>NC_030431.2:3357500-3665000 GCF_001660625.3 Ictalurus punctatus
TCTCTTCTTCTTTACCTCCATTTCTCCTTTTTATTCTTTTTCTTCATCTTTGCCTCCATCTCTGCGTTTTTTTTAAACCTCCATCTCTGCCTTTATCTCACCTTCTTTACCTCTACCTCCCTATGTCGTTCTCTCCCTCCATCTCTGCAGTGTTGGCACGTCTCTCTCATAGTTCAACCTGTTCTAGCACTACTGCTGCACTGCCGTCAAACCCCTCTCTCTCTCTCTCTCTCTCTCTCTCTCTCTCTCTCTCTCTCTCTCTCACTGTGATACCCTCTTGCTGTTCTAAGACCCCCATCATTGCCGCATAATGCTGTCCTCCATCTCTGACGTTTATGTGAGCGGATCCCTCTCTTATAATAAGCCACACACACACACACACCCACGAGCACACGCCGCAGCATTCGTTGCATCATGTGGCTACTGTAAAATCCCCATGAGCGAAATGACACCGAGGCTACTCCGCCTCCTGGAATGCCATCCATCTCTCCTCCTTAAGTCAGCAGCTTTTTAATCACTCGCTCTCTTCCTCCTCCGCGCTCCATTGATTGTTTAAGCGGCCTTACTGCGTCGATGCCAGACTGCCGGATTGTTTCAGTTATTTCCTCACAAACGCACTGCAGCTATTGAGACGCATTGTCTGGGTTGCCAAATACGTCCTGGTGGAGTCATTTCAGCAAGTTCAGAAATTTCCAGGCCAATCCTCAATACTGAAAGGCTTTTTCTTTTGTAGATATCCGTCACTTCCATACTCAGATATTTTAATCGTTTCCATCACCAGATTGTAAAAGCACTTGACTCACGCCCATGCACTATTTCTAGTAAAACCCCCTCTCGCGTTCTAAACGAGGTGCGTTCTGTTCTCCATTTCGATCGGAATATGTTTTTAATTGAGCCGCTCCGTCTTCAACTCTTCTCTCCACAGCCATCATACGGTACGTCCTATTGACATTACTGTAAAGGATGTAAGAATATCAAACATGACACGTCCATGTCGCTTACGTGTTGCACCCCGATTGAATTCCCGGTTATATTCTGCACTAGACGCCAGTTTTCAGCCAAATCTTAAACGTCACTAATTTGCTGAAATGTCACGTAGAGCTTGTACGTCTATCAACATTTTCTGAAGAGGAACAAGATGAGTGCTCATTATACTAGGCACAAGCATTCCTATTGGGTTCATGTCCCGATAGCTAGATAACTGATAGCGCTAATGTCACGTGTAAATTATGCTAACTCATTCATGTTGTCTAGTATCAGTTGCGAATCTGTATATATATATATATATTCCATTTTTAAACTTTATTTGTATAGAGTTTTTATTGTCCCAAAAAATATAAACTATAAATTCAAATTTATCCCTAATGAGTAAGCCTGAGGTGAGGTGATGCTGGTGAGGAAAAACTCCCTGAGAGGATATGAGGAAGAAATCTTGAGAGGAACCAGACTCAACCAGACGGTGATGAGATGAGGAAGAAACCTTGAGAGGAACCAGACTCAACCAGACGGTGATGATATGAGGAAGAAACCTTGAGAGGAACCAGACTCAACCAGACGGTGATGATATGAGGAAGAAACCTTCAGAGGAACCAGACTCAAGTAGATGGTGATGAGATGAGGAAGAAACCTTCAGAGGAACCAGACTCAACCAGACGGTGATGATATGAGGAAGAAACCTTGAGAGGAACCAGACTCAACCAGACGGTGATGATATGAGGAAGAAACCTTCAGAGGAACCAGACTCAGCTAGATGGTGATGAGATGAGGAAGAAACCTTCAGAGGAACCAGACTCAACCAGACGGTGATGATATGAGGAAGAAACCTTCAGAGGAACCAGACTCAAGTAGATGGTGATGAGATGAGGAAGAAACCTTCAGAGGAACCAGACTCAGCTAGATGGTGATGAGATGAGGAAGAAACCTTCAGAGGAACCAGACTCAGCTAGATGGTGATGAGATGAGGAAGAAACCTTCAGAGGAACCAGACTCAAGTAGATGGTGATGATATGAGGAAGAAACCTTCAGAGGAACCAGACTCAAGTAGATGGTGATGATATGAGGAAGAAACCTTGAGAGGAACCAGACTCAGCTAGATGGTGATGAGATGAGGAAGAAACCTTGAGAGGAACCAGACTCAGCTAGATGGTGATGAGATGAGGAAGAAACCTTCAGAGGAACCAGACTCAACCAGACGGTGACGATATGAGGAAGAGGAACCAGACTCAACTGTGAGACGAACTGTGCTTCCAACTGAAGGGAACTCCAACCAGAAGTAGGGTACCAAGATGGATCGGGCGTGTCCAGAAAGCAGGTCCGGATATACGCATTGCTCTTTCTTTTATTATGTTCCATATCCTAAAACTCTAGTGGAAATCCATGCGAGTCTATGAGGAGGAACTTACTTTTAGGTTATATCTTGCTTTAGTATTGCACACTATTGTGAAACCCATCTAAACGTTCAGCATCTACAGATTAAAAATCGCCCTACTTTCTTAATCTTATATGATCGAATTCTCACGACAAGAAAATGTAAAAATGGCAAATACAATGGCGGCCATTCCTGTATCCTGTCTCCGTATAACTGCCAGTTTAACTCCTGGCTGTGACGACGCTGTTTTAAACCCGGGACGTATTTAGCGGTAGTGTGATATTGCTGTAGGTGGCACAGTTGGTTCTTCTTATTAGGACACAGCACGACGTGTCGTCTTCGTCCCCGGTGGCTGATGGTGTTTCTTTGAAATTCCGTCAAGCTATTAGTGTGATTTATTTTGCTTCACTTTTCAGTGAGCGGTGGAAAGGTGTGAGTGCCAATTAATTCGGGAGCTCATTAAGAAGAAGAAGGCAGGAGGGAAGAGAAGGACATGCATGAAATGATGCGTGTGGATCGCTTTTGAGAGGTTTCAGGTTGGCGTTTTTAGAAGCGGCTTTCTGTCTCGGAAAAAGCCCGAGATTAGAGACACAAAAACACGTGGGTAGAGAATGAATCAAGACCTTCTGACCAATCAGAATCGAGAATTCGACAGATGTTATGACTCATCGCTCTCTATGAAGAGATGCCGACAAACTGACGCACATTGTACAAATTTGCAATGACATTTTCGGTTTGGTCGGACCTCTGCAGCTTTAGTTGCTTTGTGCAGCCTGTACTGGAGATCATCAGTGTTTGGTGAAGCTTCCATATGGAGCATTACCATCCAATTGGCCTTGCCATTACTCAGCACACAGGCCGTAAGGCTGGGCGGATGGATTAGTGGTGGGTCGAGCTGTTATCAGCGGGTAGCAGGATGTCTCCAGCAAGTCTGTGAAATGCTGCTGGTGCCATTGGCAGTGGAGAAGATCTTCCTCCCAGTCTGTTCGGCCTCTCCACGGAACACTGTCGGTCCGAGTGCTCGCTGCTTTCCAGTGATCATGGAAATGGAGTTCATGGCATGGAACTTTAAACTGACAGCACATGCTGGCAGACCAGGCATTCTTTACCCTTCTCCAAAATCCCATTTGGCACCATAGATTTGGAGTTTTGTTTGCTGTTCTTTCTGCCTAGTGAGAAGCTTTCAACTCTCCAATCGCCCGTCCATGTGAAGCAACATATGCTATCGTGTGAGCTCCGCCTGTCTATTTAAACGCTGACGCTTCATCTGGAGGCTCCGCCGATGCTGAAGCATCATCTACGCCGAAGGAACGTTGATCTCCAACACACGGTGGGTAATTATGAAGCGCAAAGCAACTAAAACTGCAGTAATCATCAGATATTCTCGCTGAGATCAACAAACCAGAAATAATAGGGACGGGTTATCATTTTTACCATGAAGACTACTACGCCGCACGTCGACACGCGAATGATCATGTGATCATGTGTGCAGCCTACACTGTGGCTCACACTGAGCATGGTGAGGCTAGTTTAGTTCTGAGTTAATTACTTTCCACGCTAGATGAGCTCATCATGTTGAAGCACAGCTCCCGTAAGCAGTTTTAAACAGCAGTATCGTTGTACAGATTTGCCGCCACAGAGCTCAGAGGGACACTTTGGCTTTAAACTTATGAATTGTTATTCATAAGTTAATACCGCGCCATTTTTCACGTGTCGTAACACTTTAACGAGCTTGTGTAGTTAATCACTGTATAAACGGGACATGGAGATGACTCGGAATAAGACTAAACGGTTTATAGAACCTGGTTCTGTGGCTATACAGAGACCTTCAGCGACTTGACGTTTCCCGAGCTGAGAGAGGAAAAACGCACGAGCTAACCAGACATTTAATTATATACTGTATTATTTTACTGTTTGCAAATAAGTCAAGGCAGTGATGGTTTGCTTGCGATCATCCAATCAGCTTCAAGCACAGTTTCCCTAAACAGTTTGTATTCGTCTAATAGTTTTTGACATCGACAGAGCAGATTTATCATCCGCCTGTGCGGTAATCCCTGGTGGAGTGTTTCCAGCATGAGGAGACGTGTGGTTTATTAAATAATCAGAAGAGCTCATTTTAATGAAGGGGCCTCACGGAGCACCCTGCTGTTTAGGGAGGGAGGGAGGGAGGGAAGGAGGAAGGGAGTGAATTTTGGCACACAGCCCCAGCTGCTTCTTTTGGCCACATGGCAGTTCTTTCATCCGAAACAGTTGCAGAGAAGAGCATGTCGAGTCCAGACACTGATTACATTAGGGAACTTTTCCATCGAAACAATCCTTCTCTTATCCTCCCTCGTCGCTGAGTGCTGATGCACTTTCTCGGGCTGTTTTCTCCACTGCAGTCCTCGTCTTTGATTCAGAGAACAGAGTCTGGTCTGCTCTTCTAACTTTCCGAGACAAACAGGAGGAAATGCCTCTCTCTCTCTTAGGCCTTAAATACTTTTTATTCAATCTGCATGTTGTACCTTAAAATGCAAGGACCACTGCACTCTCAGAAATAACGGGGTACCTTTCTTTTGTTCCTGGGGCAGTTCCTATTTTACCTTTAAATCCATCCATCCATTCATGCACCCATCCATTTCTTTACTGCTTATCCTACACAGGGTCATGGGGCAGCCTGGAGCCTATCCCAGGAGACTCGGAGCACAAGGTGGAGGACACGCTTGATGGGGTGCCAACCCATCACAGCACACAATCACACACACTCACACACTGTGGACAATCAGCCTACAACGCAGGTGTTTGGACTGGGAGAGGAAACCGGAGGAAACCCCCAGAGCATGGGGAGAACATGCAGGTTCCGTGCACACAGGGCAGAGAGGCAAGAATCAAACTCCCTACCCTGGAGGTGCGAAGCAAACATGCTAATCACTAAGCCACCGATGGACTGGCATTCCATCCAGGCTGTATTCTGTAGTGTTGCTAGGAGCCACCAGAACCCTGAAAAAGAAAAAAATGCATACTAAGACTTGATATTTCATCACATTGTACATGGATGGATAGATGGATGGGATAATAATTCAAATAATAGTAATTTCTGGAAACCCGTGTTGATTTGTATTTCCTTTTCATGACTTGGGGGCCAATAATTCAGCTAACCACTTGGCTGGAAATGTAAAACTAACACACTGTACAAAAATTCTCTGGCAAACATGATTTTTATATTCTAAGGTCATGATCCAGCACACTGATTTATGTGCAGAAGTGTGTTACTTTTGGATCCCCTACACTACAGGTTCTCTGTCCTGGTTCTAAAGAACCCCCTGAACATTCTTGTGTTTATCTTGCTCTAACAGACATTCTTCAATGCAGGAAGGGTTGATAATTAGATGATTTGTTGAATCAAATGTAATAGGAGCAGGGAAATCACTCAAACCTGCAGGACACAAGGTTCTCCAGGACTAGGGTTGGGAACACACTTTTTGGATCGCCTAAAAAACTCTGGAGTGGGGTGGAACCCTCAAGGGTACGTCTTTCACCCGGGAAAGTCACAAAGTACATTACTGGATCTGAAGGGCCACTATTTATACCGTTCGGAGTACATTTGGGAACAGAAATGTACATGTAGAGTACCTTCTTTCCTAACAGTCTGTCCTAACAGTCTTTCCTAACACACTTGCTGTGCCATCCTTTATTCAAAAAGGGAAATTTCTCAGGCTTTCACAGACAATCGGCTGTAACGTGACGAGTCCGAGTCCATCCATCCGCCTATTTCCTATACCGCTTATCCTACAGTGTTGTGGGAAACTGGAGCCTATCCCAGGGAGCATGGGGCACAAGGCAGGGTACATCCTGGACGGGGTGCCAATCAGATACAGGGCACAATCATATACACATTCACACACTACAGACACGCCACTCAGCCTACCATGCATGTCTTTGGACTGGGGGAGGAAACCTGGAGAAAACTCCCGAAACACTGGGAGAACATGCAAACCCCCGACCCTGGAGGTGTGAGGCCAACATGCTAACCACTAAGCCACCGTGTGCCCGTGTGACGAGTGGTGACTCTCAATCTAAGTAAATTTGCTACGTTTATGGAACCTCTCACTCAGAACCTCAGGAAAACGGCCGAATTAAGAGGCGAAGCAGTATGGCGTGACTTCTTGGTGTGAAGAAGAGGCCAGCACTTGTGACAATTATTGCCGTTAGCAATCATAACGAGTCGTATTCCG
Source organism: Ictalurus punctatus (assembly GCF_001660625.3). Classification (NCBI taxonomy): domain Eukaryota; kingdom Metazoa; phylum Chordata; class Actinopteri; order Siluriformes; family Ictaluridae; genus Ictalurus; species Ictalurus punctatus. The sequence goes on from NC_030431.2 coordinate 3,364,083, forward strand.
GCAGTTCCGGCAGTTTGTGTCGTGCGCACACAGTTCGAATTTATTTCATAACAGCAACAAGTTATACAATATCCTTGTGAAGATACCAGTAACAGTGTATGGGATTTAAATGTACCCTTAATGCTACATTTCGAGCCCAAGCTGTTAAGTTAAATTCCTCCAGTTTGCTGGTTTTAATAAGGTGAGTTTGTTCTATTGAAGAAGAAAAACATGCCCTGTTTACAGTGCCAAGCGTCACCAAGCACCCCCACCCCCCCAATTTTTTTCTTTTCCCTCAACTGCTTCGACACAGCCTTCAGCGAGCCTAGGTATTGAATTATCGAGAATAAATAAGCTGACCTTTGCTCACGGTACGAATCAAACATTGGTGGGGATGTGGGGGTTGGACACGGTTGAACAAATTTACAGAGGCCATGTGTAATAAACACAGGGCAGCTCGGTGGGCTGAAGTGCTGAGGCTTGGAAAGTCAGTGATCCATTACCTAATAATTCAGCCAAATGGAGGACAAGTGGAGGATGTGTAGATCCTGGCCTGTAGCAAAAAGTTTTAGCATCAGTAGTCTGGTTATCATGACCCTGTGCATTAGCATATTACGATGCAAATCACAATTAGCAAGTATCAACTGCTTCAACAAAAACACAGCAAAGGTCACATATACAACCTTTTTCTCCACTATGACCAAAATCTTTCCTTCCTACACTTTTTCTTTAAACGGAGTGTCTGTTCTAACTAAACTTGCTGTCATCCAGAAACGACTGTCTGTTCTAATGCCATTAAAGGAGGATTTCTCACTAATGCCTGTATAAGGCCAGCACGTGAAGCCGTCTGCTGGCCCAGTCGACGCTGCACCACTCAGAGACGTCTCATAAGGTTACGACCCTCTTCAGCGAACACAAACAGTCCGCTGGAATGCTTACTGTTCTGTCGGGGCAAAAATTTAAGACATCGGGGAATTCGGATGCGTTCTCATGTAGTACACGCACTACACATGAAAAGGCGTACATGCGGTCGTAGAAAACCAAGGGTTCCTCAGAGGTCCTTCTGGAAGGTTAATGGATTTACAAGTCTAAAGGAAACTTTACTTGGCATCTTTAATAAAGGAGCTGGGCGGAATAATAAATAATAAACAAATCCTTTTCTGCATCAGGTGCTGCAGTGTATCGTGAACTGACGGAAGGTGGCACGAATGTGGATCCATGTGTTTAGTGGACTAATCAATCTGGATCTTTGTAAGCAATATGCCTTTTTGTTAGGTTAGCATCTCCATCAGTGATAAACTTGTCTTGTGGAAAGTCTGTGTGTGTGTGGGTGTGTGTTTTTAAGCTACCTAATTTGTCAGACAAGCCACTGGCTGCAAGTCAGCTGCTGTTTGCTGTCAGAAAACAACACATCATCATCATGGCAGCCCTGTTGGTGAACCGTGAGGAGGAAAATTGTACAACTCGAGTGAGCTGTTGAGCTAAGTTGTCAAGAACCATCTAACAAGATGTGAAAAATTTAGGAAGAGTGTTCCACCTTAGCAAGCAGTGTTGCTGTCAGTCCCAATTAACCCTGCTGTTTACGTACGGCTTAGTGACATTCAAGCTCAGAGATTAAAAATGAATTATATGCAAAATACGTCGTCGAGGTGATGGATGCGTACGAAGCGGTGTTTTTAGAAAAAATATGTATAATTAGCAATTTTTCATTACATGTATGACTTTACTATTAATAAAAACTCCAGGATCGCACTAATTAAAATCAAGGCGTTAAAGGTTAGTCATTAAGAGATCCTCGTATACGACAGCAAAGTGCCAACTGTTGCAGCTGTTCGTTTATTAAAGTATGACAAGTCCGTCCATCCGTCCATCCATCTATTTTCTGTAGCGCTTATCCTACACAGTGTCACGGGGATCCTGGAGCCTATCCTCGGGGACTCGGAGCACAAGGCGGAGGACACCCTGGACGGCGTGCCAACCCATTGCAGGGCACAATCACACACTCACACACTACGGATTATTTGGAAATGCCATCGGCTTACAGTGCAGATCATTTTACTGGGGGAGGAAACTGGAGTACCTGGAGGAAACCCCCGAAGCACAGGGAGAACGTGCAAGCTCCTCGTATACAGGGCGGGAATCGAAGCCCCAACCCCGGAGGTGCGAGGCAAATGTGCTAACTGTTTAAACTTACGGCCTTACCTGTTACAAAGCGCTGATACTGGAGACTCCTTCCATAAAAATGAAAACTAAACGTCTCCTTGCAAAGTATTTCTCCATAGATGACGAGTTTAGGAGCAGAACTGAAGGACGAGGGAAAAATGATCAAAGGTTTCTGCATTTCTTCCAGCAGACCTCTCTGACTTGGATTTTTTTTAGACTTGTGGATAGAGGAGAGGATAAATCGCAGCAGAGCTGCTGGAATGCAGGAGCCGGAGGCCTTAATTTACTCGCGAGCGTCAGCACGAACATCCTGCCGCTTTTCCTTCTGATCGGCGTGCATGCTTGCCATTTGTGGTAATTGAATCGAGGAAGAAATGCAGTCATGGCGCTGGAATTAGGCCGACCTTGCAAGAAACTCTTACATCATGCGAGTTCTCTTAGAGTTTCCGTGACTGAGCGCTAACATTTGCGTCATCATGTGCGACCGTTCCTTAGATTGTCGTTTCAGCGAAACTATTAGTGGAAGCGTCATTGAGAAGTCTAATGAACTCTGAACGTGGTGCGAAAACAGACGGAATGCTGATTTGATCTCTTCTGGAACTCAGTGAGGTGTGGACGAAGGATATACATTTGCTTAGCGATATACATTTGCTTTCTCTCTCTCTCTCTCTCTCTCTCTCTATATATATATATATATATATATATATATATATATATACATGTAATATTTGTAGCCATACTGATTTTTCACCACTGCAGTGTTTCCACTCACACACTGTTTAATTCAGTGCAATTAATATCACGTGTCTGGGCTCATGAGAAAACGAATCAGCACAGCATCATTAACTTCACGCTAAAGGTCAGCCGAGCCCAGTTTTCATTATGCCTGATTTCTCACTAAAATGATTGAGCAAGAAATCCCAAGTCGTCATTTACTGTATATCCCTGAGGCTTTAATACACAATAAGGCAATAATCCTGGCCTGCTTGACATAATGTGTGCATAAACACACCAGTGTGTGGGTGTGTGTGTGTGTGTGTGTGTGTGTGTGATTCAAACGTTTTTGTTCAAATATTTAGCAATGAGCAGGCTTTAATGAAAACTCGATATCACGAACCAGTGTGTTGCATTTTCTTTTGTGAGCTGTAAAAATAGAAAAGAAAAACACCCAAAATATATTGATTTTTTTTCGTTTTTTTTATTATTATTATTTTTATTTTTTTTCCCCCTGAAAACTGAAAACCCCAGAGGCAGCCCACATGCGGAATTCCAAACAGCGAGTAACCGGAGCTCGGGATCGAAACCCCCCCCCACTCCCCCCACCCCCCCACCCCCCCGCCGCCCCCGGAGCAACGAAGCAGAGTTTACTTTAGTTCTACTGCATTTATTTTAAGCAACGAATTACGTTTCCTAAAATATAATTATGAAGGGAGGAAAAAAAAAAAAAAGCGCCTGCGATTCGAGCAGCTCTGTTTATCTGAGTCTGTAGCGTTACGTCCCTGATCACGTTTCACGGCCGATCGAAACGGTTTCAGTGCAGAAAGCTTGTAGACACACTTGCTGAAATGAAATTTGAGGAATAAATGTTTTGGGAGTCAGATTTCTGAAAGGCAAGAAATCTGAAAGGATCAGTCACATGACGTAGTTTTATTTTGAATTGAATTGTGCGTTTAAGCCGGTGCATTTCTATCACATTTTTATTTTTAATTTCTTTTATTTGTCAAATAATATTTCCCAGATACATCACATTTCTATCATTCTGGTTATATTTTATTTTATTTTATTAATTTTTTGTTTGTCATACATCTTTCGGGTATACATATTTCAAATACATCTTTTTTTTTGTTTTATTTTCTATTTGTTATTTTTTATTTCATATATATATATAAATATATATATAATGTTTGGGTTTTTTTGACATGGCATTTTTTCCAGACATTTCGATCACGTTTTTATTTTTATTTCTGGTTTTATTTGTCACCCAACAGTTTACAGCCACACAGCGAGATACAGATACGCACCTCGCTCCGAACATATCTGTTCTTTTCGGGGGCATCACCACACCGTCTTCATTTTCTGCACACGCTTCTCCTTTTAGTTAATAGAAATGGACTGTGGACAAAGCACTCAACAAGGCAGGGCACAAATAAGATTTTACACCCTGGCACAAACAGGAAATCCATTTATTTTGGACTCGGGGACTGAGTGCGCTAAAAAGGGGGATGCACATTGATTACATCTGAAGCGCCGTAATGCCTCGAGTGCTCGACTGTGACTCCGAAGCCGACGTTAGATGAAAGCCGAGGCGAGATGAGTTGTACTGTTGTAGTATTGGACAGGGGAAAGTAATGGTATTAGGGTCATCTAAAATAATAATAATAATAATAATAATAATAATAATAATAATTACTCTCCAGTTGTTATGACTGACGCATCCATAACCCTCATTATATATATATATATATATATATATATATATATATATATATATATATATATATATATATATATATGCACAGGCCAAAAGTAGCCTAACAGTGTTAGTGAAATGTGTTTTAGTTTACTGAGCAGTCAGGGTGTCTGGTTTCTGTAAGGTATTAGATGAGCATGGTGATGTTCTCAGCATGATTCCTCTGAGTTGGTGGTAAAAAAAAAAAAAAAAAAGAAAAAAGCTACACCTTGGAGCACTCCTTGGTCTTTATTGTGTGCTCTGGTGATGGAAGTCGAGTCCTTGGCCCAGTTTCTCCACGTATTGTTTTCATCTAGCAGCAGGAGCTGAGGTGCAGGCCAAGGAGGGCTTGAAAGTACGACAGGCTTTTTCTTATCAGCTTCTCAACATCCCGTCTCCTCCCACGCTCGTCCACTCGGACCTTTATTCAGAACTGTATTTCCCCCCCTCAGGTTCATATTAACGCGCTCGTTCGAACGCGTTGTCATTTCTAGGCGCTTGTATGACATACGTTTTTACAGATTTTTAATTTTTTTTTTTTTTACATTTTTATGGAAGGAGTCTCCAGAGTCGGCACTTTGTAACAAGTTCAAGAGAAATCAAAACAGAGGATCGCGAGGGAACAAAGATTTATAGCTGCTGTAACATGAGCGAGAACAGGAACCGACTTAGTCGTCTCGCAGGCATGGGAATGTAACTATAAACAGACAATTTATCCCGGAATGGAGTCGAGATTCTGAGAGAGGAGCGGGTTCTCGAACATACGTGTTAACGGTCAGGTTTCGCTGAAAAATCCAAGCGAAATCCGGCGCTGAAGTAGCGGAAACGTCGGTGCAAACTTTGGCCTCAAAGTCCCAGAATGCAATGCAGGTTATGATCATGATAATGAGTCTTTATTGATCACGTATACTTTACAGTACTGTGAAATTCTTTTCTTCGCATACCCCAGCATGTTAGGAAGTTGGGGTGAGAGCGCATGATACAGCGCCCCCTGGAGCAGAGAGGGTTAAGAGCCTTGCTCAAGGGCCCAACAGTGGCAGATTGGCGGTACTGCGGCTTGATCCCCAGAGCCTTAATCGCCAATCCACCACTGCCCCAAGGTACATGGTGCAGCTGCAGTGTTAGGGTGAAAGGTGAAGCTTGGGAAGCTGATGTGTTTGAGCAGAGTGTACAGATGAGAGAGCTAAACATAGACATGAAGCGAGGATGTAAAGAATATAAAATCTGATTCATATAACAGCATGTGATATGATTCATACTGCGTATTGTATGATTCCTCACTATGTGACTCCACTCGTTTTGCAAAAGCAGCATTTTTCCTCCAGGTTTTTCCTCCAAGTCTGCTTTTAATTAACCTGTGGAATGTCGAACATTAGTTTAAACAGTGGTGGAGGTTTTTTTTTTTTTTTTCCCCCTCCAGACTATTACACACACACACGCACTTCCCCCTGAAAACCCCAAGCTTCCAAGCTTGCTAGTGAAAAAGCACACGACAAATTGTTTGTGTCCTTGAAGTGGTGAGCTTGGCTACAGCTGCTCCACAGTCCCATCATCTTTCGCATTGCGGGTTCGCGCTCTGCTCCTGCTGCAGAATCCAAACCGCCGTTTTAACAGCATGTACCATTAGAGTTTACGGCTAACGCCAGTGTAGACGTTATGGCATCTCTTGCTTCTCTTGCAAATGAGTCACGTTTTATGCGCCAGTGTGTTTTGGCATTTAGTTGTTTGTTTGGGGTTTTTTTTTTTTCCTTCTCTCTCTCTCCGAAGCATCTCGTCTAACCTTCTGGCTGTTTATTTCATCATTTTCTGTTCTTTTTTTTTTTTTTTTTAATGAAAAGAATCTGAACATAACGACGAGGTAAAAAATTTTGCTGCATCGTAGATCAAGTCAGCATCTGATTCCGGAAGACAAAGATGCATTTCGTTCCGCGAGCTAGTCAGCTACATTTTCTACCTGACGGGCATAAAAGTTGCAAATTGCAGCAGAATGGACTTGGCCTGAGCAGGCGCGGACTGGGTATCGATTTGCACGGGTCAATGCTGAAGCTCGGGCCTGGAAGCTGGAGTCGTGAAACAGAAGGAGTGCCGGCCGAGACACGGTGCAGAGCTGCATGGATTTGCTTCCCACTTAGCTGCCGTGTTAATGTGGACAGAAATATTTTTCCATTGACTCCTGCAGAGAGAAAAGAGCATTTCTATTGATTTCGGAGTGCAGCTGAAACAATTCTATTGATTGTCTGGCTTATTATAGAATTCTAGGCTTTTAGATGGCTTGAGTACTGTTTGACGCAAGAGAACGTTCATTGCCTGTGATCTGCAACCTTAAAGGAAATGCCAATAATACACACCTTCTGTGGTCCTTCTTTCACTTTTATTCCTCACTAAAATGATGCAAAAGCTCCAGGTGACTTACAGGAGGGTAAAAAATTCACTGAATCACTACATCCATCCATCCATCCATCCATCTTCCACCGCTTACTCCTTTTCAGGGCCACGGGGAACCTGGAGCTTATCCCAGGGAGCATCGGGCACAAGACGGGGTACACCCTGGACAGGGTGCCAGTTGAATCAGTACATGAGCGTCAGTATTTGCGATCTGATTGCTGTGCCTCAGTCTCGCTGAAGGAGGCGTGGCGTCTGTGTCTCAGTCTTAGTGAAGAAGGTGTGGCCTCTGTGCCTCAGTGGCACTGAAGGAGGTGTGGCCTCTGTGTCTCAGTCTTAGTGAAGGAGGTATGGCCTCTGCGACTCACTCTCACTGAAGGAGGCGTGGCCTCTGTGACTCATTGTCACTGAAGGAGGTGTGGCCTCTGCGACCCAATCTCACTGAAGGTGGCGTGGCTTCTGCGATCATTGAATGTCTCGTGACCTCTGTGTTTGTCAGCCCCACTAAAGGAGGTGTGGCCCTCTCACTCCTGACAGATTAATGTGAAACTATTTACTCTTTATGGATTCTAGTGAAACAGGTAGAAATACCACAGATCTCTGATCACGTATCAAAATATGCACTTAATCTGTCAAGGTGTCAAGAGTCAACCAGGAATAAGACAAAATATTGTACTCTTTGTGTCAGTGTTGCACCACTCAGCGGCCGCTGGATTGGCACGGAGCCCAGTGTGTGTGTGTGTGTGTGTATGTGTGTCGCAGGCTTAGTGCTCGCTCCTGGGTGAAAGCTGGGACCAAAACCAACAGGCCTGTGGGAAAGACACTTGGCATGTGGCCTGGCACACACACAGCCAAGACGCTCAGCTGGCATTGTTCAAACAAAGCTCACGACTAAGCCGTCTGTTCTTTTTGGGTCAGAATGACCCACTTTATTATTATTTTTTTCTATAAGTTTAGTGTAATATCCCTAAAGTAAAGCTCAGTCTGTAACAATCATTGTAAAATAATAATAAAAAAATGTAAAGGATCCCAAAGAACGACATCATTCGGTGCTCTATTCCATCAAAACTGATCATTTTATAATAATAACATTAAGTCTAAAGGCATGATCAATAGGGCACATTGTTAAGGTTTAAAAGGCCAACAATTAGGAAGTGCACCATTAGATTAGCCACCATTAAGAGTCTATATTCATCTGTCAATATTCAGATTGCCAATGTTCCCCATCAGTGATATTATGAATCATATTGTTCTCATTCTTCTTTGGCCCTTAGCATTCACTACAAGCATTCTGTCAGAGAGGGCTATTGATGACAAACCATCCAGATGGGATTTGAGAGTCCAAAAGTTACATCTGTATTTACATGGGGAAAGTTAGGCGTATTCAGAGTCAGGTTGAGCACCTGCTTACATACATTTTCTGGGTTCCCCCTTCAGGTCCATTCAACCATTTTCTATACCGCAGGGTCATGGGGAGCCTGGAGCCTATACCAGGGAACTCGGGGCACAAGGCGGGTGACATCCTGGACGGGGTGCCAACCCAGCACAGGGCACGATCACGCACACATTTACACACTAGTGACAATTTGGAAATGGAAATGAAATCAGCCTACAACATGTGTCTTTGGACTGCAAGAAGAAACCAGAGTTAAGTCTATGCTGTGATCATAAGGGGGTTCTTGGAAATACTTTTACTTGGACGAGATCTCTGGCTGGAAAAAAAATGTAAGAACCCGTGATATAGATGACCCTATAGTGGAAGTATTTATAACTGCAGGCAAACAGGCAGAGGAATATTTGATTGATGATAACACGGTGTCCTAGACGTGTCCTAGAGGTTGACATATTTGCGTGTGATGTGGAAACAGGACACTAGCATCACTAGAGTGACCAAATGAACTAAAGAGAAACAAAAACGAGGAACAAAAAGCCAAACACTGGCTGCAATGAAATATTTCTGTACTTGAGAATCGTAATATTTGTATTTTGCATATTATGCTAAATTTTGTGTAGCACGACGCGTACCTTCTTTTTCTTTCCAGCGGCATTTTCCCTATCTCGTGTCATGTCAATTTTTGGTACAGATTTGAAACTGGTCAGTAACAGCCCCTTCTAACCACTGACCCTGAAACTATTTCTGGTTTGCTCTAGTTCCATCTCATCCCAGCCCCCAATGCTTCATGTGCAACCGATAAATGTTGTTCTGCACTGCGTATTTGCATGGTGCATAGTAAATATAACTTTTGGAGGTGTGAATGCCGGTTCCTCTGTGAGTTACGCTTCCTCGTAATCCCCTTCTCTGCGTCTCGATGCAGACCGGTGCTCCTTTATGTAAGCTTGTTGGTCCTCCCTCCTCTACAAGCGGTGTATATATCATAAATAATGAGCAAAATGCAGGCCACGGCTAGAACAGTTCAAAAGCAAGTGGTACGGTACATCGCCGAAGGGACTGCAGTTATAAAATGATAAGGGGGAAAAAAGAACGAGAAAAGTAAAGGAAATGGTTATTAAAGAAAGGAAGAGTGACTGGTTTTATGATTTGTTTGTAATAATAAATAAGCCCAATGGCTGTTTAGCTCTTTATTATGCAAGCTTAATTTCACTGTTCGCCTCTTTTTTCTGGTTCTGTCACGTTATTTCTATAGAAAACATCTGCAGTTGTGTAAAGACTTCTCAGTGAAGGCGGTGTGAAGTCCCACTCCTCACAATGCAGTGTTGAAATGTTCTACATGAAACTTGTAAAAAATAAAAAAAAAATGTTTCTAAATTTTGCCTGCTTTCATATGTACCTTTCATACAACAGGTCTTTGGTAATGATGCAAGATCAGTAATCAAGATGTCATCATGTCCGATTGCCCCAGTGTTGAATGTGGATCCAGTTTTTCGAATGTTGACTGCGGTTCCAGTTGCCCCAGTGTTGACTGCGGTTCCAGTTGCCCCAGTGTTGACTGCGGTTCCAGTTGCCCCAGTGTTGACTGCGGTTCCAGTTGCCCCAGTGTTGACTGCGGTTCCAGTTGCCCCAGTGTTGACTGCGGTTCCAGTTGCCCCAGTGTTGTCTGTGGTTCCAGTTGCCCCAGTGTTGACTGTGGTTCCAGATGTTCCAATGTTGACTGTGGTTCCAGTTGCCCCAGTGTTGGCTGTGGTTCCAGTTGCCCCAGTGTTGACTGTGATTCCAGATGTTCCAGTTGCCCCAGTGTGCATTATGATTCCAGTTGTCCCAGTGTGCATTATGATTCCAGTTTCCCCAGGGTTCACTTTGATTCCAGTTGCCCCAGTGTTGACTGTGATTCCGGTTGTCCCAGTATGCACTATGCTTCCACTATCTTCATTTTTCATATAACGGATCGTTGATAACGACATAAGATCCACATCGTGTACGGTTGTCCCAGTGTACACTGTGATTCCAGTTGTACCTATGTGCACTGTGAGTCTGGCATGCACTGTGATCCCAATTGCCCCAGTGTGCACCTTGATCCCAGTTGCCACAGTTTGCAATGTGATTCCATGTTTCCTAGTGTGTACTGTGATTCTGGTTGTACCTACGTACAGTGTGATTCCAGTTGCCCCGGTGTGCATCTGGATTCCAGATGTCCCAGTGCTGAATGTGATTCTGTACACTGTCTGTATAGTGCACACTGTCCCAGTGTGCACTATCACTCCAGTTGTCCCAATGGTGGCTCAAAGGTTAAGGCTTTGGGTTACTGATCAGAAGATCCAGCACTGCCAAGCTGCCACTGTTGGGCAAGGCCTTTATCCCTCTCTACTTCAGGGGCACTGCATCATGGCTGACCCTTCGCTCTGACCCCAACTTCCTAACAAGCTGGGATATGCAAAGAAAAGAATTGCACTGTGCTGTAATGCATATGTGACAAATAAAGGCTTCTTCTTCTTCTTCTTCTTCTTCGGTGTGCATTGTGATTCCGGTTGTCAGAGAGCCGGAATCACAGAGCCACATGGTCTTGATTCCTAGTGTGCACTTTGTAGACAAAACAAGGCTGTGTTGGTCTTTGTGTGCACTAATTAACAATAGGAAGCCAGTGTTTTGGCTGAGTTGTGCCGAAGACTGGTGGAGGAGCGGATATTTCAATAGCCAAGCCCTGGAGCATGTTGTGCTCTATTAAATTCCTCCCTACACACACTTGCATCTTATTATAGCATAGTGAATACGATCCATTAGGCCAAAGCACACAAAGAGTGCATAAAGTAGGTCTGGGGGCACTAACATGAACTGCTTCTGTCTCGTCAGTTGCCACAAATGAATATTCCATCATTAGGAGGCGTGGCCTTTATGACTCGGTCCCAATAATTGAACTGTGGACTCTGGAATATCCTTAAATATTAGATTCTACGAAGCCCTGAAAATTTGCGTCTTAATGACTGAAAACATGGATGATTTCACAACTTTTCCCCCTATTGCAAACCAAAATCCTCATCTTTTGCCATCATGTGCATGCAGTGAATAGAGAATAGGTTGGAAAATCAGCGTATTGGAGGATTCCTTTAACACTGTGTTCTAGGAGCGTCCATTGGACTTTGAAATAATATGAAAATGGCTACTCTCAGAAAAAGTTATAAATATTGTGTGGCACAAAGGGACGAAAAGAAATAGTGCGAGAGAAACTCAGTAAAAAGGGTTACGCTATGCTGCAATGGGACTAGAGAAAGAACGTGATAGAGGGATGGTGGAAAAGAGAACACTAAATCTCAAGTTTCAACCACGCTAGTTCTCTCTCACACACACATACATCTCTCTACAGTGTCTTTCTTCCTTACGCACCCTAAATACTTTATTCTCAATCTTTCTTTTATCCAACCTTCTTTAGACAGCTCTCATTCTTTCATTATCTACCCCCATCCCACTCCTCCTGCATTTCTACCACACTACTCTTCTCTCTCTCTCTCCCTCTCATATCCATCTGATCTCTCCCATCAGGCGACGCAAACGAGCACAGATCTTATCTTTACGTCTTCAAGCACGCCCATTCACGTTAATTGCCCCTCAATGTGTCCTAAATTATCACTACCCCACACAGACTCTACCTGGATGGGCCTGATCTCATTTCAGATTAGCCAGCCTACATTTAACCCACTTAGAAACTTAATATGCATTTGATACCCCAGCTATGTGGGGCACGCCGGTATGAATCTACTTCAGTTACTGACACGGAAAGTATATTTCCAGGCTTGCTAATAATGATGCCATGGCACCATGTGATCGTTGACTTTTATTGGACCTGTGTGAAATAAATATTCTTGAACAATAAGACAAAACAAATGGAAGTATCAATGAAAAGTCAATGAAAGTATCCTTGATAATATTATTTTTTTTATCTAGGGTTCTTCTCCTTATTATTATTATTATTATTTGGATAGTGTATAGAGCAGTGGTCACCAGCTCTCTTCCTTGAGATCTACCTTCCTGCAGGTTTCATCTCCAATCAGAACTTCTTAAGGCAATAATTAGATGGTCAGGTGGGCACCATTAGGCTTGGAGCTAAAATCTTCAGGAAGGTAGAGCTATAAGTGTTCTTGGGTTGTGCCTCAGAGGAACTCTTTTAAGGCTCCTTGTAGAACCCTAAAACAGAGTTTCGCTGTCTGAAAGGGTTTAAAGTAGAACCCGTTTAGGAAGTTAAGAACCATTAATTATTCAATGTATCCTTCAAGAACTCCTAAAGAACCCCATTGCACCAAGTACCACAGAGTGTTACTTCCTCTCAGAAAGTATTCCAAGTAGACCTTTTTGGGAAGCTAAGAATGCTTGGAGTTTGTACAGCTCACTTACCCAGTTAATACATGCACCCTTCAAAGGTTCTTTAAGGGTTCGTTATCCAATGAATAAAGGGTTCTTAGCGTCCGAAAACCGTTCTGCTCGGAAAGAACTAGGAAAACACATCGGTGCAGGATTCTACAGAGAACTTTTAAAGGTGCCTCCAAAGATACAACTGAAAAAGAACCCTTAAAGTTTGTGGGGTTTTTTAGGGGCAGGACATACTGTAATACTGTGTACCGTGATACTGGCGTGATTTATTGGTCATTGGCGAGAGATCAAAACCAATTGGGGGAAAAAAAGTCCTGTGGATTAGTGCTGGCATATGGCAGGGGAAATGATAGATTGTCGTGTCTCTCAACCCCGCAATCATCTGCTTCCAGTTGTAGATGATCAGAGCATTAATCTGATGCTCTGATCCAGAATCAGCTCTCCATTGAGACCGAAGCTACAGCCAAAACCTCAGAATCCTCAGATCCGTCCCTCAAATACAGGCAGTTGGGTAAATATCCCTGGCATCTGAATTACAACTGAATTACAACCAGCCTAAGAGCTTCAGCGTTTCTGCCCCTCCTACCCTTCCATCATTTCCCTGTCCGTCTCTTCCTTTTATTCAGTTTGTTTCACTTGATTGGCATGACTGCTTTCAAATGCAGCGGTTCAAAAGCAGTTCAAGCGTTCGAACAATTCTGCGAATAAAACAATAACGACAATCAAACTAATATAGCATTAATTAAATACAAAAATCTGAATAAATCTGATATGTATATTATTTATATCAACTTTTTCCAGGGAAAGTGAATTTAATGTGCTTTTAATATAAAAGAAAGAAAGAAAGAAACAAAAAAAAAAACGAATTCCCCATCTAGCACAATGAAATGCGGGCCATATTCTGAACGTTAAGAAACAGAGTGTTGTGTCGTTACTTGCTATCTCTCATTCGTTTTAACTGTAATAATAAAAGTAATTAGCTATGATTGCTGCGATTTTTTGACGTCGCCGTTTTCTGGAAACGTGGGAAATTTGATCGGGTTGCTTTGAGCTTTTTCGTCTCTGGCTATCTTTCTTTCTCATCCATGTATTATTCTCTATTAGCACGATCGTCCATATGTAATTTTGCCAGACCAGTTCGGAGAGTGAGTTGTGATCGAAGCATAACTGCTTTATCAATATGTACGTACTGTGGCTTGTAACGATAGAACAACGGGAGGAATAGAAGTTGATAAAGATGGTTACACATAATAAATAAAACATGTCACGCATTATGGACAATAGAGGAGACATTGTGGTTCATCAGGTCTGTCTTTCTCTCTCGGTAGTGTTGGGTGTGTTGCAAGCACGCGGGCAGACGGAGATGAAGCGAGTGGTGGGCGATAACGCCACGCTGCCATGTCACCACCAGCTTTGGCATGCGGACACGTCGCTGCTGGACATCGAGTGGCTGCTGGTGAAACCCAACGCCAAGCAGAAAGCGGTGAGAGCACACAGAACAACGCACTGCCAAAATCGGGGAAAAAATGGCAATCACCACTTCATGGAAATTACGACCGTGTCCGTCTGTCCGTTTCGTGACGGTCCACATCATGAGCTTCGGAAAATTTAAGCCACCCTACAATTAGAAACCTCGCTCGTTTTTTCTGGCCGATGCTGGCTTTTCCTCTTCAATTACTTTTATGAAAGGATGATTCAGAACTGGCAGGCGTTTACATTTTCCACTCCAGTTTGGCCTTTGGTTATCTAACACACTCACTTTGAGCTAAAGTGAAGGAATGCTCCTTCTATGCCTGGCTCTGCATGTCAAATAGTCTGCTATTGATTATCCATGGTGCGTCAGTAAAGCTGGTGAGAGCAAGCGGACAATTAAAAACAAAACAAAAGGGAAACACAAACGGAATCGCACTGCGCGCTCAATAAGGCTAGACATTTGTAGACACGTGTCCAAAGTTTGAACGAATAAAAACAATATAGCGATGTGATCAAATGCTCAAGACGTTTCTCAGACAAGAAAAGTCCTAATGGGCGTGGCCTAATATTATAATGAGCATAGCCTGAATTCCCAGCACTCAAGAATCAGGATTGTTCATCGTCCAAGTACCAGCCAGCCAAATTATACACTTAGCACAGTATGCTACGCTAAATAATCGTCACTCTCTTGGATAGATCTCACTTGCTTGATTAACTTTTGCTTTAAACGTTGCTCAGATGGATAGTTTAGATGATTGATCAACTTTATGATTGATGATGAGGATGAAGCGGATACATACATTTATTGCCCAAGATTAGCCCCACCCACTTTATACCAAAAAGGGGAGTAATTCAGACTTTTTAAAAAATTTTATTGAAGACTGTGGCCAAGGTTAATTTTATTAGAAAGTCATCACACCCTACCAAAGCATGGAGTTCCTTGGTCTTTCTCACACACACACACACACCTCCCCTGAGGAAATATTAACATCACGTTTGGTCTCAAGTCATCGACTCTGAAACTCAGCCCCAAATGTGTACATTTACTAGCAATTAACTGTTGTGTTTACATACAGTATATTTCATTCACACACCAGTAATACACACAGATAATACACAGTAATGGTCTATTAAAGACTTAGCCACTCTATTGGCTCCATTAAAATGCGTCCCTTTCCATTATGTTATATACCCTGCACTGTTTTAGACCTATTTAGGTAAGAAATGATGTGTAGAAATCATTAGTATCAGGTTTTATGCAGTAAAAGCCGTGCTTGGTAGTAAACTCAGACCTTTAGACTTTGTTAGTGCTTTGCGTTTGGAATAGAAACATTGAAGAAACAAATTCGTTTGTTTTGTTTTGTTTTTTTTTTGTTCCTGATAGGTGATCACCTACTTTGCAGGACGGATCTACGACCCGAGCGAGGGCGAGGCAGGGAAGTTGACGCTCTCGGGCGATTATCTGAAGGGCGATGCATCACTGATGATCAGCGACCTTTCGCTCACAGACTCCGGCGAGTACAGCTGCAAGGTGAAGAACGGAGGGAAGTACTACTGGAATACGGTCAACCTCATCGTCCTCGGTGAGTCCTTACCTACTACTGATTAACCGTCAACCGTCCTGTAACCCCCGTGCTTGGGTGTTGCTCTAAAGATCACCATTATCTCCAGTGTTTATATATATAACACTTCCTGGCCTCGTCTTCTACTAGGGGTCAGAGTGGCCTATTTAGATGTATTATATATATATATATATATATATATATATATATATATCTAAATAGGCCACTTTGACCCCTAGTAGAAGACGAGGCCAGGAAGTGACAGCCTCGTGTCAGTCAGTTGGCAAGCCGAAAATAGCGCTCTTGCCCCATGGCATCGTGACACAGTCGCGCTTGCCATTGCAGTGGAATGTCGCTTTGATTATGAAAAACGTATTTAAACATTACTTATGATATGACACAATGGTCACAATGGTCCATTACAGGGAGCTGGTTTTATTTGACATGTTAATAAATAAATGTAAAACATTACATGTAAGTATAAATGGATAAAAATTAAAAAAAATTCTTGAATGAATACAAATGGTTAGTACTGGCAGGTTGCTGTAGTATAAGATGAACAGCACACTATAGAACCTGCCCTTATAGGAAAAGTTGCTAGCTTGTTACTCATTGTTGTTGCTTTAATCCATACCGATCACCTCCTAGTTTTGAAACAGTTTGAGGAATATCTATATGAAATCTAAGAAATCAAAACAAAAAACAAACCCAGTTTGCGCCATTTTCTCAAACGCTGATGGCGGGGCGTTCTTTAATCCAGACGCAAACACGTCATATCCGTACTACATGGTATTAACGACTTAACGCTGAAAGCGATATTAGCTTTCCGCTGTACCCATCTATCAACCTATGCGCTTATTGTACGTGTTTGTTATTGACATGAAACATTTTCCACCCTTCGAACGGTGCGCTCAGAATTCTGTACGTTGCATGCGTATCATTATATCCGAGTATCAGGTTCTCTAGTGCGAGAAGTGTCACTACGTCGTCTGGCGCGAGGCGTTTCCAGCGAGGCGCGATACCACCCAGGAGGAATGCGTGTTCCGAGCGCTTCGGGTTGCTGACTCTCCGCTCTCGATGAAGATGTTGTAAAGAGCGCGCTGGCAAATTTACGCGTGCGTTTGTACAAATTGCCGCCGGCTTCGCGACGACACTTTCGATTCGGCGGGACGGGGATTAGCGTTTGTCTTGTTCGACACGAGGATAATGGTTCTGGCGCAGGCCCGAGTGCCTCCTCGTCCTCCTGCTCCTCCTCCTCCTCTGTGTAAGTGATCCTGACATAGGAGAAGATGGACGGGCCACTGCCTGCCGGCTCCACTCCGTTAATTGCATCCTGCAGCGAGAGCCTGAGAGCAGGCGTTTCTGTTCTCCAGACTCAGCACAAACCAGCCCGAGCCTACAGTACGAGCGGCGACTTACTTGCGGGTTTACGGAGTAGGGTGGGGTGAGTGAGTCGGTGATTGGTGATGCGGTGGGAGCTAATGGTGAGCTGGGGCTCCTTTGCACTTACATATTAAATGTCCTCTGCGGAACCGAGCAGCCCCTAAACGGTACTTGCGGGAGAATGCGTGTACATCCGAGCAAGTATTCAGAAACCCTATAATTGCTTAATGTTTAATCATAATCACAATACTCTACTAGAAGATTCCTACAGGTTTAGCTGTACCTGTTCTCCCTGGGAATTTTCCTTGCAGAAAAGGAACCTCAGCAGAAATTCATTCAGGATTAATATCGTCCTGGCAATACTATGCCTAAGGCTTTTGTTCTCCAGTGGTGCCAATATGCTAACAAAAAAAAAACAACAAGTAGAGTGGGTAAAAAAACAGAATTTTACCACAAAAACCTGGATTTATGCCGGTTGAACCGCGTTATTGAGAAACGTTTGGGTTCCTAAGCAACCAGCTGAGTGATTAATCCAATTCTTACCAAATCAATGGAAGATGATGTAGATGTTTGCACCTCTGGATCTCATTCCCGTTCAGCCAGGAGTTAGCTCTTGTATCAAAGAACAATCTGACAAACATATGCTAGCTTGGTAACTAATTCTAGCTAGCATTGTTCACTGTTCAGCGGAGTTGAAATCGTTTAAAATTTGTACACATAAGATAAACAATTAGCTTCGGAACATATCCTTTTATTTTTTTAAGTCAAATTTATCCAAAATAAGCGACCCGGAAACATCCGCCTTGCTCCTGGGTGGTTTTCCTGGAGGTTTCTTCTCACGAATGGAATTCATTTGAAGTACGTTGAATTCCGTGTCTTTTGCGCAGTTAAGCCGTCGAAGCCCCGCTGCTGGATGGAGGGACGGCTGTTGGAGGGCAGCGACGTGAAGATGAGCTGTAAATCCGCAGACGGATCCGACCCCATCCGCTACAAATGGGAGAGAGTGCTGGACAAGGGTAGATATGTGGGGAAACTACCACCTCTCGCTCTCCTGGGTATGATCTTCCAAGCTCCACTCCTTCACCGGTCGACGAATGGATAGAGTGTTTGTCAGTCAATGTAGAATTGTTTGAAAATAAATGCTAACATGCAGTTACAGTAGCTCACCTAGACCTGCTATTTTAGCAATTAGCACAATCTCGCAGAATCAATCAGAATAAACGTAGCAGCCTAAAGACGGTACAGATGGGAAGTAATTAGAAAGCGTATGATGATATTATTGCGACTTATACAACAAACACTCGGGAATAGTTTTGTTTTGGGGTTTTTGTTTTCTAAAAATACCGTATGTTTAGACCTGAAGAACCCGGAGATCGTGACTCTGAGAAACTTGAGCCGGGAGAGTGCGGGCGTCTACAAGTGCACCGCCAGCAACGATGTGGGAGAGGAGAGCTGCACCGTGGAGGTCAAAATTCACTGTAAGTGTCTGTGTGCCTCATTACAACCCTGTGATTTTCACCAACACACACACACACACACACACAAGTGTATTCTGTACATCACGAATGCCTAAGGGTTAAGGATTTTATAAGATACCGTTGATCCCACGCCATAAAACAAACAACAAAAAAGTTGTATTTTTGCTGTAACATACCTCCTCGTTACGGTGCCGCAGCACAAGGCTAGCATGTTCGTGATATCCTCAGCCTTTATGGAGTGCGCATATGTATGTGTGTGTGTGTGTTTGTGAGAGAGAGAGTTTCATCAGCATACTTTACATTTGAATGGAAGAATCGGAAAAGGCTGCTGGGAAATTAGTGAGGAAATGTTCATTGGCGTTAGATACTCATGAATTATGTGTAGAAGAAGGAGAACCGTGGCTCCGGTTGCTTGATTAACGGCGTGTGGCGTGTGCTGTGTGTTCTCTTGGCACTGTTTGACGGATTGCTTTAGATACTCTATCTGCAGTGCGGTGGACGGGGGGGCTCGTTCGGAGGGTTAGCCGAAATCGCTAATCGGCGTCACTCCCGGGATGGGTTTAAACTCAAATTGGTGGGCAAGTGTGTGTCAGTCAAGCGAGTCAGGTCATAAGACTGAGGCGTGACTGGTCACGTGACAGATTTGTTACGTTTGTCCCGTCCAGACGTTCGAGGTATGGGAGTGATGGCCGGCGCTGCGGTGGGCGTGTCCTTGGGCGTGCTACTCCTCGTTCTCATCGTGTGGCTGGTGTTCCGCAAGAAGGACAAGAAGAAGTACGAAGAGGAGGAGACGCCCAATGAGATCAGGTACGCGCCAGTGGCGCTTGATTTCCAACAACAGCACATCCTGAAGTGGTTATCCGTCAACGATGACAATTTTCCGTTTTATTTCAAGCTCGTGGACGTCCAGCTCCTCTCCTTTATAAACAGTCCTAAAACCCTCCGAGTGAGTTACAAAGACTGACTGACACTGGAGACTCCTTCCATGCATGTTACATAAACGTCTCCTTACAGCAAACTTCAATAAAAACAGTCGTTGTTGTTGTTTTTTAAACGTTTACGTGGCGTCCTCCTCCATACAAGCCTCCGTTAATGCCGACGTACGCTAACGTAACGAGCGCACGATTGCGACAACGGATCGACAGCTTCTGACCAATCCGCTTTGAGAATTGGACGGCGCTGTGGTGTAAATGAGAAATATCGATACAATTCCCGACAGTCGAGATTTTTATGGTGCGTTATTATCCCTTTCGAGACAGTTAAGTATTAAGAGTGGCTAAAAGAAATCCGTACACGTCCGGATATATTTGCGAGCGTGCGGATGAATAATGCAGGGCGGGAGACTCCCGTGCATCAAAAATGGACGCGTCGAGAGACGAGAGCCGTCAGCGAAGTGGCGCTCCACCCCGCCCTGTTTACGTACTTGACTTTATTGTCGTGCTGATGATGGAACATTCTCGAGGCTGTAGCGTTGGTGAAGGAACAGCATGCCATGAGTCCGTTTGGCCCCTTGTCCTCAGGGTTTTAAAGATATTGGATGATTTATAGTGATATATAATGAAATGCTGACACTGCGGTGTCGGACTCCCTGCTCTCTCTCTTTCTCTCTCTCTCTCTCCCTCTCGCTCTCGCTGTCTCACTCACTCTTTCTCCCACTCTCTCTTTCACCCGGAGCAAAATAACAAAATGAAAAACGTACATGCGCTTAGATACGGTTCAGTCTGGATTTGAGATATGATTCTTTGAAATGAATAAAAAGTCCTAAGAAGATTTTGTCTCTCTCTCTCTAACGCTCTCGAACGCTCTCACACGATCACGAGATTATTAAGGCTATAAAAAT
Source organism: Ictalurus punctatus (assembly GCF_001660625.3). NCBI lineage: Eukaryota > Metazoa > Chordata > Actinopteri > Siluriformes > Ictaluridae > Ictalurus > Ictalurus punctatus. The sequence goes on from NC_030431.2 coordinate 3,384,550, forward strand.
GAGCGTGTAACTGATTAAAGACTCATAACAGCTGCGCTAACTGTTTAATCTCTCTTCCTTTCATAGTTGGATATCAATAAACTGTATGTCCAACGTCGGAGTCGGAAAACGAGACCGGTTTTCCAATTCTGCTCAAAATCAGGACACGTCGCCTGCGTCAGTGAACTTTTAGTCGACTGATCTTTTCATCGTCTGTAATTATAAAACGGATCGTTCGAAAAATCCGATCGTCGCAACGTTCGAAGATGTCGGAAAATCGTCGATATTCGGAATAACGTTTGTCTGTTATTTTGCTTAGCAACCACTGTTAACAGACTACGTTGCGAGGTAGAAGAATTGTTGATATTGTTAATAATATTAACGGGCAATTCAATTCTTTATTGAACGCATGATTCTTTCTCTCATCAGAGAGGACGCTGAGGCTCCCAAGGCCAAGCTGATGAAACCCAACTCTCTCTCCTCCTCCCGGTCGGGAAGCTCTCGATCAGGCACCTCATCCACCCAGTCCATGGTTCCCAGCGGCGCCCCACGTGGCCACAAGCTCCACCCACCCCCTCCCTCGGCGGGGCCTCGGAAAGACAGCGTCCAGCCTTCGACGTTGCCAGCCATGCCCCCGGCGTACACGCAGGTCGCCCCGAAACTCCCCGAGCCCCACAGCAGCCCCAAACTAAGCCCGGGCAACCTGGCACGGATGGGCGCCATGCCGGTGATGATCCCGGCCCAAACCAAGGCATTCCAGACTGTCTAGAGATACACAGACATCGACATCACACACACACATATCCACACATATACCTGTATACTGATTTACTTTTTACACGCATGAGCACCACGGCAGCGACGATGCATCCCGGTCTTCTGAAAGCCGAACCCAAATCCACACACACACACACACACACAAATTCCGAGCCTGCAAGCCCAATCAGACTCAATCCATCAAGAGAAATAAAGCAAGCAACGAAATAAAAAGGGAAATAAAGGCTGAAGTCACTTGAAGCGTCCCTAATCGCTGCGTCAATAAAACACCACATATGGGGAATAAGAAGCGATTGCCCTCTTGATGTGGACAATAAAAGAAAGTGGTGTTTCACCTTAACACACGCTATTTGTTTTTCGCTTTGATGGCAGCGCCGGGGATTCTGCATGGCCAGGCGGAACGGTTGATTTATTTTTTAACAAGGGAGTAGCCGTCGTGAAGGGATGCCACACTCCATCCAGCGAAAAGAGACGTTTCTCGTTCTCGGCTCAAACTCACGAGCAGCTAAGCAGCACTGCTTGTACGCTCGAGGTGTTGGCGTCGAGCGGACAGCTTTTACAGGTAGAAGAGAGGAAAGGACTTGTTCCAAACACCTGCTACTGTTTTCCTTTCCAGTCATGGTAATATGATTGGCTCTGAACCAGGAAGTGAAACTGAATCATCCACATGGCTGATTTGTAAATCTCAATATATATATATATATATATATATATATATATATATTTAAAATGTGATTAAAACCACGTACAATGAGGTCCTAAAAAGTAAAAACAGCTTGTCCTTGTGGCTTAAAAACTGCAGAGGCAATACTATCAAGCTGTAACTGTTCCATTTGACCAAAACCTGGTATAAAGACACAACATTAAACAGATTGATAAGGCGGTTAAGATTGATAAAATTACATAATCTGTTAATATGCCCCGCCTCCTCCTCTAGTAAATCAGCATTGTGAGACGTTAAGGTTCGAAATAGGGCGGAGTTAGTGTCCATAACCTTTCTTACCACGCCATTTATACGAACTCGGACAAAATCCAAACACGACGTCTTCGCATTTCTGAATTTGTATGAATTTGTATGAATTACGAGAACGCGTCGAGAAAACATTATCGCATGTCCTGGATTTGCATACCGGAACCTGATCGGGTTTTATACTCGATCACGCGATAACTCTGGCCCGTTGTTTTCGATCGTTTTTGAAGATGACGTTTTATCAATTGATAATTTGCTACTGATCGCTAGGGTTAGGGCTTTCACTTTTTACACCCCCATTAATTTATGTCCTGAATAATCAAATATGGCTTTCTACGTTAATTTCACTTCCTGGATTCGCTTTTCAGAACCATTTTAATAGCTTACTTCACTAAATGTCCATTATCCACTATAACCAATAAGGAATATGATATGATTGAACCAGTTATGAATGTTTTGATGGTACACGATGCATTTTTATATTTACACTCGCTTACTTTTGATATATTTGACCTGTTCGGTACAACATTTAACACCCTAAACGGCAATAACATAAAGGTTTCTGTACTGCAAGTTCTGTTAGCTATAAGAATTATGACCTTGTTTTAAAATTATTTACATTTTTTTTTTGTTTTTGTTTTTTTTGTAATCAACGAGAAGGTTGTGAATTCAAATCTCAGTACTAGGAAGAAGAAAAAAAAAAAGAAAAAAAAAAAACATTCTAAGGCCCATGAGCAAGTGCCCTTAACGTATTCTTCTGTCTCTGCTTAAAATGAATTAATTTCATACAGACTTGACCTAAATAGGTTGTAATTTTATCCCAGACCAGCTCGTTGTGAAAACTATGTCACGCTTTCTGCTCGGGTCGCTATATTTTCGGATGTTCCACATTTTTGCAGCTTGGTCTGTTTTTTTTTTTTTTTTAATTATTTTTATTTTCCTCGTATGATAAACCCGGTTAAACGCGACCCGCTCGGCGATGCCACGATTTAATAAAACCGAACGCTCGGTGTAATATTCTCCCTTCCTCCAGAGACAGTTTAGTTATTTCCTGCTCCTCTCTTGTATTTTTGTTTGTATAAAATAGGTCTGGGATAAGACTGATTGCGAGTGAGTATTCGTGAACGTCCCTCAGGGGTAGCACAGCGTCCTCAAACATCACCTCAGTGTAGACTTTTTGGGATATAGGCAGCATTCGTCTCAACTGATTAACTGGATATGATCGGCATGAGAATGGGATAAATACTTTTGGGAATACTGACAATTGACATTATAAGTAAGGACCAAACAAGACTGGTGAGGTGAAGTGGAGTTACTCGTACTACCCTGAAGTTTTTTTTCCATTTATAGTTGCGGATCATCTATAAAACTCTTCGGACTTATACTATAGCAGCTGTAAACAGTCGTTCGCTCATCAGACCTCTCATCAGTACCTTCTGACCAATCAGAATCCAGAATTCAATAGCGCTGTGGTATAAAATGGGTTAATAAAGCATGATTTCCCTTTCACCCAGTGTATTAACCTTTCAAGGGACCCCATTTTAGTAGCGCAGGTTCGACTGGGTGTCCAGAAAAAGGATATCAGTTGAAATCCCTGGATTTCCAAAGAGTCAATGCAGGGCTCTTGATCCAGGCTCTTTAACTCACAAGCTCTGGGCTCATTGTGAATAAAATTGTCTGCCAAACGAATGAATTGTAAATGAAGCTCTCGTCTGCTTTGTCATTTCTTTGATCCTTTTCAAAGTGCAAAGATTTTGACGACTTTGCACTTCCTCACATATCAAAGCTTTTGGAATGATCTGAGATGGAGAACATCCTCACAGCCAGTATGATTCCTTTCCCTTCGTATCTGCTGAAATGAACTTTCTTTTTTTTTTTTTTTTTGTCCTATCGAATTTCAATTCCAAATTATTTATACAGAGCTTTTTGGTTTTTTGTTTTTTAACAACGATCGTCACAAAGCGGCTTTACAGAAATGTGGGTCTCGATTCCAATACGTTATCCTAGTAGAAAACTTTTTTGGAGACGCTTTGAAAGGAACCGAGACTCCGTGCGGAACGGGAAAGCCATCTCTTTCAGACGTTACGCAATATCAAACATAGACGGTAACGGTTCTTAAGTGGGTCAGTCATTTGAGATCGACACAGAATGCAAAGCAGTGGAATGGATTGGCTGGAAATAAAGCAGAAGAGTCTGGACCTGTACTTCTTTATCTTTTTGCTTTGAAGGTGTTCTCAGGGCTTTGGAGATTATCTGAGATGGAGAACACCATTTCAGCTGGGGGGATTTTTATTCAAGCAGGATCTTCTCATCGCGGGGAGAAAAAAAAAATAAAAATCTGGGTTTGAGTTTCCAATGGCATTTTGAAAAATAAAAATGTTCAAGTGGGGAAAAAAAAAAATCCAATTCATCATGTGACTCCTTTACGCTAAATGATGTGATCGGATCACGTTTGCAGCATTTAGCAGACACCTTTATCCAGTATGATCTACATAAATGTTTCATAATCACCATCAAAATCATCTTTATGCTAGGTATACAGTCCGGGGTTTAAGAATGTCTTTTGGATAACTAAGTAAACAACAAAAAGTAAAGTACTAGTCCAGTTTGATTTTTTTCATCTTACATAAATACATGCCTGAATCTTCATATATCGACCTGAAATATATTTATATACACATTTATATATTTATTTAAGTAGCAGTCAGGATCCATATCTACCAAAGTTCAGACAGGAACTATATTAATATCCAGCTTTCTGTCAGAATAGTTGTACCACCATTGTAGCACAACTTTGAATGGTGGTATCTGGGTGGAGTTTAGTAGACGGCTTTCCCATCCAAAGTAGTTTTCGCATTCAGTGCCTGGTAGTTCACGCAGAAACAAACACTCCCATCCTTTTTGTGTACTAACACACCCGGAGCAGCCCCAGAGGACATGGACGGTTGTATAGTCCATTTTTGGAGCATGCTGGCTACTTCAGAGGAAACAGGGTGAAAATGGCAAATGGCGCACTTATATAGCGCTTTTATCCAAAGCGCTTTACACTGTGTCTCATTCACCCATTCACACACCAATGGCAGCAGAGCTGCTATGCAAGATGCTAACTTGCCATCGGGAGCAACTTGGGGTTCAGTGCCTTGCCCAAGAACACTTCGGCATGTGGAGTCACGTGGACCAGGAATCGAACCACCAACCTTACGATTAGTGGACAACCCGCTCTACCACCTGATCCACAGGTGTGGATACGTTCCCCTTAAAGTCCGTTTGAATCCACTGAAAGCTCGGGAACTTGTATCCAACCATAACAGAAAGAAAAGCATATTGATCTTTCTGAACCATAATGTTCTTGCTGATGCGGCATATCGACAGCATTGACACAAAGTTTGGGCTCCTGCTCATGCATACACTCTCACTCAATGCTATTGCATAGGCTGAACTCGGGTGAGAGCATCTTTTGGTCTCCCCCCTGGTGGTCTGGAAGAGAACTACATGCTAAATATACTATTATTTCCCGTAGCACTGTTAAACAGTTTGGTAGCATTATCGCAGGTTCAGTCCTGATTTCATTACTCTTACTGTTTGTTTGTAGAGTTTCGACCTTCGCGCCATGTCCATGTTGGTGTATTCCCGCTATCTGAAAACATAGGTGGATTGGCTGCGCTACATTTCTGTATACCCAATCGACCGGTCCAGAGTGTATTCCCAACTCACGCCAAATGTCCCTCGGATCGACTCCGGCTCCACCGTGACCCTGACCACCGAAGATGAAACGAACGAGTCCGGTGGACGCTACTAGCTTGCGATCTTGCGTGAAACGATATTAAACTGTCTCCATTGTGTTTATTTGGTCCGATCTGCCTGCTAACGGTTCGGCATTCACGTGTGAAGTATTTCCTTCACCTTTATACATTTACACAACCTGTTCAATGGCCTTTTCCATGGTACAGCAAAGCAGTGACGTTTAAAAAAAAAAAAAAAAAAAAAAAAACCTCTGTAAAGATTTGAATTCACAAACATTCATTTGTCTCTAATCGATCAGCTGAAACACCTTTTCGATAGTATTTATTTATTTTTCTCTTATCTCTGCATGTTTGCTCTCAAGATCCACATTGTGTGTGTGTGAGAGAGCAAGAAAAGTGATGATGCAATAGAAAAAGATCTCTGCGACGAAATAAAACGATCCGATCCAAGTGAAACGGGTCGTAATTGTATCCTAACACAGCATAAAGACGTTTTATATCGCTCGTAAGCCGAAGAGGGAGCGTTAATTATCGTGCGTTTGCACTAATGCATCGAAAAGCAACGGGAATGCATGTTTCAGATCTCGCAAGGGTTTGTTTTTGCCCCAGTGCTAATATAAGTATACCGTATATCAATAATTGATGTTAAATGCATTTTTTTTTTTGTAAATAACTTGATTGCTATTACTGTGAATAAGAGTTTTATATTTGACTTTTTTTCTTCCGTTTCGTTTTGAAGGACGGCGAATGAAATTCGAGAACGTGCGAGAGGGCTTAAAAGTCTCGGATGTGCTTCGTTCAGTTAGTTAAAAGTCACAACATGTATATAATCACTCTGTGAAAATGTATATTTGTACAATATCTGAATTTGCTCTTCGGTTTGTAATAAAGCATTCGAAGGCGAAGGGAACGAAGACGGTGATGGTGTTTATTTGAGTGGTTCTGATGGACATACGTCGATTGCTTGATTACTCCGAGTTTTAAAAAAAAAAAGACCAACAACAACAGAGCTACTCTCTTGCATTGGAAAACATGACCAAGATCATCCAAAACAATCTGAAAAGAAAAAATAAATCCATAAGCCATTAACACTCTCGATACGGAAGGGTAGTCTTCGTTATCTGATCGTGTGACGCTAATGTCTAGAAGAAGAGGAAGACAAAACCCCTCATCCGTCTTGTATTCATTTATGGAGACGGTTTATCAGGGAGCTCGACGTGCAAATATTCACTGTGATAGATGTCACCGTTGGAAGCTAACACCAACAGAATAGAGCTATCATCTACAATTTAGCCTAGCATTTATGATTTGATTGCTATGATGATATCTATCTATCTATATATATACATATATATATATAGCTAAATTTCTGACATTTGGCAAAGAAGCCAGTTCCGTGAAAGGAATTTAATCTTCAGAATTTTCTTTGTGTGTGTGTGTGTTTGTGTGTGTGTTCCTAAAAGTGTAAAGACCAGGGATTTATTTATACGCTTAGCATGAAGAAAAAAAAATTCCGAATTTTGTTGTCATAATCGACTTTGATCCAGACTTTGAACGGAACTGAAATGAGTGAGCGTAAAAGTTCCTTTTGTTCATTGAACTCTTCCTTGTACCAAATCCAACATGGATTTATAGCTACACACACACACACACACACACACCAACCTCACCCCTATCTGTGCAGAAACACTCATCCATCCGGATGAACGTTTTCTGCTAAAACGAGCTCGATGATCTCCCGTGGGCCGAGACAAAGAAAGAATCCTCATTACGCATTCCTTAATCCTGCGATAGTGAGGTCATTGTTCTCGCTTTTAGCCAGTGCTGCTGTCGTTAACGTCTCCCTCTGCACACGCTGATCAATAGCACAGAGCCAGAGGCTTCGGTTCACCTTTCAGTGCCATGGCAGATTAATGGAGGGAGTAAGAAGTTCAGCGTGCTGAGAAGAGTGGAGAGAAGTGCAACGCTGCTTTTTAACGTATTAATCTAACAAATACGGAGAGTCTGCTCCTCAGGGGTTATAGCATTATTCTGAAAAAGAATGATACAGGATCATCTCTCTGTCTCTCTCAATCTTTCTTTCTCTGTTTCTGGTTCTGTCTCTCTCCAGTGCTCTGGGACATTAAAATGTTGAGTGATCATGCCCTCTACTGGACAAAGGAGCTCAAGAACTATAAAGGGCTTTTAAAGAGAACATTTCTGGTAGACCATCCATCCATCCGTCCATCCATTTATTCATCTATCCGTTCATCTATATGCTCAAGTAACTATCCATTCATCCATCTATTTCCCCAAGTAACTATTCTAAATAAAAATTAGCATCTGTCCATCCATCCATCCTTCCGAGTACCTATCAGTCCATCTTTCCATCTATTCATCCATCCAGCCATCGAAGTAACTATCTATCCTTCTGTCCATACATCCATCTGTTCCATATATATATTCCATATTTCCAAATAACTATCCATACATATGACCAAGTAACTATCCGTCTATCCATCAATCCATCTATCTTTCCAAGTAACTGCCCAGCCAGCTATCCTTTTGTCCACACACTCGTCCATCCTTCCATCCACCCATCCTTTCATATTTAAAGTACCTGTTAATCCTTCTGTCCATCTATTCATCCATCCATCCATCCATCCATCCATCTAAGGTTTTATCTATCCTTCCATCATCCTTCTGTCCGTCCATCCATCCATAATTCCATCCTTTCATACTTCCAAGTAACTATCAATCCATCCTTCTAAACATCTATCCATCCATCCATCCTGAGACTGAGATCCCATTTATCCCAGATCTGAAATCCCACTTAATTAAAGCATTGCTAAATGATCAGATGAATACGGTACGTTGACCCCAAAATGTTTTTTTTTTTTTAATCTAATAATTAGTCTCTGGAGAATTTTTTTAATTGATTAAACGAGTAATTGCCTTGCTCAATAAACAAGTTATTCCAAACAGAAGGAAAATGTTTTCTCGACATGCTCCTACTCATCTTTTACACGAATCCCCTGCTAACTAATCACACAATCTATCGTTCACCTTCACATCTCCGGTCAGTTTATCAGCAACTATCTGACTTCCTGTATTAGGTAGGCCTCTAAAACATCTAATAAAACTATGACATTTTTGGAAATAGTTAATAAAATAATTAAGAAGAATGACTGAATTTTCATGTCGCCGCTGTAACGGATGACGTGTTTTGCTCCAATCGAATTACGGCACGACTTACACTTGCTGTTTGGCAAACCTACGGACAGTTCAGCGTCATGGAGACGGTACTCGAGTTCTTATTCGATTATAACTCAGGAAAGAGCAAACACATTACAGATCAATGAGCTGTCGCGTTGCGAAAGCGTCTGAATCTGAAGAAGGTGAAGAGATAATGCACATTACCGATGGCATGCCAAGATGGGATTCATGCAAGAAATAAAAAATCACTCCTGGCAGACGAATCGTTTGGGATGCATTTGAATTGAATCAGCTAAGAGCCCATTCCTGTAATTGAGCAGATCCATTAAGCAAATGAAACGCGATGCTGAAATGAAATCAGGGTTGAGATGGAAACATACGCTGAAGGCTTTTAGAACAGTAACTTCAATAACCTGAAACACTTTGGTGCACGATGGCTTTCCAGAATCCTCTCAGTCTGTCACATTACAGTACATGACTTCAATGACACCCAAAAAGACCTTTGTTGTTGTTGTTGTTTGTTTGTTTTGTGTTGTTTTTTTTGGCTCTCACAGTTCGAGACACCGGATATCTGCTTCATCTTAATCCTATTGTCTATTACACATTTCAGGATCATGAACACTGAGAAATGGGTTAATTATATAAGAAATACAGCTGAGGTCATAAGTGTACATGCCTTGCAGAATCTGCAACATGATGTTAATAAAATAAAAACACACAACTTGGACATGTTATTAAAAAAAAAAATGCACTGTAAACTCCTCTGTCTACTCTGTCCTGAAGACTGTTATAAAGCCCTGACACTGGAGACTCCTTCTTTAAACAGCGCTAAGTTTGAACTTATTTTTTTAAACAATAATTTATGTTTAGCATAAAATGTCTATGTTGTACTTTCGTCATCATCATCATCATCATCATCTAATTTTGATCTAGCTGCTGGATATTGTCATCGTTTTTGACCCTTTTGGCGTTCCACTGCGCCTTGACGCGCACCGGCACGAGCGCTAGGTCGCCGTTCACTTTCCGCAAGTGTCTCTAGCCAGTGCGCGCGCGCTCATGTCCCGAGCTCAACTTTACGCTGTGATCTCAGCTCGAGCTCCACTCTCCTGATTCCTTCACTAACATCACTGACAACATGTCCTACACCGGACACGGACGGATTATCCCGCTGCTGCACGTGCAGCAGGAGGAGGAGGAGGGGGAAGGAAACGCGCCGAAGACCAGCTCATCATCATCCTCTTCATCCTCATCATCCTCATTCTTCCGGAACCGGAGCTTCACGACGGGCGCGAGCACTCCCAGGAGACATTACAGGTAGGATTCTGTCCAATCCATCCATCCTAGCAGGTCTGTAGAATTTCTATAGGAAAAAGAAATAAATAAATATTATTCAGGCAAAAAAAAAAAAAAAAAAAAAAGGCTGCACTTTCGTGAAACAGGAAAAAATACAGGAAAAATATTCACCTTTAAAAGGAAAAAAGTTTTTAAAGAACAAAATAAAAGGTAAGAAATAAAGCCATTACAATAACTGGATTAGTATTATTTTTATTTGTTTTATGTGTATACACACACACACACACACACACACACACACACACACACACACACACCTTGCAGAATGAGCAAAATGTTAATAATAGTAGGAATCCTAAAAATGCTCAAAAAGGCAACATGATACATTAAGAGCCAGGGGGGTGTAGACTTTTGAACAGCATCCTCTGTGTAAATTGTTATTATTTTGTCGTCTGTGAAACACAAAAATATCTCGTGTAGCTTCTGAAGGGCTAAATGAAAAAAGAATCATCTTTAAACATAATAATAACAATTTACACCGATGATCCTGTTCAAAAGTTTACACCCCCTCCCCGGGGCTCTTAATCTATCGTGTTGCCTCCTTGAGCATCAGTGAATGTTTGCACCTTTTGTAATACTCGTGTACCATTATAAAATCATATAGCCGCTGCTGGAAACGGCTCGAACATGCAGGAGATGCTGGAAAAGTAAAGAACGTGCCGGACGTGCAGGATTTGTTTTCTGAAGAACAGTGGGCGGTTTAACTGCTCAGGACAAACCAGGGACTCGTGAACACAAGAACTCTCACAGAACATAAACACGGCCGTCGATCGTCCAGGTAACGACACGCGGGATTAAGAATCGAGCGTGTGTAAACTTTTGAACCGGTTCGTTTGGGTAAATTCACTTGTTATCGTGTCTTGTGGATTATAATGTGTTATGTGAAATCGCTCATTCAGGGCAGGACTGAATAGCGTTACGAGCTCGGCTGTATTGTGTAGCAGTTGCAGTGTACGGTACCATCAAAAATATCTGTTCCATAGTAACACCACATCACGAAAGTCTGAAACTCTTTTTCTTTTTCCCTCCATTTAATAAAAGTAAGACATTTTCAAAAATGTTATGAATGACCGGGTTCTTCACATATCATATATCACTTCATTTCTAATACTTTATACATGACAACAAATTAGAGTTCAAATGAATTAAAAAGGTCTTTAAAAAAAAAAAAAAAAAAAAAAAAAAAAGGATCAGAAACTTTTTAAAGAAGAGCTTCTGCTTCAGTGCGCAGCAAACCGTCTGTTTTTCACGTGACAAACGGATTTCAGCATACATTTATGGAGTACTGAAGCGTCTTACTATTTTTTTTACGCTTACACCGGGTATAATGTGTCAATCCGTTCATGTGTGTGAGAGTGTATGGAATATGCGAGAGTGTGTGAAATAAAGAAGGAAAGAAAGTGAGGCAATGGGAAGGACTGTAGGGTGTGTGTGTGTGTGTGTGTGGGTGTGTGTGTGGGCAGGAGGGAGGTGGAGAATCCTGCTAGTTGAAGGTCAGCTTAGTCTTGTAGCTAGAGATAAGAGATCAGTAGTATGTGTATTTTCCTGCTCTGAGAGCTGTGGTGTGTGTGTGTGTGTGTGTGATGACCTTCAAAGTGTCTCAACGTGCTCTCTAGGTGGAATATGATATTCTCTTGAGAACCTGTGTGTGTGTATGTCCCCTATAGGTCATGTCACGGTTGTTGTTTTGTCACCTATGTTGTCGGTCTAATGAATTAGCGTCACTCCGAATGACCTTGTCCGAGACGACCCTAAACGAAGCGAACAAGTGTAGCTGCCGAACAGCCGTTAGCTTATCGCTTATCAGGTTCCTTCGACCCTGACGAGGAACGGCGAAGGACGTCCAACAGCTCACTCACGTCCCAGCGGGACTCTCGGGATTAGACTTCCTCCAGGAGTTTTCCTGGAAAGAAAGTGATAGTGTGATAATAATTTAAAAACAATAAACAAGCTGGCCGGTCTATATTCATTAGGTAACTGTAAATGGATAAATACGCTGCTGTGGTAGAAGAGGAGTAAAAATACTTGGGCGCATGCTGTTGTAGGAGAACACTTGGCTTCATCACGGCACCCCGTCACTGATTATTTTCCCATGACAGCACAGTGCCGAGGGTTTTATTCCCTACAGTGTATAAAGCTCCAGTCCACATGACTGTCCCAGACTCCGCCCACTATTCACTATTCACTATGTAGTGCATTATAACCTGGAGTGGGGAAGATTTAGTGTACTCATCAACTCCCACAATGCACTGCAGCAGGGTGGAGTCCAAATCAGTGAAGTGCCCGAGCAGGTACAGATTATATATCTGAAATTTTCTTTTCTTTTCTGTTCTTTTCCGATCTTTTTCTTTTCTTTTCGTTTCCTATTTTTTTTTCTCTTCTTTTTGTTTCCAACCGTTTTTCTTTTCATTTCTTTTTTCTTTTCATTTTTTTCTTTTCTTTTCTGTTCTTTTCCAATCTTTTTCTTTTCTTTTCGTTTCCTATCTTTTTCTTTTCTTTTCGTTTACCGTCATTTTCTTTTCTTTTTTCTTTTCTTTTCTTTTTGTTTCCTATAGTTCTCTTTTCTTTTTTCTTTTCATTTCTTTTTTCTTTTCTTTTCTTTTTTCTTTTCATTTTTTTTTCTTTTCTTTTCATTTTTTTATTTTCTGTTCTGTTCTTTTCCGATCTTTTTCTTTTCGTTTCGTTTCCTATCTTTTTCTTTTCTTTTTTCTTTTCTTTTTGTTTCTGATCATCTTCTTTACTTTTTTCTTTCCTTTTCTGATTTTTTTCTTTTCTTTTTGTTTCCTATCCTTTTCTTTTCCAATCTTTTTTTCTTTTCTTTTCCGGTCTTTTTTATTTTATTTTATTTTATCTTATCTTATTTTATTTTATTTTATCTTATCTTATTTTATTTTATTTTCGTTTCCTACATTTTTCTTTTCTTTTCTGCTATCATTCTACTGTAATTTTTTTTTTTACATTTCCCTATGAGGGTACGTAAATGTTTCTTTTTTTTCTTTTAATTTTTCTTTTCTTTTCAGATGTTTCCAATCTTTTCTTTTCTGTTCCTGTCTTTTTTCTTTTCTTTTCCTTTTTTTCTTTTCTTTTCATTTCCTTGCTATTCTTTTCTCTTTGTGTCCTATCTTTTTCCTTTTCTTTTCTGCTATCATTCTGCTTTGAACAACTTTATTTCCCTATAAGGGTTTCATGTTTATTTTTCTCTTTTTTTCTTTTTAATGTTTTTTTTTCTTCTTCTTTTCAGTCCTGTCCATTTTTTCTTTTTGTCTCTACTATTCTTACTATTGTTTCTTTTCTTTTCTTTACTTTTTCTTCCTTACTATTCTTACTATCCTTCCACGGTAGCACATAAACTTCCCCAAGCGAGATTACTAAATGTTTATCCCTTTTCTCTGTTTCTTTTCTTTTTCCTTTTTACATTCTTTTCTTTTTCTCCTTTCCTTTCCTTTTTTCTTCTTTACTATTCATACTACTATTCTGTTGTAAAGTTTTAATTTCCCAATGAGAGATTAATAAATGTTTTTTTTTTTCCTTTTCCTTTTCTTTTGGTCTTTTTTTCCTTTTTAAAAACTTGAAATCCGCCATTTATTATTATTATTATTATTATTATTATTATTATTATTATTATTATTATTATTATTATACATGTATTCGATACACACTCATTGGCTGGAAGTACAGTATCTGAATCCTTGACCATCACACCTGTATATATGGTTCTTCCCCAAACTGTTGCCACAAAGCTATTTGCCACCCCACTGAACACCTTTGGGACGAACTGGACCCGGAGCCCATCATCAGCGCCTGACCTCAACCTCACTAACACTTTTGTAGTTGAACGAACACAAATCCCCACAGCCACGCCCCAAAATCTAGTGGAAAGCCTTCCCAGAAGAGTGGAGCTCACAGCAAAGGGGGAATAAATCATGAAAGGGACGTTCAACATGTACAAATGGATCTGATGGTCAGGGGTGGACATACTTTTAGCCATATAGTGTGTGAGAACATACAGTCAACCTTTTTTTTTCTTTTTTCTAAATGTTGAAATCATTCTCTCTTTGAAGAATCCTTTCCTGAGATTTAATGTGAATTCTCACAAACCACTGCAGCTCTAAAGCTCAGGATTTTGCCTTTTTCCTGCAATATGTTCAGCAGAAAGCAGTCGGATCCGGAGAGATACGGAACATTAGCCTTGTAATAATAACGTCTACTCCTGATATGTTGTTATTTGCAGTTCAATGAAATCCGTAGCCGGTGCTCAGGCTGAAGCACAGATCCCATTGAGCTGCAGTAATAAACTTGGCGTTAGTGCAGCGAGGGTAAAGACGTAGAGACGGGAGCTTTGTGGAATCAGCGATGCATTTTTAATATAATCGCAGTGAAGCCACGAAACATTTAAACAACCCTCTGCTTTACTGATAAAACCAAAATCTCTCTTATATCTCTCTTCAAAACTCTCATAAGTTCAATAAAACTGCTGTGGAGATCCTGTCTGAGGGAGAAAAAAACACAGAGCACCGTGCTTTATTGAAAAACACACAATCTAGTGAGAAACACACACACACACACACACACACACACACACACACACACACCCTGCAGCACGTTACCCTATCAGATATTATCAAGTGTATCGGAGCTAAAATGACATTCACCCTGTCATCACATCACACTGGCGGAAGTTCTGTTCCACAGGAAAGTATTTCTGCCGCTGAATTACTTTTATTAATTTCGTGATGAAGAAGAGAAGGCCTTCTTTGATCTTTCCCTTTACACGGGATTATGAGTTCCTAATGTTCCTAACAATGATGTCTTTAACGTTTTCATTTCTACAGTGTTTCCTCTTATATACAGTAGCATGTGCTGGGAAACTTCCTGTTCTATTTCCTCTTTCACAAGGAAGTAATACATGAAAGACTACTTATCTTTCCCCCCTTCCTGTCAGATTTCCTGCTTGACAAACTTCCTCTTAGATTTTGTGCTCTGTAAACCGTTCTGTTCTATTTCCTCTTTCACAAAACTTCCTGTTCTACTTCCTCTTTCACAAAACTTCCTGTTATATTTCCACTTTCACAAAACTTCCTGTTATATTTCCCCTTTCACAAAACTTCCTGTTATATTTCCTCTTTCACAAAACTTCCTGTCAGATTTCCTCTTTCACAAAACTTCCTGTTCTACTTCCTCTTTCACAAAACTTCCTGTTATATTTCCTCTTTCACAAAACTTCCTGTCAGATTTCCTCTTTCACAAAACTTCCTGTTCTACTACCTCTTTCACAAAACTTCCTGTTATATTTCCTCTTTCACAAAACTTCCTGTTCTACTTCCTCTTTCACAAAACTTCCTGTTATAGTTCCTCTTTCACAAAACTTCCTGTTCTACTTCCTCTTTCACAAAACTTCCTGTTATAGTTCCTCTTTCACAAAACTTCCTGTCAGATTTCCTCTTTCACAAAACTTCCTGTTCTACTACCTCTTTCACAAAACTTCCTGTTATACTTCCTCTTTCACAAAACTTCCTGTCAGATTCCTCTTTCACAAAACTTCCTGTTCTACTTCCTCTTTCACAAAACTTCCTGTTCTACTTCCTCTTTCACAAAACTTCCTGTCAGATTTCCTCTTTCACAAAACTTCCTGTTCTACTTCCTCTTTCACAAAACTTCGTCAGATTTCCTCTTTCACAAAACTTCCTGTTCTACTTCCTCTTTCACAAAACTTCCTGTTCTATTTCCTCTTTCACAAAACTTCCTGTTCTACTTCCTCTTTCACAAAACTTCCTGTCAGATTTCCTCTTTCACAAAACTTCCTGTTCTACTTCCTCTTTCACAAAACTTCCTGTTCTATTTCCTCTTTCACAAAACTTCCTGTCAGATTTCCTATTTCACAAAACTTCCTGTTCTACTTCCTCTTTCACAAAACTTCCTGTTCTACTTCCTCTTTCACAAAACTTCCTGTCAGATTCCTCTTTCACAAAACTTCCTGTTCTACTTCCTCTTTCACAAAACTTCCTGTTATATTTCCTCTTTCACAAAACTTCCTGTCAGATTCCTCTTTCACAAAACTTCCTGTTCTACTTCCTCTTTCACAAAACTTCCTGTCAGATTTCCTCTTTCACAAAACTTCCTGTTCTACTTCCTCTTTCACAAAACTTACTGTTCTATTTCCTCTTTCACAAAACTTCCTGTCAGATTTCCTCTTTCACAAAACTTCCTGTTCTACTTCCTCTTTCACAAAACTTCCTGTTCTACTTCCTCTTTCACAAAACTTCCTGTCAGATTCCTCTTTCACAAAACTTCCTGTTCTACTTCCTCTTTCACAAAACTTCCTGTTCTATTTCCTCTTTCACAAAACTTCCTGTCAGATTCCTCTTTCACAAAACTTCCTGTTCTACTTCCTCTTTCACAAAACTTCCTGTTCTATTTCCTCTTTCACAAAACTTCCTGTCAGATTCCTCTTTCACAAAACTTCCTGTTCTACTTCCTCTTTCACAAAACTTCGTCAGATTTCCTCTTTCACAAAACTTCCTGTTCTACTTCCTCTTTCACAAAACTTCCTGTTCTATTTCCTCTTTCACAAAACTTCCTGTTCTACTTCCTCTTTCACAAAACTTCCTGTCAGATTTCCTCTTTCACAAAACTTCCTGTTCTACTTCCTCTTTCACAAAACTTCCTGTTCTATTTCCTCTTTCACAAAACTTCCTGTCAGATTTCCTATTTCACAAAACTTCCTGTTCTACTTCCTCTTTCACAAAACTTCCTGTTCTACTTCCTCTTTCACAAAACTTCCTGTCAGATTCCTCTTTCACAAAACTTCCTGTTCTACTTCCTCTTTCACAAAACTTCCTGTTATATTTCCTCTTTCACAAAACTTCCTGTCAGATTCCTCTTTCACAAAACTTCCTGTTCTACTTCCTCTTTCACAAAACTTCCTGTCAGATTTCCTCTTTCACAAAACTTCCTGTTCTACTTCCTCTTTCACAAAACTTACTGTTCTATTTCCTCTTTCACAAAACTTCCTGTCAGATTTCCTCTTTCACAAAACTTCCTGTTCTACTTCCTCTTTCACAAAACTTCCTGTTCTACTTCCTCTTTCACAAAACTTCCTGTCAGATTCCTCTTTCACAAAACTTCCTGTTCTACTTCCTCTTTCACAAAACTTCCTGTTCTATTTCCTCTTTCACAAAACTTCCTGTCAGATTCCTCTTTCACAAAACTTCCTGTTCTACTTCCTCTTTCACAAAACTTCCTGTTCTATTTCCTCTTTCACAAAACTTCCTGTCAGATTCCTCTTTCAGAAAACTTCCAGTTATATTCCCTCTTTCACAAGTATGACAGACCTCCTGTTACTTTTCCCTTTCCATGAAAAAAGTCCATTTTTCATTTCCACTGGGGTTTCCTGTTCTATTCCTGCTCTAGTAAATGATGAGTAACGACCCAAACTCAGCACACGTTACCGTAGAGCTATGGCGATGAACTCCTCCAAATCCGAGTCCAAGAATACAGACGATGGATGACTTCTGCTGTTTGTTGCATTCGGGTCATTTTTAGCCCAAATTCTGTTGGAAACTTGTATATAGCTTCATTCAGCGGAACCATTTTTCTCCCACAATATACTCACCATGGCCAGAACTGGCAATACGTGAACGACTTCCTGTCCTATTCCCTGTTCTATACAGCTTCCTGTCACATGACCTGTTATACAGATAATACATAAAGCCTTTATATGGTTTGTGTCCTAGCTAGTTTTCTCACGATCGAGCTATTTTAGTGACGGTTTAAACGCCTGAGCACAACCGGTGTTCACATTCACCTTTTTATAGACTTCTCTGAGAGTTGAGAGAGAGAGAGAGAGAGTGGTCAGCAGCCCCCTAAACGTATTACAGATGTGTGCAGCTGTACCCTAACCCTCTCCACACTACACACTACATCGGAATTGCGTGTAGTAGGAACATTTTCCTTTCTGTAGCTCTGCCACATGAGGGCAGACTTCTCACACACACACACACACACACACACACACACACGCACACACACACACACACACGCACAAAGAGAGTCAGGTAGTTTAGAACAAAGAGAGTCAGGTAGTTTGCACTGGGTCTTAGATCAAGACACTACAAGGTGAATTATTCAGTAGTTTATCAATAAATAAATAAATAAATAAATAAATACATAAAGATCAAATAGAAATTCCAATTTCTTTCATTTTTCATCTTTTACGTAGATTTTCGAACTCAGAGATAACTTTCCTCGTTTTCTACCGACATAAGGCTCAGACCTGATCAGCTGCCCAGCTTCGTTTACAATCGATGCCGCGATTCCGGTTGTACTTTTTATTTTTAGCCGATTATTGTTACTAGACGGTATTGAATGGCAGTATTGGATGGCACTAACGATATACCTATCTTCGTTTCCCTTATCCTGTATATCATCGTACAGAACGTGCCAATCTCTGGTTAAAGAAGCAATGCACTTCAATTCCTCTCGATCGTTCACAATATTATCCTGATATACAGTAATACAGCCGCTGATCCATTTCCCCCTCATATATTCCATCAAAATACCTTTTATTTCATATAACATCCCACCTTTACTGACTCACAGAGCAGGAGGATGTAAAGACAAAAGATTTGATCATACGGTATGAGTAATAATCGTTATTCCTGTGTGTGTGTGTGTGTGTGTGTGTGTGTGTGTGTGTGTGTGTGTGTGTGTGTGTGTGAGGATATGAATAAGAGAGCCGGCTGCATCACAGCATTTTGCTTGAGGAGATTTGTATTTCAGAAGCGTGACTCAGAGACAGGAAGTGACCGTTAACAAAAAGATGAGCTCACACAAACATAATGATGTTTCAGTAATGTCGAAATGAACAAATTGTCCCCTTATTATTAGGCTATTATTAGTCTGCTTCGTGTAGGGTTGTGTAACACTCCCACACTGTGACCTGGAGTCATTCTGTTCATGCACGGTTCTCTCTGGAACCATTATTAATAACGTAAAGCCTTAAGAACTTGGGGTACGAGATAATTGATCCCTTGTTTTTTTTTTTTTAAATGAATTAATCTGCCAATATTCTCAGACAGAAATATGAATTCCCAGAGCCAGCTCCAGACGGGCGTGGTTAGCTCCAAATGGGCGTGGCCATATTAAAATCCGTGTTACTAGCTCCAAATGGGCGGTGCTATCTCCGTAAGGGGTTGGATTAAGGAAGGTAGCACATAGAGTCATCCAGTACGGAGATGTGCTAGCACATGTTACAACTAACATGTTATGTTAGCCCATTTGGAGCTAGCCCCACCCATTTTAACTAGCCCCACCCATTTGGAGCTGTACCACTCGTTTGGAGCTGGCGCCATGTCGATGAATATCGTAAAACAGGAACATGAAAGGAATATCATAAAAGCGACTCATGTAAACACCCTAATCGGTATATTGTCTTATTTAGAATAAGGTCAATAATTAGATTACCGCTGTCCGTGTAAACGTAGTCAGTGTGTTGAAGTTTACCTCGTGAACGGACGTCCTTCGATGCCGGTGCTGTCATATTCGCAGTAATGAAAAGTAGCTGACGTTTTCATCATCTAAACTTCCCGAGCTGCCGTTCAGCCTCGGAGGAAACTGACGGCCAATTAGAGGCGTTTTCCCACTAATTAGTCGATAAAGCAGCAGTTAGTGTGACCTGATGTGCAATCCCCGTAGAAGAATTTGACAGGAGTCTCGCTTGGCTGAGTGAACAGGGGACGCTTTAAAGTGTTTTGATTTTTCAGTGTGTGTTTGTGTGTGTGTGTGTGTGTGTGTGTATTATCCATAACAGCAGTTATGCTGCTAAATTTAGCTCAGTCGGCTTCTGAGGGCCTGACGGTGAAAACGGGGTGAACCGAATCACAAACACGTTTAGCTGCTGCAGGGGGGAAACGGATCAAATCGCCGCTCTTACACATCGTTTAGGAAAAATGAGGAGTTTCAGTTCCCAAAATATGTAAAAATGCTTTTTAAAATAAATAAATAAATAAATAAATAAATAAAATTTAAAGCGGCGTAGAAGATGGAAGGATGGATTGTTCGTGGAGTTAAATGCTGATCAACAGCAAAGATTGCGTCAATCTGCACTTTCATACAAACAAAATTCATACACGACTAATATATATCCGGCTACACGACAAAAAGCGTCACTGATTAAGCGTGATAACTGTGCAAATGTACCACGACCCTCCATCCTGTGATGTCTACAGCAGCGTCTGGGTGGGTTTTTTCTTTTCTTTTCCAGGCTGATAATGACCTCAGTCAGTCAGTCAGAATCGGTAGAATCCAGTTCAGTAGAATCCAAAAAAGGATTCTCTCTCGGTGTCTTTGAGCCATGATCTGAAGCTGAAACCAGCTGAGACCGATTGGATAATGATGCGCAACCCGCGGCTCCGACAGAAATGACGGCAGGAGGAATTCTCTAGAAGTCGATGTCTACACACTATACAAGGTGATATCAATTGAATGCTTTCAGTCGATTAAAGCGATGAATGTGATTAAAACAATTCGATTCAAGTGGCCTATCAAACAAGCCGTTAAGTATAAAGCCTCGATAATCGAATTTAATAACGTTCATAAGGGTGCTTTTCCACCACTGTAATCCTAGACGCCCTGGCTTTGCTTCATAGACCCCATTAGACTATGCAAAACCCCAAGTGTAGACAGAAAGCTAATGTAATGTATGTACTGTATAGGCTAGGTTCATGCATCTGTTTTTGTTTAAACAGTTTAAATGTGTCTACACAGCTTAAGGATCGGTTGAAGATTGCTCGATTCCTCTCAAATCATATAGTTTTTGAGTCGAGCACCTGGTATGACTTTGCGCTTTACATTGTACATGTTTAGCATGCAGATGAGGATCGCTTTGCCCTTGTTATGAGGGCAATGGGTGGCATCTGTTCCTACATGGTGGACTTGGGAACGAGCTTGTGACTCTCCAAAGAGCACCTAGAGCACAATATCATAGAATATATATATATATATATATATATATATATATATATATATATATATATATATATATATATATATAATCATATATCATTAAGACTAATTCAGCGTACACCTATACTTATCCTGGGGGGGAGGGGGGGGGGGGTGCAGCAAAATGTTATAAAATGACATTTATTTCAATGAAATCTGTCATAATCAGCTGTCTTTTCAGTGTCAATTGTTTCCTGTGTAGTTCGAATGGGAATTTACTTCTTTAACCAGCGCCTTTTGTCTGCATTCGTTTCTATTGCTGCGATATTTATTTATTTATTTTTTGCTATAGGAATGTTAAGTAACATTGTGAGAGCAGCATTCAAATTGTGAAGTAAAGTATTACTATCTCAGATGGATGTTTTTGTTTTTTTTTTAAAAAAAAAAAAAAAACATTTGAGGAAGATTGTTCGTGGAACGTTATACCCTTTACAATGTCAAAAAAAAAAAAGTCACTGTTGTGTCTCCAGTCCCACATCTTCAGTCTCGTAGATTTTTTCATGCTTGAGGGATAAGATACAGGAATATAAAACTCGAACACAGAGAGATGCTTTGATCCCCCGACACGTGAACGTGCTTTATTAATAACACTCTGAGCAAATCTCTTTAGAGTTAACGCCAACGCTAACGTTACAGCACTACAGCACCACACACATAATAACTATTATTCATACATCCATCCATCCATCTTCTATACTGCTTATCAGGGTCACGGGGAAACATGGAGCCTATCCCAGGGAGCATCGGGCACATTTATGACTGACCGATGTACTATATACAGTTGAGTGCAAAAGTTTGCGTCCCCCACTGCTCGCAGGTGTTAAGAAAAGGAAATTGCGCAACCGTGTACAAGTACACGCTGTGTCTATACTGCAATCAGAAGAAGGGTTTGAAAAGAATGGAGATCATGAAGATCAAAAGCCCCCCCCCCCCCCCCCCCCCCCCCCATTCAACGACGAGGTGCTATGCAATACAACTGAGAGGATCCAAAAACTGCTCAGAGGATAAAAAGAGGTTTAGAGCAAATCGTCCTAACAGCAAATGATGGATATATGATTTATTATAGAATATAAATATCATATATGCACGAAGAGAGATTTTTTCTCTGTTATATTTTTATATTTTCACTATTTACTATCCACACATACACAATTTCAGCATTCTCCTTATTTTGGCGTAAGAGTGTACAAACCTTTGCACACATTGTAGGAGTAGAATTACTGATTTTAGATCTGTTGCTCTGGAAAATGTATTGGCACCCCTTTACCCCAATTGTCAATGGGAATGGACTGCCTGTCTGCAAATATTCATTTGGTGGTGGACTGTGCTTTTTTTGTGTGTGTATGTGTAAGTATGTGTGTGTCAGGTACAACAGCCGTCATTTTTTATTCTGCTCAACAATCTGAAAAGCTCAGGGCTCCGAAAAATCCTCAGGAAAATCCATACATGATGCAATATTTGTCTCCATCCATGCCAAATCGTTCCCGCCGCAACCCGAGCAGCCAAGATATCCCAAACAACCTGACAGCTTGAATCGCATCCATCTGAACACCAGCATTCGTCTGATTTAAACTGCAGAATATGTCCGATTCAAAGCACACAGCTTTGGAGGCACTCGTCAGCCGGTTTCGAGCGAACATGGCACGGAGATATATTTGGCTCCACATTGGTGTAATGATGTAAGAAAGACAAGTTCGAGCTTCTTTTTAAAGCTCAGCCACCGTGTCGTGGTTTGGTGCTGAGAGACAGATGCAGTCGGGAAAACAAGAGGAGAAACAGAGAGGGAGAGGGAGAGGGACTGAATAAGGGAAGAGAGGTGGAGAAAATAGGAGTATGATGGCATGAGTGGAAGATACTGTAGGTTGAGAAATGATGAGAGAGAGAGAGAGAGAGAGAGAGAGGTAAGTTGATGAGAGAGACAGAGAGAGATAGAGAGACGGTGAATGATGAGGAAGCGTAAATTGTAAGACAAAGCAAGAATGGCAGAAAGAGAGAGGAGGGTAAGTAGACTTGAGGCAAAGTGTGAGTGCAGGAGAGAGAGAGAGAGAGAGAGAGAGAGAGTGAGAGAGTAAGTAGACTTGAGGCAAATGGTGAGTGAGAGAGAGAGAAAGAGAGAGGGAGAGAGAGAGACTGTAAAAGAGGGAGGGGTATATGGTGTGAGACTACAAAAGAGGCTGAGACAGAGAGAGAGAGAGAGAGAGAGAGAGAGAGAGAGAGAGAGAGAGGAGGGTAAGTAGACTTGAGGCAAATGGTGAGTGCGGGAGAGCAGAGAAAGAAAGAGAGAGAGAAAGAGAGAGAGACTGTAAAGGAGGGAGGGGTATATGGTGTGGGACTACAAAAGAGGCTGAGACAGAGAGAGAGAGAGAGAGAGAGAGAGAGAGAGGAAGGAGGGTAAGTAGACTTGAGGCAAATGGTGAGTGCGGGAGAGAGAGAAAGAGAGAGAGAGACTGTACACAAGGGAGGGGTATATGGTGAGGGACTACAAGACAGAGAGAGAGAGAGGGAGAGAGAGATGTGTGTGTAAGCAAGAGAAGAGGCAGCAGAGGAAGAAAGAGAGACTAAAGGGAACTGTGTAGGAGAGGGAAAGAAGGACATGATGCAGATCCGATGCTGTAGGTGTACTCTCATCCTGAGCGAGCACAGCTCTCACCGTCACTGATTATTCTGAGGGCAGAGAGACAGTGGGACGGACAGAGAGATAAAGCGGGACAGAGAAACAGACAGAGAGAGAGAGAGAGAGAGAGAGAGCACATGACTGAACGGAGAGAGCGGGTCTCAGGACACGGACGAGGTAACGGACGAGACGATGGTGTTTGTTGGGATTAGAGCAGGAACAGATGTTGGTGCGGATGCTGATTCACACACCAAGGACAATGTTGGTAAAGTTGACGTTGTGTGTGTGCGTCTGTGTGTGTATGTGTGTGTGTGTGTGTGTGTGTGTGTGTGTGTGTGTGACTTTTAAAATCAATATTAAATGTAATCATTCAGCCAGAAATGGAATGTACACCAGTTACTTACACCAGCTGCACTTTGGATTGTTTAGTTGTGTACTGGAGCTGCAAAGCTAATGTTGCTAACAAGTACCTAAAAATGATTATCATCACGCTCACCTCGAAACATTCGTACATAAACATAATCATAAATATTTAAAAACACGCATTAAACGAATCTCTTCCAAAAATAAAACTCTTTATACTTCAGGCCACGACCCCTAATCCCCCTGAATCTGATGCTGGTGCACAGAGACCCCAAAGAACGTGTCAAAGGAAGTGCATTTGTGCTAGAACTTTACATCCTTTTGTCCTTGTTTACAGACAATCAGCAGGTCTATTTGATACACTGTAGAACTCCACAAAGGTGGAGACGCAACAATTTCATTCAGTACACCATGCTAAATTAGAGGATGTACTTGTTAGCTACAATAGCTTTAGATTCTAGACAATACACATGTTTTGGCTAATCAGCTACATCTGGGGTAAAGGAGTAGATTTCATTTTTTGGGCCCAAGCAGATTTTAAACTTAACGCAATAGCTCATCCATTGCTTTGGAGTACAAACAATTAGACAAAGACACATTTGCCTGTTTTAGATGTAGATGTTGTGTATTGCAAGTGTGTTACGGTAGGGGTCAAGACACAGGTCTATCCCGGGAACATGGGGATGAGGTGGGAAACTCAGCGACTCTCTACACCTTGACCGGGATGTCAGGCCATCCGTCACAGGCCACCACACGTACGTTCACGTGCTCATTCGGGGGGCAATTTAGAGAATCCAATTCATCTCTTGACTGTTTTATTTGAAGGAAACCAGAGAACCTGACGGAAGCCCACAGAGACACTGGGAGACCATGCGAAAGTCTGACCAGGCAGTATCCTGAGCTAAGAATTGAACCTGTGGCTGTGAAGCTGCAGTGATATCTGCTGCACTACCATGTCCTCACCTTGCCACCATAATGATAAACAAACCCAGAATTCCCCATGAACATGAGTCTATGACTTATTTATTACAATATAAAATGGATGGAAAGGGGTACACTAAAATTGTATTCCCACTTTCCCAAGACTTCTCTGTCTTACTGTTCGTAAGGTCCCTGGTTTGATCCTGAGCTCAGGTTACTGTTGTTCTACACGTTCTCCCAGTGCTTGCGTCGGCTTCCTCCAGGATCTCCGGTTTCACCCCACCTTTCAAAACGACACAGGGTAGGTGGATTATCTATGCAAAACTGTCCCTAGGTGCGAATGAGCATGTGAATGTATGTACGCGATGGGTCTAGCATCCCATCCAGGGTGTATTCTCACACTTTGTTCCCAGTGTTCTCAGGATAGGCTTTGGATCCACCACAACTCTGGCCAGGTATTAACAGTCTATCAAAACAAACACATCCCAAAGGGCTAAACATGGAAATGGTCGAAGGTACAGAATAGTATTCACCAATTTTACAAAGCAAGTTCAACTCAAGCAAGACAAAACAAGGGCAGTAAGCGTGGCGTGTCATCACAAAGGGAACAGAAAGTTACCACTAGTAAGGGTACTAAGAGTACTTAACCTGTGTTCACACTAACTAGTGTCAAATCGCTTTTTTTTAAAAAGGTGGTACTGGCATTAGCAAGGGTTACCATTGTTGCTCGTGGGTGTGGCCTGTCCAGGTTCTTTAATTGATGGTAGTAGCTAAAATATAGTTAATTGTATGTGCAGTTTGACACCGTTTTGACGGCTCGAACCACAACTTATACACCATTTGCTTTCAACACATCGCGTTAGTGTTTGGAGGGACGGTGGCTTAGTGGTTAGCAGGTTTGCCTCACACCTCCAGGGTCGGGGGTTCGATTCCCACTGTGTGTGTGGAGTTTGCATGTTCTCCCCGTGCTGCGGGGGTTTCCTCCGGGTACTCCGGTTTCCTCCCCCAGTCCAAAGACACGCATGGTAGGCTGATTGGCATGTCCATAGTGTATGAATGGTTGTGTGATTGTGCCCTGCGAAGTGTACCCCGCCTTATGCCCGATTCTCCCTGGGATAGGCTCCAGGTTCCCCTGTGGCCCTGAAAAGGATAAAGCGGTATAGAAGATGGATGTATTTCTGTGCACAGACAATATAGACTGACACTGGAGACTCCTTCCATAAATATTAAATTTACAGAAAGCGTCACGTTTGTAAAAATGTTCAAGCCAATATCAATAACAAAGCTTCCGACCAATCGGATTCGAGACTTCAGCATCACCGTGGTATGAATTACACTGTGAGGTTTTGTTAATGTATTTGCGATGCATGATATCGTTATGGCTTTCATGTTTCATTTATCCTATAATGAAAACAACCGCCGGAAGACTCTCTAGCTGCTTTTAAATTCCCGAAAGCGCTTTAACGACGGTTCTCCATCTGCTGTACGATGCGATGCGAGGCGATGCGATGCGAGGCTGATGCCGTTCCCCTCTTTACCTCACACATTAATTGGTCTCACGCAGGGAGCGATTTTCAGTGTGTGTAATTGCCTTTATGAGTCCGTGTTCTCACATTCCTGTCCACGTTGATCACTGTTTCTCAACTCATGACGGATTTCCTACTGGGACAATATTAGGATGATGATAAAATAAAAAAAAGGGTGATTAAAACATAATAAGTTACAAATCGGCATACAGGAAATTTCCCCTCGCGATCGTTTTATTATCTCGATCCGTTTCTCTGACCCAGTTTTCAATCAATCTCCTTTTTCTGTCTTACTATCCTTCTTTAGAGAGACCTCATTATTGCTCTAGAATCTTCTTTTGGGTTAAATAGATCAAGTTACATGTTCTTTACAGAAGTGGTGCTTTGATTCGACACCTAATCTCAATGTAAGTCAGCGAAAGCTCACGGACAGGAAGTATAAACGTGAACTTGTGCAGAATTGAAAGGATTTAAAGAGGAACAAATACTGAAAGGTTGCATGATTGTAGAGCCAAAGGCAACCGTAAGGCTTTACCCTGTACTACAAGTAGCGAACAAAACACTGCATTCAACGTCCAACGATAAAACGTATAAGAATGACATGCCGTCGTTTAGTAATTCGGAAATCATCGTCATTGGCAAATCTCGGTTTTGTATTATAAGTGGAGTTTAAAAACTTTGGAACATGGTGTTTGAGTAAAACTGTAGTCTGACAGCTAACATTGTTTATTTGCCACTAATAACTTTCAAAAAACAAAAACAAAAAAAACACTCTGAATGAGATTGGACTGTGGGCGGGGCATCTGGGGCATTCTTTGCTCAACAGTTATAATCACTGTCATTGAAAATGAATAACGTCTGACTGTTTTGTCACATCGTGTCACTGCTATTGTGAATGCGCAATTTAAAAAACGCTGAAAAAGACTGTAATTGAAAGAAATCTTTCCTCGTCGCTGACATAACGCGGGCTGACAGGGATTTCCAGAACGCTGCACACTGTACATTTAGGCTGTCGGGCGTCGTCGGATATGGAACGTGTTTGAGTTGTTTATTTATCTCCAAACCCATGAAGAAGCATCTTCAGCATCCACTGGTTTGGATGCTTCGTCATTCCAAAGTGCAAACCTATAGACCTTGCTCTCTGGATGCTATTCAACATATTTATTTTATTTTTTTTCAGTCTGGTTTAATGATTTATTCAGTACTTCTATTTACAACGCGTTGTTATATGCAGCAAGAGGCAAAGGCCATGCTGGTAAATAAAGCTAAAATTAGGTTTGGGGAATTAACTCGTAGCAGTAAGAGCAGGAGTTATTTTCCCAGCGACGGTGCATGGGTGACCTTAAGGAGCGAGGAACGGCGGCGTGGAGGGCCGGAACGAACGAACTCGATTCGGGGTTCTAGTAATTGAATTTGATTTGACGTGATTTGATTCTCTGGGATGATTTCAGTGAAGCAGTCACAGGAGAGCCTGGTGCCAGATGGTAATTTCGCAGCACGTGAAGGGAGTTCACTGAGCAAAAAAACAATGCTGGATTGCGCTTGGGTGAGGGACTGAACGCTCTCGACTCACCGAACGATTCAGGTCATGGCCGGAGGGATATGAATAATTCACGGCCGTGTGATGTCATGTGATGTCTCACACCGTAACCTCACTCCATTGGACGAGTCAATTAGCTTCTTTCCTTTCAGACTGGAGCTACTGTAAAGAATATCACACATGGGGTCATGCTATTATTGGAAATGAATGAGTGATCGGGTTGGTGCAGAGTTACTGTTACTACACAAATAACCCTTGCAGTTGACCAAAGCTAATCATTTTCTATTTGTTCAAGAATGACGTTTTTTTAGATCGTTTTTATTAGCAGCTATCGACCGTCTCTCTTGTGAGGTTAATAAGACAAGCTTGTCACATTACTGAGAAACCGCAAAGAGTCGATTCCTCTGTCCTGAAAACTTCAAATGACCTCTGAGTGTTACGACGGACTGACACTGGAGACTCCTTCCAAAAAATCATTCGGTTTAAAGTAGACCTGTGATAACGTATCAGAGCGAGCGTGTTCATATAAATGAATATTAAGTGAATTTTTCTACTGAAGATTTGTCGCGGCGGTGATGATTCGCTTGCATAATGCGATTAGACATTTTCTCCTGAGATGTTTTGTGGTTGAAAGTCCTCTCAGTGCTTCATTATGAATCGCTTCACTCACTTAAGGGCTCTGCGGATTCCGTTACTTTTAACGCTGCATTAAAAAAGATCCTTACTCCGATGCCTGCTGCGACGCGGGACTCGACGTCCCAGAAGTGCTCCACCGTTCGTCGTAGAAAAACGATTCAGCTCTCGCGATCTTGTCGCGAGGTCGACGTTACGGACGCTCGACATACAGTCGTGTACTGATTACAAATGCACCTCTGCACAGAAGGTGTTGATTCATTTTTATACAGAAGCAGCTCTGATAGTAGTGCAGCTGCAAATCACAGGTTCATCACATTGGGAAAAAAAAAAATCATGGTGTTATTTAACGAAGAAAAACGTACAGTAGATGCGCTATCCACTTTATTAGGAACACCTGTACACTTGCACGTTCGTGCAGTCTATCTAATCAGCCAATCATGTAACAGCAGTGCAATGGATAAAATCATGCAGATGCAGGGTCATGGGCTTCAGGTAATGTTCCCATCGAACATCAGAACGGCTTTTCACGCCACTGGAGTGTGAAAATCCCAAGAGATCAGCAGTTTCTGAAACAAAGGTGTGCAGGTGTTCCTAATAAAGTGGACAGTGGGTGTATGTAACTGTTAAGGTGAAATCTGTTGTTGTTGTTGTTGTTGTTGTTTTTTCTCCTTCCTGCGAAGAGATGTTTGTGTAACATTTATGGAAGGAGTCTCCATTATCAGAGCTTCTTTTTGGAAGTTTTCCGAAACATCTGGTTTTTTTTTTTTTTTCCCGGTAACACGACCAGTTGTGTTTAGTTTTTGTTGTTTTTTGTCTTATTAACTTCGACACGGAGAAGAGTAAAAAAAAAGAGAGATGATTCTGTTTATAGCTGCTACTGTATAACGAAAGTAAGAACAGGAAGTCACTTTTTTTATGGAAGTCCCACAACATTAAATGTAACTATAAATTTATTGAAAACTCAAATTGTCATTCTTTAAAAAAAAAAGAAGTTGTAACTGCTGTCACATTGCTGTGGAATTAAAGGAATAAAACACACGGGATGTGGCGTTGTTGGAAAGATCATTGACTCCGTGTTGGTAGCGTCCCTGTAATGTGATGATTAGATCAATTTTTTCCATGTTCCTTGGAGAAATTAAGCCAGTGGGTCATTTGGACTCGCGCTAGATGTAGTGTCCAGTATTTCTGTGTATCACAGATGGTTGTGGTGTTGCTGTGAATCACCCTGAAGCCCTCACACTGACCAGATTACAGTTCACACTCCAACAGATGGCCTTCGTCGTCACACACCGTGAAATGAAATGCTGAATTAGTATCTTTGTCTAAGTGTGCTATAAATAATATAAATCTGTGCTATAAATCCTCCTCTATGGGCAGATTCACCCTGTCCCTGTGAGAGCTTTACAGTTCCACGTGCCAGACATTATCATCCAAAGTGAGGTGGAAACCATTCACGGCTCAGAGGTGATGGAGGAACTTTTTCAATTCAATGAGTAACTGTATTCGGTATGAAATAATTCACTTTAACGTCTATGGGTTTAAACTTCAGACCTTATTTCATTCCTAATTGAAAAAATATTCCCCAAAAAGAACAATAAGCTGTTCAATAATACACTTAGAAAAAAAGGCTACTTTTTGAACCCTTAAGGGTTTTATCAGTCTATCCCTTAAATGTTTTATGGAGAAACTACAAAAGAGTCTTCGCTATCTTTAACGAGTATTAACCTAATCCTTTTAGGAGGATAAGCATCTGTAACGATGTAAAGAACGTTTGAAGAACCTTTGATGAACCCATAGGGATTCTTCTCATACACTCTTAGAGAGAGAAAAAAAGGTACTTCAAGGGTTCTTTAGAGAGTTAGGGGTTTTAGCTTTCTTAAAGGGTAACACTCTGACAACCAAGGTTCCCTGTGTACAACCATTTTAGGAAGATTTAAAAAATAATTAAAAAAGAACCCCTTTCTAAGAATGTGTTTGAAGAATCTTAAAGGGTTCTTTGAGGAAATCCTTAAAGGTTTTGTATAGAACCCTGCAGAAAGTGTTGGCCTATCAGAACAGGGATCTGTTCAACCCTTTGGGGATGATACAGTATGAACCCTTAACTACCAAAAGAACACTAAAGGAACCTTCGAAGAACACCTTTTATAGGAGTCTATTAGGAGAATCCTTAAGGGTTCATTGATCGTCCATCTAGGGAACCTATATAATGCAGGTTTTGTGAAGACCTCTAAAGCAGACTGTTAGAAATGGTTCTAATTTTGGGAAGCTAAAAACCCTTAATTAAGAAAAAACAAACAAACAAACAAACAAATAACTTTTGAAGAACCATTTTCTAAGCATGCGTTAGAAAAATCCTTAATGGTTCAATGGTTGCCCTCGAAGGAAACCTTTAAAGTTTTATGTAGAACCCTATAAAATACTAAATAGCTTTCCTATTATAAAGGGTTCCATGTACAACCCCTTTTAGGAAGCTAAAAACCCATAACTATCCTAAGAACCCTCAAAGATCCTTCGAAGGACTCTTTTATTTTGAGTGTATTAGAAGAATCCTTAATGGTTAAAAGGTTCTTCAAGGGTTTTATATACAACCCTTTTAGGAAGATGAGAACCCATATTTATCCCTTTCTAAGAGTTTATTAGAAGAATCCTAGAGGGTTCTTTGCTTGTCCATCTAGGGAACCCTTAAAGGTTTTTTAAGTGGTCATTGGATATTTAAGGGTTCTTATCTCCCAAAAAGGAGGTCTAATTGGAATTCTTTCAGATAGAGAAGTCACTCTGGTTCTGTACTGAACTGAACATGGCTTGGTGTTCCTCAAGGCTCTGTTTTAAGCCCACTGTCGTCGTCCCCCCCCCTTAAATTTGCTACCTGGCATGCAATTTAATATAATTTTTTTGCTAGCTTCCACTGTCATGCCGCTCCTTTAAAGCGTTATTATACACATCCAGATCTACTGAACTTTTACTGTCCTTTATTATTATTACTTTTTACAATGCAGGGTAACAAACCAGTTCCACCCACATGCTGATCCAACGAGAGTGTGTATGCGTTTATGTAAGGCTGTTATATAAGCAGTCAGAATAAAAAAAAGGCTGAAAACAAAGCAGCACTGGCGCCTTGCAGGGGAAGTGGAGTATAGTGTGTGTGTGTGTGTGTGTGTGTGTGTGTGTGAGAGAGAGAGAGAAAGGAGATAGAACCGCTGGCGCAGCAGAAATAAATTGGAAATGTCAGGAAATTCTAAAGCATAGACTAGCAAATAATATGGTTGTGTGTACGACCCCACCCAGTATAGTAGATTGTGAAAGTACTGTACTTCCTGTAAAGCACGTCCAGTTACTTAGAATTTAACAATGTTTGGTTAGCGTTTAATACCTTAATAATGAAATATGATCATTAATTCATTAATGATGATTTAAACATGTGACATAAGCGTCCATCAGCACCATCGTTAAACTACATTTAATATTTACCATTAATAAACCAGTAATAAATATTTTAAAAAATTTAATATTTGTTCATTCTAAACTATATTGACGTTTAAGATGACGTCGAGAGTCACTGGAAGTAAAGGAACCGATGCTCATAATCATGGTTAGCACGTTCGCCTCACACCTCCAGGGTCCAGGGTTCGATTCCCGCCGGGTGTGGAAGTGTGTGCGGAGTTTGCATGTTCTCCCTGTGCTGTGGGGGTTTCCTCTGGGTACTCTGATTTCCTCCCCTAGTCCAGAGACATGCATGGTAGGCTGTTTGGCGTGTCTAAAGTGTCTGTAGTGTGTGAGTGTGTATGTGAGTGTGCCCTGTGATGGATTGGCACCCTGTCCAGGGTGTACCCTGCCTTGTGCTCCCTGGGATAGGCTCCCCCGTGACCCTGAAGAAGGAGTAAGCGGTAGAAGATGGATGGGTGGAACTTATAACATTTTTATTTATTTGTAAAATTGTAAAAAACGTACACAATTTCAGGTAAGCCTGAAATTGCTATGTAGTGAATAAATATGCAGATATTATTGGCTAAACAGACTCTTCATAATTAACTTCTCATACTGCATATCATTATATTAATTATGAATTATTGTCATATGAAACGTTATAGTTTATATGGGGGGGGGGGGGGGGGCATTTATGGCATCAGTACATCCCTTATAGAATAAAAAGATACGTAAGCATTTATTAAGATTAATATTACTATCTTTTAATGAATATTCATATTTCAGCATAACAACTTTAGTGAAGTAGTGATTACATCTCAACGTGGAGCTCAGCGGCGCTTCGTAAGTGAGTCACAGCGAGAGGGGGGGGCAGTCTCAATTTGCGTGCAAATAATTTACGAAATATTACAATGATAAATGTTAATGAATCGGATGTTAATGTGAAATCAGATATAAATCAATTTCGATATTGAGTTTAAGTCTCAATTTATTTATTTTTTAAAAAACGACATATTTTTGTAAACACCGCTCTCCACGACTCCCCCCCCCGCATTCGATGCGCAGTGGACTCGTCCGAGGAAAGGGAAGAGGAACAGAAAGTGACCGGGCCGGTAATTAATAAACAGCGGTGTCGGCTTGGGCTCATAACATCACAGACCTGCTGTCAGATTAAACTTTATTTACAGCACTTTATTTACTTCTGGTGAGTGACCAAATAACTGTTATTTGAACATAAACTTGAACGCATAAACTTACCCGTAACAGTTTAAATGAAGTACATAAAGGTTCTAGAGATATTGTTTATTACTTTTTGCAATTAAACTATAATTAAATCACAGGATATTGCAGTTATATTATATATTGCAAAGTTTATTGAAAAGTGCACATTGCATTTCAGTTATTAGGTCTTTAAGAGGCTTTATTGCATGCTCAGTTTCAATTATTTTGTGTTTTGCAGCCTTTATTACACTCTATTACAGGCTTTATTGCAGTTCATTTGCATATGAGAAGCTCTGATGTAGGTTTATAGTACCTTCTAAGGCAGGTACACTGTATATTGTAGTTATATTGCATGTAAATAATTTGTTCCAGCGACAGTGAATTATTGGCAAAAGTAGAGGAACAAAGATTGTCTAAAACTAACATACAATAGTTAAAATTTCCCACTAAAGCAAATAACTTGTGTGTATATATATATGTGTGTATATATATGTATATGTATGTATGTGCATATGTATGTATATATGTTTTCGTGTATGTATGTATGTATGTATGTATGTATGTGTGTGTATATGTGTAAAAAAAAAAAGTGAATCGTTTGTTACCCTTGAAAAAAAAAAAGTTGATAAAATGCCGCCGGTCAAGATGTTACAAGATGTTTACAAGATGTTTCCCTGGGCTATTTCCCGTTTCCCTGAAGTGTACAGTAAATATGACATGGTACACATGTAAAATCCCTTTGTTATGCATCCGCCATGAGAAAAACCCCCATGAAGAGCTTTCATTGCAAAATGGACTGAGGATTATTACTGTTATAAAACAATACATAGTCAGTTTGAAACACAAAGGAAGCATAATAAGCATTATTTAAAACAAACAAACAAACAAACAAACAAACAAAAAAACAACAACAAAAAACCCAGCAAAGCCCATTTTCATAACGAGTGCCAATAATTTTGAGTTGATTGTCTGGAAGGCTCTAGATACTGTATATTACATAAAACAATATATTGATCATTACATATACATTGATGGTGAATTGTTAGTTGTAGTGTATATCGGGAGTTTGTTTGCAGTTTGACGTTAAATAGTGGTACAGTGGTTAAGGTTTGTACTTGAGTATGCGTGTGTGTGTGTGTGAGAGAGAGTGTGTGATACACAGTGGTGTGACCTCTTTCGTCCTTGTCATCGTACACATATTTGCATAGGAAGTCTTGCTTCATTTTTGTTTCATACACGTATTTAGATTTGTGAGGACCAAAAATGTCTAAATGTCCTCACAAAACATCGTGTGTTTTAGAGTTCTATCTAGAGCCAGAATATTGCCTCCTTGTTATTGAGGGTTTTTTTTTTTTATACAATAAATGCTTGATTTATAAAGGTCAGATTGGGATGGAGTAGTGCTGGAATACAACAGGACACAGCCCAGAGGTCGCAGAATAAAATGGTGAAGGCTTTACCGCACATATCCATCTCCTGTGCTGCGGATCAGGATGGATCTTGTGATCCATTTACGGCTGGTCCAGAGTTCCTGCAGGGGGGAACCAGTGGAGTGTGTGATATTAGCTGAGGCATGTTGCTCAGGCCATATGTGCCTGCGTGCGCGCTTGTTTTACAGCCAACGCATTCATTTTCATTTGTTCACCTGACAGATGATTATATTTATTATGGAATATTATTAAATGCAGTCTCAGGATTTTTATTTTTATTTTCATGGCCAATCCAAGAATCATCATCATAGTCCATAGCGTGGCTCAGAACACAAGGAGTTGATTGACAGAACTGAGGGAAATGGGCGACAGTCGACAACGCGGGAAACACGGATTAGAAACACACAATAACATTCATTTAGACTTCGTGACAACGCACACTGTAATAGACACACTGGGGTATATGTAGAAAAACGAATTAAGGGCTAGAAACGGATTTGTCGGGACCGACGCCAAAACAAAAGCATGCAGGAGAAATAACAAGACCAAGGAGCACTTGCCGAGCTAGGAATCACGTCGCATGCTGAGAGAAGGGATTTGAGACAGTGTTGGTGGGGTATCAGTTACTGTAATTTGTTACACCATTGATCTCGCATTCTACTCTAGTTCTAATCAGAATTTCCTAGATAGGGTGCTTGTGACTGGGCAGAATTAAGGCGAAGCTGAGTCGCGTTGATTCGAGTTGAATCGGTTTGAATGTTTTTCTTTAATTTGAGTTTATATACAGTGCTTTTTTTAGCGATAGGATCGCTGTGAGTGGGTGCGTATTCCAAGCGGATTTCACTCCGTACAGGATTCCATGGAGTTTTTTTTTGCGGTTGTTGCGGCTAAAAATGCTCGATTTCGCTGCAGATTTTATTTTTTTTCTTCTAAATTTGCGATGCAGTTTGCGAGTTTTTTGTACTCGTGTTTAATAAACGTGAATCAAAAAGGGCTTTGGCTGACTGCGCGTTGTGACAACGTCACGTGACGTATCTCGGCCCAAACCTGCTGAAAATCTGCGGTAATTCTGAAAAATGGCAAGGTCCTCAGAATATTGCGCAGTTTGCTTGATTTTGCGTTCATTTCTGCGATCGCGAAATCCTGGAGATGCTGGGATTTGAGTTGGGTTTGTTTAAGTTGATTTGATTTAGATGGTTGCTTTTTTTGCCATTTGAGTTTTTTATGCTGTCTTGGTTAGGGATTGGTGTGAGTTGGCCAAAGCTTAGCTGATTTGATTTGAGACGATTTGATTTGATTTGAGTTGATTTGAATTGACTTGAGTTGATTTGAGTCGAGTCGATTTGATTTGAGTTGATTTCATTTGAGTCGATTTGATTTGAGTTTATTTGATTTGAGTTGATTTCATTTGAGTTGATTTGATTTGATTTGAGTCGATTTGATTTGAGTTGATTTGATTTGAGTCGATTTGATTTGACTTGAGTTGATTTGATTTGAGTCGATTTGATTTGAGTTGATTTGAGTTGATTTGATTTTAGTCGATTTGATTTGACTTGTTGATTTGATTTGAGTTGATTTGATTTGAGTCGATTTGATTTGAGTTTATTTGATTTGATTTGAGTTGATTTGATTTTAGTCGATTTGATTTGATTTGAGTTGTCATTTGAAACTGTCATTTGAGTTGTATATCCCTCTTACAAGTTCCTTAGAAAACAAGTAGTCTATTACATTGTAAATAATGGTGACTAAAAACCTTATTTGAGACCAACTTTTTGGCAGCCTTTATGCCCAGTCAAAATTTCTTTGAGTTGCGTTCCAGGCAATTACACATAGTCTAAACCTGTTACACAGTTGAACTTATTTGCCCCACTCAGTGGAATCAAGTACCTTTTCTGGGCTTGCAATGGCATCAGAGATGACCATATGTGTACATATATACACACGCACTGACCGTTCCTTGACTCCAAAGCACTGGATAATGAGCTGTAGCAGAGCAAGTCAGGTACAGTTTTCAGCTAAAGGTTGCTTCAAACCTTGAAACTTTTGTCGGTTACATGTCTTACCCGTGTGTTGTCTGTGAGACAGCATGTCTCAAATGTGTATAAGCTTGAAGGCATGTCATACTTCGCACCACCCTTTGACCTCCCTCCCTCCCTGATCTTTAGGGTGTCTATGGAATTCTTTCAGAGACCGCAAAAGTCAAGCAAGTCGGAACAAGCCACATCTAAAAGCTAACCCTAAGCTACAAGTGAGTCAAGAATCTTCTAATTCAAGGTCGAAATGGCGCTCTATCAAGATGCTACACGAATTCTGAACCTTGTCTTCCGAGGCACGTTGGCAAGTACTATAGGAAGAATTAGTTTTCTGCTTCCACAGTGATAGCGAGGATGTGCTGACCGATTCTTCTATCTCATGGAGCATTAAGACCGATGTTCCAAGAGCTCGTGCTGGAATACTCTACCCTAACCATTCCTCCAGATCCTTCTAAAGTTGCATAGCACTTTACGGCCAATCCCAGAGCTTCCATTTATACCTATTAAGAATACCAACGCTTGAACTCATCGCCTTTGACTCTGGGGTCATGCACACTTGAGAAAAAAAGCACAAGCATGAGCGAAACTCTGCAACTCCCGGCATTGCAAGTGCAGGCTCCTTGCGAAGTGAATCAGGATGGATCTGCCAGCGGAGGAAATCCCACCTCCCCCAGTCCGTCCCTGCGGCGCAAACGGTTTAAGATGCGCCGAATGAGGCATGTGCAGAGCGAAAGGGAGCCGACTTTAGAGGGGTCTAAAGAGTACCTGCAGCTCCCGTCCATCGAGATTACACCATCGAGCGATGAAGATGCCGTCGGCTCGGGCTCGTCCACGCCGAGCGCCTCGCCGTGCCGCAGACGCTCCCTCCTGAGGAAATGGCTCCGAGGAGGCGACAAGAAAGAGCAAAGCAGTGAGAGCAGGTCTGTATGATTAAGACAACTACACCTCATTCCTCCATCCTTCCCTGCTGCCCAAGTTGAGTCCACTCTTCCTGTCTATACAGTGTATGTGGATACAGCACTCAATACAGAAAACCACATTACGTCCACATAGCGTGAATGACTTCAAGATAAGAGCAGTGTCCAAAACTACAGTTTGAGCCAGGCATTGGCTAAACTCTCAGGGGTACTCGACACATTCGTTAAGGGTTTGATAGATGGTTAGATTATACCCGGAACTGTTCCTGTTCTCGGGTTCTACATAGAACATTTAAGAGTTTTCCCAGCAGGACAACCAGAGTACACCATGGAATGCAGTGGCAGTTTCCTGAACTACACACAGGTTAGTAAAGGGTTCTTAGACGGAACCCGTTATGACCCTTAGGGGAAACGCTCTGATATAAGGTTTTACATAGAGCCTAACAGGGCTTACCCAAGACCACCATTTTCAGTTTCCTGAACTGCACCTCGGCTTCTTCTCAGAAAGGGCTCCAAGTAGAACTTTTATTTGGAAGCTAAAAACCTCTTAACTATCCAACGAACCCTTAAAGAACCCTTGAAGAACCTGTCAGAACCTGTTAAAAATGTGGCTAAATTGTCTCGGTACTTGTGGGATTCTTTAAGGGGTTTGTCGGATAATTACGGGTCGGGTTCTTCTTACACCCCCCCCCCCCCTTCCGCCTTTGTTGTTTGCTTTGTGGTGACATTCATAGCACAGTGCGAGTTCTGCATCTGGAACATCATCAAATATTCATCCTCATGTCACATTCCCCTTTAAAAATAAACCATGAAGCCTTGGAAGTGCTCGGGCCCTCGTGACCTCATGTCATGGCAAGTCTTTATGCTGATAGCTGTAACGTCAGGTGCAGATGATTTACGTTGATGGTGCAGGTTCGGACGTCTGCCAGGCGGTACGTTTCAGGTTTACCCGGCTCGGGGGGGAGGAAACGGATCGGATCGTTGTGCGGAGATTGCGGTGGTGTACCGGTGGCCGTAAATCATCTTTTATTGTTTCTCATTTCTCGGTGGAGGAACCTGTGCTTTAATATTGACGTCAACTTCCCTTTAATGGGATTTTCATATAATTTAGGGAAATTCTGCTTCCTGTTGATGGACTGTTTGTTTTCTGTTGTGTCATGCTAGGGGATTGTGGGGAATTATTTGCGGTTATTTGCTGATCTATTTTCTGGACTCATCGTTTCCTCGTGACATCACCATGAATCGCCGTCACCATGTTGAAGAGCTCGTAGTGTAGGGGCGTAAGGTTTGATATGAGGATTTTTTTGCTAGCTTGATGAATATAGATAAAGCAAATAAATCTTCAACACGAGCACGTTAACGTTATCCTCACGTGGCGAAGTCGACACGTTTCCAAGTTGAGACTGGTTTTCAGCGGTGCGTGTAAGTAAAGCATCTACAGTTACAGCCCGATATGTGAAAGTGGAAGTGAACTAATGGTTCACTTCTCCATTTCACTTGTCATCGAGTGTTCGATGGAAGTAGCGGGTGAACATCTGAGACCTGGATATACACGCGCACACACGTGTCGCACACGTCACACGCATCACACATGTTAGTTGAAGTGTAAGAGGATTCAGTGCTGAAGTGTTGTGGTCACGTTTGTGTTACAGCAGCCAGCAGAGCAGCTTACAGAGCAGCCATGAGGACGAGTCGACACGCTACCTGAGCCCTAACGCCCGGGAGGAGAGGTACGTACTGCTGTGCTTTTAATAACATGTGATTACGCTTCGCTTTGGATGGTTATTATGAAGTGTGTTTTGGAGGAGATTTGCAGAGAGATTTGCAGTGTGTGTGTGTGTGTGTGTGTGTGTGTGTGTGTGTGTGTGTGTGTGTGCAGAGGTACCAATAACATCACTAACAAGAAAATCGTAGCCGTCGGAGAGAAAAAACAGGAATTTTAGAAATATGATTATAGAAATCATAGCATTCAACAGACAGGGTGCTTTCATTACTAATAAAAAAAATAATCAGTCAGTCAATTAATAACAACAACAACAACAACAACAATAATAATAATAATAATAATAATAATAATAATAGATGATGATGATGATTATTATCGTTGTTGTTGTTTACATTTGACATCTAAACCATAGATGATGGTGAAGTTGTAAAGGTGTGTGCTGTTCCCATTAAAAGTGCCGTAGTTGTTTGATCTGTCCATTAGATGGCAGTAATATCAAACTCTCCTGCACACTGCAGTACACACTGTAGATGAATAAATTAAGGGATTAACACTCCTCTACACACTCCCCTACAGTCCTACACACTCCTACACACTCCCCTACACACTCCTCTACACTCCTACACACTCCCCTACACACTCCTCTACACACTCCTCTATACTCCTACACACTCCCCTACACACTCCTCTACACTCCTAAAACTCCTACACATTCCCCTACACACTCCCCTACAGTCCTACACACTCTCCTACACACTCCTATACACTACTACACACTCCCCTACACACTCCTACACACTCCTACACACTCCCCTACACACTCCTCTACACTCCTACACACTAATACA
This sequence comes from Ictalurus punctatus, assembly GCF_001660625.3. NCBI lineage: Eukaryota > Metazoa > Chordata > Actinopteri > Siluriformes > Ictaluridae > Ictalurus > Ictalurus punctatus. The sequence continues at coordinate 3,424,766 of NC_030431.2, forward strand.
CACTAATACACACTCCTACACACTCCCCTACACACATCTACACACTAGTACACACTCCTACACACTCCCCTGCACACTCCTCTTAATAGCCTCATGGGAGAGTGAAGGCAGCTGCTGCAGATGTTTACCTCAGCAAATCCTCGCATACCAGAATTCACCACGTATTTTTAGCTGTGTTGAGTTCCTGTAGAACATCACACTCTGTGATTGTTCTCAGGTTAATCTTTTCCCTGAGACATGCAGGCTTACAGCTGTGTGTTACATCGGTACAGCGTGTTACAGCGGTACATGGGTACATTGTGTGTGTTACAGCGTGTTATTACAGTGTGTTATTGTGTGTTACAGCGGTACAGTGTGTTATTGTGTGTTACAGCTGTACAGTGTGTTATTGTGTATTACAGCGGTATTGTGTCTACCTCTCTCTCTCTCTCTCTCTCTCTCTCTCTCTTCCTCTGTCTGTCTGTCTCACTGTCTGCCTCTGTCTGTCTCTCCGCCTACCTGTCTGTTTTTATATCCGTCTTTCTACCTGTCTGTTTCGTGTCTACCATTCCCTTAGTCTGTCTCACTTCCTCTCGATCACTCTTTCTATCCATCTGTTTATCTGTCTACTTCTTTGTCCCACTGTCTATGTTTCTGTCTTCCTCCCTGTGTACTTGTCTGTCTGTCTGTCTGTCTGTCTATGTACCAATCTTCCCTTCTGTCTGTCGGTCTGTCTGTCTGTCTGTCTGAGACTGTGTGTTAGTTCTCTCGTGCTCGTTCAGTCCCTGTGTCCGTGTGTCCTGCCTCACTCTCACTATTTAGTCCTTTTGTATTTCGCTCTCCACTCGTCTGTCCGTGCTCACTCGCTCATCCATCATGCTTTCTCCACTTCCTGTTCCTGCAGCCCTCTGTACATGTGGCTCGTTACTGCTGACAGCAGCCTGAGTGCAGGTGGAGAGATGAGCTCGCTACAGCTAGAGGAACTGGGTCAGAGAGCGAGATCAAATGAGGAAGAGAGAGAGAGAGAGAGAGAGAGATAGAGAGAGATAAGTGTTGGGTGTCGAGGAGCTCTGGGTGTTTCGCGTGTTGAGTTGATCATCATGGTGCAGACCCGGGCTCTGGGCGCTCTCTTGTGCGTCTCTCCTGTCAGGCTGCGCTGTCACCCGCGAGTCTCTACACTCAGGAGGAGACTGCACTTCCGCAAGGAGACGTGAGTAAACACGTCTCACTCTCGTCTCACACTCGTCTCACACCTCCTTCGTTCCACCTCCCGAGTCCTCCGGACAGGGACGGAATATACGCCGAGCAAATTCGGCCGGGTCCGAAGCCAAACGCTTGGAATTTCACAGCGGTTCTGATTGGCCAGACGGTGTTGATCCGACTTCTGTAAAAGCAGCTCTTGCAGCTCATGCTTGATCGTTTCTATAGTAACAGCTCACTCATGGGGACTCGGATTTTAACGTGTGTGTAATCGTTAATATGGTGAAAATTTCTTTCTTTAAAAAACGCATTTTTAAAATTCTTTTATTATTTAAAAAAATAAAAAATGTTATTCTTCCTTTAGAGTTTGTAGAAGGAGTCTCCAGTGTCAGTGCTGTGTAACGGTCAGGGGTAAAGCTGTAAGGGTAAGGTAAGGGTGGACCCAAATAAAATCAAACGCTCTAGCGTGTTCTGATATGGAAAAAGAAATCAACGTAACAGTGACATGTTTTTTATTTTTTTTTAATCGTTCTATTTACGCCGGTGTAACTCGCTTCCTCAGCGCCAGCGTTAAGAAACCTGTGCATTTTTAGAGAACCGACCCGACCCCGTAGTGCACTCGGAGGGGTGTATCGGACACGCAGGAGGAGAATTCGACACCGGCGCTGAGATCCGTGATGAATAAGTCATACAGGAGCCGGGCGACTTTATACGGCGTTTCAGGAGCACGTCGATATTCTGGCTTCAAATTCTGGCGTGAAAAATAAAGAAGGATTTGAATTGAAAAACGGAAGATTCTAGAAGATTTATTCGCGTTAAGTGTCGACGGTTTCATTCTGTACAAATCTCTACACGAGCCCATTTGAATGCACGTTCGGTAATACTCAGGAAAACACGATGGACATGGATTGGCTGGAGAAACGTACGATAAGACACCGACGTGTAACTGACACGTAGAGTATACGCTGTTTTTTTTTTTCGCAGGGTTTTTTTTTTTTTTGGAAATCATTTAAGAACAGCTTGAATATTCCTGGTCCTCGTTGCAAAACATTTGTCAAGACGTTTTGGAGTGCAAAGTGACCGAATGGCAACGGAAAGACTTCCGGCAAACAAACGTAGTTCCTGGTTTGACCACCAGGCGCCGCCATGCTTCGAATCCTATCTAAAATAAGAAAAAATAATTCTGTGCTTTAATTAACGTGAGCCTGTTTTTTTTTTTTTTTTTTTTTTTTTTTCTGTCAGACGTGGCAGGAAAACAAGACAAACATGATTCTAGGTTGAAAGGAATATGTTCGCATGTGTGTGTGTGTGTGTGTGTGTGTGTGTGTGTAAAAAAACTGCAGATGTAAGAAGATCTTTCTACTCATCAGCTTTAGTCCAGTCTTCACCACGTGCTGCGTAAAAACTGCTCACACTGCACTGCTATAGTTCACCTGAACTTCTACATGACTAACGAATGATTAATGAGTTTCTCTCTCTCTCTCTCTCACACACACACAAACCACACACACACACGCATCCTAAACTCTACGATTTAAATGATGAATACTCTAATCTCCAGGCTACACGTCTCTGTGTTGTCTCGGTGTAAACAAACAAGTCTTACAGAAAAGTGCATCCGCCATTTTTTTTTTCCACCAACACTTCATCCTCCATTTTTCTTTTTTTTTTTTTTAACGGATATTTTTTTATTCATGTTAATATTGATGACATGTTGCTACAGCGCCCTCCAACAATACTGTCTTTATGGTTGAACCATTTGATCTTTTGTTAAAAAAAAATTCACAAAAATACTCTGCTTGGTCATGGATATCAAACACAACAAAGGTTTATTAAAAAAACAAAAAACATTTTTGTTAAATATAGGTGTGCAACAATTATTGGCACCCTTTTAGTCGATACTTTGTGCTACCTCCCTTTGCCAAGATAACCGCTCTGAGTCTTCTCCTATAACGCCTGATGAGGTTGGAGAAGACATGGCGAGGGATCTGAGAGCGTTCCTCCGTACAGAATCTCTCCAGAATCTCTCGAGGTCCACGCTGGTGGACTCTCCTCTTCAGTTCACCACACAGGTTTTCTATGGGGTTCAGGTCAGGGGACTGCGATGGTCATGGCGGGACCTTGATTTCGTGGTCAGTAAAACATTTTTGTGTTGATTCTGATGCATGTTTTGGATCGTCGTCCTGCTGGAAGTTCCAGTGCAAGGCGGAGTTACATTTATACCGAAGTAACATATAAATGGATAAAAAGCACGCTCACTGCGTGACCAGCAGGACGAAAAGAGTGTGAGGGCGAGAGACATATACTATGAGAGAGAGAGAGAGAGAGAGAGAGAGAGAGAGAGAGAGAGAGAGAGCATCCCGTACGAGAGTGAAAGAGAAAGGAAGATTGTGTGTGTGTGTGTGTGTGTGTGTGTGTGTGTGTGTGTGTGTGTGTGTAAAAGCCGCAGCAGTGTCCTGTTACATGGCAGATGATTCACTGGAAAGCTGCAGACTGACGTTATCTAACAGCTCTATCAGATCCTGCACCATCTCTCTCACACACACACACACACACACACACACACACACACACACACACTCCGACCAACCCTGCATCTCACACACATCTGTTTTAACTCTCTCCATCATGAAGCCTCAGTAAGTGACCTCTAACCCTGCAGGTGTGTGTGTGTGTGTGTGTGTGTGTGTGTGTCTGAAACTAGGCCACAAACCCTTACTAATTTTCATCTCATGCTGTCTGTCACGTTCTATAATTACTCACAGATAATTAGCTCGCTGGCTGTCCATTCGGGGGGGGGGGGGGGGGTAGGAGGGGACTTTCCTCAAGGGTTCTTCAAACAGTTCTTTAAAAAGTTCCTCAATAGGGAACATCATTGTAGAATTGTACATCGAACCACCAGCGATTGCTGTATATTGCCTGAGCAAAGAAGCGTTAAGCGTTCCAGATTGAAAAGACGAGGAGCTTCAGGACATTTCCACTGCGCTGTTGAATTCTCGATCCTGACCGGACGGAAGGCGTGGAATTTAATTTTCTATAACAGCGGCTCACAGTGGTGCCAGCTGCCGTTCATATCACAGCACCACATCAGGGATGCGCCACAAGACCCTGAACTGGTGTAGGTTTTCTGTAAGGAGAAACGTGTTTCTGGAAACATTTTATGGAAGGAGTCTCCAGTGTCAGAGCTTCGTAATGGCCGTAAGCTGTAACTGCAAGTTCTGACTTGTGAGGGAGAGAAATAAGCGATGGCGAGGGAACGACTGTTTACAGCTGCTATAACGCAAGCGAGGACAGACGTTCCACAACATTACATGTAACTATAAATGGATAAAAAGTATGACATGTCAGAGAGAGAGAGAGAGAGAGAATCAGTGATGGAGCTGTCCATACAGCACCACAGTGGACTGTTATTGCAAAACGTGTGTGTGTGTGTGTGTGTGTGTGTGTGTGTGTGTGTGTGTGACAAAAACGTTTTTTGTTATTGTGAAATGTCTGACATTGTGATGTCACTATGTCGTACAAGGTTACGAAATGCAAATGAGTTCAGAATATGCATTTATAACTATTTATTTATTGTATTTATTTATTTATTTATTTATATTGTTTGTTTACAGAATTTTTTTTTTTTTAATTTCTGTATTTGACAGATGAATTCATTATTAGATCGTTTGTTTTGTTTGTTTAAAGGGACACGCCTTCCCCGGTCTGCAGTACTGCTTCATCGTGGATGCTCGCTGTGAGGTTCTCGCTGTTCAGGAGTGTGTGTGTGTGTGTGTGTGTGTGTGTGTGTTTGCATGTTGCATTGTGTGGGGGAGTGTGTGTCGCGTGCAGCAGGGACAGTGACTCAGCACATGCACTGTATGTCGGTGGCCGTTTGGGCAAGAACGTGAGGACACGCACACACACACACACACACACACACGGGAGCACAGACAGGTTTCCCAGAGTGCGCAGTTTATCCTGCTTTAAAGGATTAGAGGGCCAGCTGTTGGCCTGATTGAGCCTGCCATGAGACACACACACACACACACACACACACACACACACACACACACCGCTCCTATAGCAGTGGCAATTTTCTCAATGATCCCGAATGGGCTCCGAGGCACTGCTGCACTGGAGACACACACATACACAGAAAGATAAAGAGAGAGACTCTGAAGAATCCGATTCGTGTGATTGGCTAGGCAGCAGACTGTGCAGAACAGTAGGGGGAGGGGCTTCTTTGAGACGGAGCATGCTCAGTCACCACCAGAGCCCGGCGAGAGCGGCTCAGGCTTTTATCTGCAGTAGGACAGAGTGTGAGCAGGAGGCTGCTGCGTTTTGGCACGTGTGTGCGCGCGTGCGTGTGTGTGTGTGTGTATGTGCGTGTGTGTGTGTGTATGTGTGTGTGTACGCTGTCTGGTCCGAACACACACTCGTGGAGGTCATCAGGCACGAGTGATGCGCTAGTGGGGGGGCGCGTTTATCCCAGGCTCCCTCGCTCCGGAGCGAGGACGAGCGAGCCGAGTGGAGAGACGATGCCACGGCTGTAGGACGTAGCTTACTGCACTAATGAAAGGCTTCAAACTCGCCTGGTAAGATGCATACACCTTCGACGAGTGGACATAACCTGTCATAATAACCTGCCATTACCTAGCATGAGCTTTCATCACCTGGCATGGCTGGGAATTACTAACCGTGACCTGGCAATGCTAGCAGTACAAAAAGAAACTTGCTGAGCCTGTGGCATGTCCTGTGTCATTACCTGTCATAGCCTGTCATAACCTAGCATGACCTGGCCGTAATAAATTAGCATTATTGTTCATAGCCTGGCAGAAGTAGTAGAACCTGGAAAAACACGGACTAATCTAGTATAGTCTTTGGCATGACCTGTCATAACCTGACATACCCTAGCGTAATGTCATAACCTGAGATAGCTCAGCATAACCTGACATCCCCTATCATAACCTGGCGTAACCTGACTAGCTTGGTATAAGCTAGCATGACCTAAAACAAAATAAAATCTAGCCTAATTTGCCATAAATTAACAACATAATCAGACTTATAATTTGTCATAACTCGTTATAACACACCCTATCATAATCTGGCATATCGTGTCCTATATTATAGCCTAACTCGTCATAACCGGTTATGATCTAGTATAGCCTCTGGCATAACCTAACACAACATAGTCTGGCATATTTTGTCATAAAACCCAGCCTACCGTGACATAACCTGTTATAACCTGTAATAACTCGGCATAATCTGTCATAGTTTGTCACAAAGCCTAGCATAACCTGTTATAAGCTGTCATAACTAACATATCATAATCTGTACTCTGTAATAAAACCTTGACTAACCCTAGCATATTTTGCTATCAAACCTATCTTAACCTGTTATAACCTGTTATAACTTGGTATAACCTAGCATGGCCTGTCATAAAATCTAGCCTCATTTGCCATACATTAATAACATAATCAGGCATATGTTGTGAAACCTGTTGTAATTTATCGTAACTTGTTATAACAAAACCTATCGTAAAACGTATTCCGATCTATTATAACCAATTATAACAATAATTAGCCAATTATAACAATAATTTGGCATAACTCAGTAAACCTGTAATCTATCATATAACCTTGACTAACATCATCATAAAGGCGTATCTTGTCATGAAATCTCGTTATGACCTAGCGTAATTTGGCGTTACGTACCCTAATATGATCTAGCGTATTTTGTCATAAAACCTCATCATCTGTCATAGCTTGTTATGACATATAATAATTTAAACAGCATAACCTGGCATATCTTGTCATAAAATATAGCCTAACCCATTATAGCCTGTTATATCCTAGCATAACTTGGCATAACCTGACATAACATGACATCATTTGGAATATCTTGTCATAAAATGTAGTCTACCCTGACATAACTTGGCACAATTTAACAGAGCATAATCTGTCATGTTGTGTCTTATAGCATAGCATAACGCGTCATAACGTGTTATAAGCTAGCATAACTAACATCATCAACTTTTTTTTTTTAAACCTAGCACACTTTAGTATAGCCGAGTATAATCTAGAATAATCTGTACTCTATAATAAAACTTTGACTGTCCTAGCGTACTTTGCTACATACAGTAACCTAGTTTAACCTGTTATAACCTGGTAGAACCTAGCATAATCTGTCTCAACTGAATTTACCTAAACTAGCATTACCTGTATAATGTGTTTCCTGGCATAGAGTAGTGTGGTATAAGCTATCATAAATTCCCAAACCTAGCATAACATGTCATAATCTATCATAGGCTTGGTTGATATAGCATAGCGTAGCATTACCTGGTAAAGGCTAGCATGACCTAGCATAACCTCTAACACTGAAAGTTTTCCAAATCCCTCAAATCTTATCCTCTTTTCTTCCTCTGCTCTGCTGTTCTTTCCTTTCTTTTTTATCTATGCTAGCACTGCAGTATCACTGCTACTGTTTGTGTGTGTGTGTGTGTGTGTGTGTGTGTGTGTGTGAGTGTGGCGTGTGCGCTTCCTCCTGCTGGCTGGTGGATATTTTTAGTGCTTAGCTTTGCCATGCCACAGGAGGAGAGCAGCATCGTTAGCAGTGTAGGAAGCAGCCGGTGACCTCCTGCCCTTCCTTCCTTCCTTCCTACCTGTGTTGCTTTTATCCGTCTATCCATCCATTCAGTTTGTCGTTCTGCAAACTGGTTCATTCTTCATCACACCCTGAGCAGAGGATTTGTTTACAGTGCACATGCTTTAACGCAGCCTAGCGAGTTTGCTTGACTAGCATGGCTAGCGTTTAGCTCTGTGGTTATATAATGCTCAATTTAGATCGCAGAACGAGTCTCGGTTTGCATTTTTGTCGGCTTTATTTCTGGCGCGGACGGAGATTAGAGCGACTCGGATCCTTTTTCCTGTTTCGAATGTTGATCACGGGGTGAGAGGAGAGTGATGGTGCAGTTTTTGTTCACCCTGAATTCAAATCTCGGTCTTGCTGTTAGAAAACACCTTAGCGTTGAGTTCAAGTGGGTTCCATGGGTTGCTTTTGTCTGATTCTTTGATTCTGATTTTGTGATTCGAGTTGACGTACTGATCTGTATTCAAAGAGCAGGACTCGTGATTTCGGGAAGCAAAAGGTTAAGTCAGTTGTGGCAGATTCCTGTGTGGACTAGCAACTGAATGCTAATGTGTCATGACTGAAATAAACTAGAAGGAAACGGGCATAAATCATTATCGATCTATCATAATCTATGTATTGTACCTTGTCTAAACAGTCATACTATGTCATAAATCTTGCCTAATCTAGAATAACCTGGCATACTGTATAATGTCATAAACATCATCTAACATGTCATAATGCTTCATAACCAACATACTATGTCATTGAACCTTGCCTAAACTGTCATAACTGAGGATAAAATGACATCATAAACCCTGCCTAACTTGTTATGACTTGGCATACTAAAACCTTGCGTAACATGTCATAACCTAGCATGCTGTCATAAAACCTGTCCTAACCTGTCATAATCTGTCATAACCCAGCATACCGTCATAAAACCTGTCCTAACCTGTCTAAATATGTCATAACCCAGCAAACTGTCCTAAAGCCTTTCCTAACCTGTCGTAACCCAGCATACTGTTTTAAAACCTTTCCTAACCTGTCATAATCTGTCGTAACCCAGCATACTGTCATAAAACCTTTCCTAACCTGTCATAATCTGTCGTAACCCATCATACTGTCTTAAAACCTGTCCTAACCTGTCTAAATATGTCATAACCCAGCATACTGTCCTAAAGCCTTTCCTAACCTGTCATAATCTGTCGTAACCCAGCATGCTGTCTTAAAACCTGTCCTAACCTGTCATAATCTGTCATAACCCAACATACCGTCATAAAACCTGTCCTAACCTGTCTAAATCTGTCATAACCCAGCAAACTGTCCTAAAGAGTTTCCTAACCTGTCATAATCTGTCGTAACCCAGCAAACTGTCCTAAAGCCTTTCCTAACCTGTCATAATCTGTCGTAACCGAGCATACTGTCTTAAAACCTTTCCTAACCTGTCATAATCTGTCGTAACCGAGCATACTGTCTTAAAACCTTTCCTAACCTGTCTAAATATGTCATAACCCAGCAAACTGTCCTAAAGCCTTTCCTAAACTGTCATAATCTGTCGTAACCCAGCATACTGTCATAAAACTTTTCCTAACCTGTCATAATCTGTTGTAACCCAGCATACTGTCTTAAAACCTTTCCTAACCTGTCATAATCTGTCATAACCCAGCATACTGTCTTAAAACCTTTCCTAGCCTGTCTAAATATGTCATAACCCAGCAAACTGTCATAAAACCTTTCCTAACCTGTCATAATCTGTCGTAACCCAGCAAACTGTCATAAAACCTTTCCTAACCTGTCATAATCTGTCGTAACCCAGCATACTGTCTTAAAACCTTTCCTAACCTGTCATAATCTGTCGTAATCTTGCGTAACATACAACAATGTAGGACAACCTATACCAATCCTGGTATAGGCTAATATACATTAGCAAAGTGCCTGACAGACCAGAAGTACTGGTACTTTGGCATAACCTAGCATAACCTGTGATAGTTCACCAAAACGTATCATAACTTGTTATACCCCAGCACAAACTGGAATAAGTGCACAAAATAGAAACATATCCTCAATTGGCATAACCTGACATAACAAGGTCAGGATAATCTGCCATACCTTGCCATAACCTCTGACCTAACCCATCATAACCTGTTAGAACCTAGCATAGCTTGTCTTAGCCTGACATACCCTGATATAACAAAGCAATAAACCCAGTTAATACACTTCAGAGGTTCCTTAAGGGTTCTTAGCTTCCAGAATGGGTAAAATTGGACCCCTTTCTGACAGGAAACCATTTTGTTGTAGGGTATTGTATAAGGGTTCTGTCCTAACAGAAGAGTCTAGTGAGGGTGAATCTCTGCATTATCAGCACATACAGTATGCGGTAAATCCGTGTGTGTGGGTGGGTGATGCGCGGCTTCCCGGATCGAGCTGCCGCTGTTGTTCTCCGATCGCATCCTGAAAAGAAATCGATGGCGTCACGGTCATGTTTGCTACACTGGATTATCACTGTTTTATTCGATTCGATTTCACACAACGGGCAACACTGCCCCAGCGACATCTCCTCGGCAATTAGCGCTGATTCCAGATGCCACTCTCGGAAATTTCCGCTCCTTCGATATGCGAGACCCTTTCAGGAGAACTCGATCCCGCCAGATAGAACCTCCGGGTTTGAATAAGCACTCGGTTCTGCGCCAAATGCGCCGTGAAATCTCACAGGAGACCTTTACAAACCGTTTGAGGGTTCCTCAAGGATTCTTTGGGTGAATAATAATGAGAGCTTTCTAAAAGTTCTGCTTGGAATCTTGCTGGAAGTTGTAGGTTCCTTCATTTTTCTACCGAGTCGTGGAACTTTAATTATCCTTATCCAACAAATCATTAAAGTACCTTTGAAGAAGTCTGATTTACGAGTATACACCGAGTAATAAATTAAATATTAAATGGTAATTAAACATTATTGGAGTTTGCACCATCAGCCCCCCCCCCCTCCCCCGTTAATACTTACTCTCTGAAGCGATCTTCAAGAGTACTAAAAGGTTCTAAGCGTTGCATAGATTATTATCCGTTTTTTTCAATTCTGGCATGCTGTATGTTGCCCTCACCCACTTGCCTATGGATTATGACTAGGGATTATCATTATCAGGATTATTTAGCCGATTTATGTTTGGACCTCTAGTGCTTGTTATGCAGAGTTCTGGAAGATCATAGTACCACTTACTTTCATCGCTTCAGGATCATGTGTGTATTATTGTGTAAGATCGTGACGTCGCGTGACTCTTTATCCTGGACTACGATATTATCATATCGTGTCATATCGTAATGAGATTACCTCATGCTAAACCAAATAAGAGCTCGAATGTGTTCAGAACAGGTATGAATACAGATCCGAATAGGAGGCACTCTGTTTGTTTGTTTGTTTGTTTGTTTGTTTGTTTTGCTGAAAAGGTTTCTGGGAAGCGACTAGAGGCTCGCATTGGGACTGGGATCCGACGGGATGTAGCATATATAACGCTTTTCCGACTGGGAAAAAGAAAAAGTTGCTGCGTGATGCATTTACAGCATCCTTAGATTATTACCCCACCCCCCCATACGTTTTCCCCAAGTGTTAAGTGCATTTGGTAAAGTGTCGAAGCTGTTCGGGAGCCTGGGGACGGTCCAGAGAACTGGTCTAGGACTGGCTTCGGCGGTACTGTGGATGAAATCGGCTTCTCCTTCGCAGGTTTTCCTGCTCGACGCCGTGCCATCTGACCTCGGGTTAAATCAATACCCTGACCCTGTGGGAATGAGTGCTTTATTTATATGCCATATTTATTTCCTCTTTTCTCTGTACTTCCACTTTGGATTTTCACTTCCCTCGTCCACACCGAGGATTTTAGGAAGCGAGATGAGCGCATGACATAAAGTAAACCACCCCAGACCTTGGGTTTGTGTATGTTATTTGCAGAATCCCCAAATGAATAATTTTACTGGACTTTTCCGAGGTACGACGTTCACCCAGAGAACTCGGGACGCAGGAATTAATAAAAGATGCTGGCTAGTTGCCTCATAAGAAATTCATTGTGGTGTGTGTGTGTGTGTGTGTGTAAGGACTAAGGCAACATGTCTTGCAGGTCTAGGAAACAAATCAACAACAGGGTGGTGTGAAGAAGCGGAATTACCGATACTGTTCATTTTTTCTAGGTTTACATTTCATGACGTGGAAGGTCAAGTTTCCGATCTCACTTCCATTATAGCTCCTATGAACAAAGTCGTTCCCCTTTACCACCCTCTCTTTTTTTCTCTCTTTGGAAGTTCATAAGATAAAAGCAGCAACCAAAACCCCCACAGCTTGTTACGCTACCAAGAAACCGCAAAGCGTCAAGACGTTCCTGTCTCGGAAAACTCCGCGTCCATGTGGGTTTCCATCATGCTCTCCAGTTTCCTCCAACCTCCCGAAAACGTTCCAGTAGGTAGACCGGGTGCAGTGATTTGCCCCTTATGTGTGAATTAGTATTTGCCAGCGCATTCAGGGTGTATTTCCACCTCACACCTGCGCTTCCTGGATAGGCTCTGGATCCACCCGAGCGGGATGAGGACGAAGGAACGAATTCCAATCTTCCGTTACTCAAATACTTCGACTTTCAAGTTGAATTTCCTGTGTAGCAATATTAACAAGGATAATTTAAGCCTCCCAGGGTTCCCAACCCTTTGTCCTGGAGAACCCACCGCACTGTCCTGCACATTCTGATGTAATGTATACGGGACAAGGGATTCTCCAGTCCAGGACCTAGATCTGGAAAACTGCACTTTAAGTGAAGAACCATTCTGACAATAGACACTTCATGAGATAGAGATGATGCAGGAGGAGATGGAGGAGATGATGGTGTCTGGGAGGAGGGGTGGCTACTAGTGCTGACGTCAGTGGCTTCATTCATGAAAAGCATCAATAATGAGTGCAGCGAGGAGCAGCCATGATACAGAACGAGAGAGAGAGAGATTTTAAAAATCTGTCTAATTGGATGAAATGTATGAGGGTAGAGGTGGAAAACGGTGAACCGTGAAGCCGTGAAGCAGAAGTAATAAGCAAGCTTGTGGGAGACAGCACAGCAGCTCCTCCTCCTCCTCCTCCTTCTCCTCCCATCACCCCATCCTCCTCTCGCTGGATGAATGAAGCAGGGAGAATTTCTGCTCAATCCTTCATGGCTTCCAGGTTTGTCCGCATCTCTCCATCTCTCTTAATCTCGGCGTTTCTTGCATCTACATTAGCATTAGGGTTTTTTTTTTTCTTTCTTTCTTCACTAGTGTCAGTGTTGCAGTATCTCCCCAGAGTCCATATTTGGCTCAGGAGGCTAAGAGAGCATATCGGTGCTCATGGTGTGATTAGCATATATTTGTTATTATTGCTGTTGGTATTGTCTTTGAATATTTACATTGCTGTAATGATGCGTTAATATGCCACTTTGCTTGCGGTTTCAAGGTAGGCATGCTGCTCTGGCATTTACGCTAATTTGTTAATATCGTTATCTTATCGAGTGACATCAAAAATCCTACAGCGGTGTCAGCGAAAATTCGGCTTACGTAGCTGGACCATTACTCCGACTTACACAGCAAACTGACTTTTTAATATAGATTTTTGTTTTATTTATTTTTTTTAGGCGGGATTTTTCCATTTTTCACAGCCTATAGCAGTGGATTCAGTATGTTACGGGCGATTTTTAAGCCTGCAAATATCGTGCGCTTTTTTTATTTATTTATTTATTGTTAAAGAAAAGTTATCCAAAGATTAAATCCAAAGAGGCTTTAATGCTTAATTCATTCATTTCCATTAAAAAAAAAATAAAAAAAAAAAAAATCAAACCTGATGCATGCCTCTTGCTCGTCTTTGCTCATAATGCGCTTGTAACACTGCTGACAAGAAATTCCTAGCAAATAATAATAATAATAATAATAATTTACCACAAAAAGAAGCCTTTTGATTTCTATCAGTGCACGAGACCATGGTTTGCGAATCCACAGGACAAAGTTAAATCATTAAAAAAAAACTTTACACCCCTGCGTTCTTTCCCCTTCAGTGACTCGCCTTTTCTGCTGGGGGGGATTTTATTCCCACCGTTTTATCTCCTTTATCTCCTTTTATTTCTGTCGGAATGGGCCAACAATTGGAAATGCTGTTGCTAAAGTGTAGATGTTGCCACCTTTTGTTCCAGTTATTTCAATTCAGCGTCATACCATTGTCGACTTATACAATATAGTGCTTCATAAACCATATGGCGTGTGTATAAAACACGCACATTACGCATGCACACACTCACTACCACATCCCACTCGGAGTGATGAAACACACACTCCTCCTGTCACCAGATGGACTGACTGGCGGTACAGTGAGTGGGACTAAGTATTCAGACATACTGATTACTGTACGGTAATGAAGTGAAGAATGTTGGTGATCTCGTTACAATAGCACCTGTCGAGGGGTGGGAGAGATATATTAAGCAGCAAGTGAACGGTCAGTTCTCAAAGTTGACGTGTTGGATGCAGGAAAAATGGGCAAGCGTAAGTATCTGAGTGACTTTGATAAGGGCCAAGTTGTGATGGTTAGATGACCGGGTAAGAGCATCTTCACAATAGCAGGGTGTTGTGGGATGTGCAGTGGTTAGTACCTACTAAACGTGGTCCAAGGAAGGATAACCGGTGAACCGGCGACAGGGTCACCAGCACCCGAAAAAACCGTAAGCACTGGATTATCAAGACTCTTATTCTCTTGCAGAATTTCTCTCAAATTGCTCGTCTTGACTTCGCCGCCTCATCGTTTGCCGAGCCGCTCCGAAAGTGATCCTCTGGTCTAACGTTACAGGAAACTCGCATTACCCTAATGGAGTTTAATCAAAGTGCGCAGGGTCTTACCGTCACCCTGGCCTCGCGAACGTTACAACACCATGAGGCGCTTTATGTAATAAACGAACCGACGGAACCTTCCGGATCGTGACCTTTGGCGCGGACGCCGAAAGGTGGAGGAAAGGTCAACGCTCATGTGAGTGGTGATCATATGTGTGTGTGTGAGAGAGAGACAGAGAGAGAGAATGTAGGGCAGATGCATGTTTTTGTTTTTTTTTTCTCGTCCCGTTCTGTTTGCTTTCCCAGACTGCCGCTGCAGAGTCTGTGTACAGTCCATTAATAATTAAGACCGAAGATGCTCTTTCTGGAAGATGGTCGGAGTGAGCGAGTATGCGGAGGATTAGATTACCGGGTTTTTTCTTCGTAGTCACAGGTTGATAAATGAGCCGTCGATCAATTTAGCCACACCCACAACACTCCATAAAAGGAAAAGCTCACAGAGAGCTCGAGATGACAAAATGGCGATGGACCTAGCTAGCTAGTCGTTGTTCACACATCTTCCAGTCTAGCTAGCTAAACGTTCGTCAGCATGATTGTTTTTTTGGTTTTTTTTTTTTTTTTTTTTTCCAGGCACACATTCATGTTAAGTAGAAAATTTCCTGCACATTTTATATATTTAAAAAAAAAAAATGTCTGCACATCTGGCAACCTTGCTCTTTAACCACATACTCGGAGCTCAGGATGTGAGAAGCGGGCGTATTTTTCTGCCGAGTCAGGGAACAGGGCCGTGTGCTGAAGGTCACTGTGAAGGTGATGCGTAACGAGACACGTCCACCTCCGCGAGAGCCTCTGCCTTTATACAGTGACCGTAACGTGTTTTTGCGACGGACCGATATAAACCCCTGGGATAACGCATAACGAGACAAAATGGCAGAAATGTAACGGCGCTGTACTTTATTTATTTAAATTGTCGTGACGCGCAGTGCATATCATAATAGTTTTCATTTTTTTATTAATTTTATTGATTGATTTATTTTTTTTAAAAACTATTTTTTTGTTGTCTTTTTCTCTTCCTGCCACAGCACTGCGAGTAACTCGACCCGGAGCACTCCGACTTGTTCGCCCGTCCTCCGTAAGCGCTCTCGCTCTCCGCTTCCTCCGAGTGCAGACGGAGAGAACATGGTTGAGAAGAGCTCCGACCACTCGTCTGACAAATCACCCTCCACCCCCGAACAGACGGTCCAGCGGCCTTACAGCCAATCGGTGCACAGCACACGCACCGGGAACAAGAACTCCAAGGTGAGCACCCTCTCTCGCACGCACACGCACTCTCGCACGCACTCTCACACGCGCACGCACGCACCCTCCCACGCACTAGCACACGCAACCTCACACGCACCTTCACACGCACTCTCGCACGCACCCTCGCACGCACTCTTTCAATCACGCCTGTTTCTTTTCATTCTAGACTTCAGCTGCTTTAAAATCGAATTATTGTGCGTACAGTTAAAGATCCCGAAATATTTGTATAAAAATAAATAAAAGTAGACGACTATGTTTTGTTTATCGAAGCTATTTTATGCAAATGTGCACGGTTCTAATCAGAGGTTAATTTGTTATCAACTCAAAGCTTCAATCTCTGTCTAATTGAGGCTCAGCATCATCATCATCATCATCATCATCATCATCATCATCATCTCATGCACACATCATTACATGTTCGCTCTCTCTTTTTTCTTTTCCTCTCCTTTCTTCTCTGTCCTGCTCAGTATTTCTCTCCTTCACTTTATTAATATCGCTTTTCCTCTCTCTCTCTTTTCCTCTCCTCTCTACCTTGCTCAGTCTTCCGCCCTTTCACTTCATCAATCTCTGTCTCGCTCTCTTCTTTTCCTCTTCTTTCCTCTCTCCCTTGCTCAGTATTTCTCTTTCACTTTATTAATCTCTTTTCCTCCCCTCTCTACATGCTCAGTATTTCTCTCACTTTTAGTATCTCTCTCTCTCTTTTCTTTTCCTCTCTACCCTGCTCAGTCTTCCGCTCTTTCACTTTATTAATCTCTGTCTCTCTCTATTCTTTTCCTCTCCTCTCTACCTTGCTCAGTCTTTCTTTCAATTTATTAATCTCTCTCTCTCTCTCTCCCCCTCTCCCTCTCTCTATCTCTCTCTCTCTCTCACACACACACACACACACTCTTCATCAGTTATTTTCTTCGGCAGCCCGTAAATGCAAAACACTTCAAGAAACCAAAACTGCAACAGTCAAATATGTCCAACTGTAAACAAACAACAAAAACAAAACAAAAGGAAAGGGGCGGTCCTTATCGAACATCATGTCCTCGTTACTGATTGGACGCGGTTTGTGTCTCTTACAAAAATCAACCTGTTTTGTAGTTAGCCTAGCGAAAACATATTAAACTAATGCGAATTTACTCGTCTCATTACAGCGAGGAGGTGCGAAGAACAAAGCGTCCATGGGGTGGAGTCAGACCTGACCCAGCTCCTCCTACCTGGATGGAGCTGGGCGGAGTCGAGGCAGATGTTCCGCGTTGGAGTGTGTTTCAGGCTGGATACGTGTGTTTAATGTGTTGTGCAGTGATCTGTGCGATAGGAGGAGTCGGATCAGATCCGGCTCCACCCCCTGGACTTTTGGTTCTGCGGTAACTCGGCTTTCTTCGGGCGGCATTTCAGCTTTCGCACGCTCGTATTAACGCCGCACCTCGTATCTAAAAAAAAGCAGCATCAGTAGATTCATTTCAGCTTGTATATCGTCTTACTGTACACATCGTCCAGCTGTACGCTGCGTCACCATCTCTCGGCCAATCAGCAATGAGTGTGTGACGGTCAATAAGGAGTTAACGCACTTACGGACCGCCGTCATTTTCAGTCTGCACAGTGTACAACATTTTCTTTTTTTTTCCATTTCCTCAATGTTCTTTTTTTTTTTCTTTTCCTCATGCATGCTAGTCGCACAAGAGACTGTCCAGAGTAAGCATCACATTTTTCTGCTTTCTTCTTCGCTCTGTCTGTGTGTGTGTGTGTGTGTGTGTGCGCGCGCAGGGTGTGTTGTGGGATGAGTTACGTGACGTGTGTTTGATGTTTGTCTCCTGCATCCTCGCCCCGTCTACGCCGCGCTGCTCGTCTCCTGTATGTTCACCCTTCCCTCTCCTGAGAGACATAACGTGTTTCCAAACCGCTTTCTCATGAGTTCAATTTAAACATGAAAAAATAAGCACTTTTTTTTTTTTTTTAAGTTGTGAAATCTATATAATAACATCTACATTGTTAGGCATTGGTTTAAAACAAACAAACAAACAAACAAAAAACACTGGGCTTCAACACATCCTAAATGACCTTCCTTTCTGTCCCGTGAACATCTGATTTTTACGGAAAATTGCATTTCCGGAATTTTTTTCCGAGGGTCGGTCCGCTTCTCAGTGACCCGGAAGTGTTCGTTAAAAAGGTCGATCGGGTCCACATCCCGAGGACACGTCGCAGAAGTTATAATAAACCTGTATCCGACTCCTTTAGGACGAATAAATATGTTTGTTTGTCATAAGCAAGATCTGCGAGCTGTTAAATTGAAAGCAACAGGAGGCTGGAGAAAAAAAATAATAAATAAATACTCGCTAACACTAACAATATTAGCTAGCATTAGCGTCTCTTCAACCGAGAAAAAGCTGTCGCAAAGAACAAATCAAATCCGATGCAATAAACGACGGTGTATTCACACCGCTACGCTCGCTAAAATCATATAAACGATATACGCAAACATTTCTTCCAACAGTGGAGGAAAACGTCCCAAATCCCCGGTCTGAAGGCCACTAAGGGTTAGCGAGCGCTTTTAAAACCATTACTGCATTGTGTTTACAGTGTTAGGGACAAATCTCAGCCCCTTACGAGCGGAACATTTAATAACCAACACCTTAAATCATTCACGATTGGAAATAATTATCAGTCGTAAACAATTGGGTTAGCATCATTTACTTTGAGAAGTAATTATAATTTATTATTATTATTATTATTATTATTATTATTATTATTATTATTATTATATTCTAACGGTTCTAACTGTTAGTATAGCAGCTTGGTTATTAATTAATAGGGACATTTAAAAAAAAAGAAGATATTTTTGTTAATCATTTAGAATATATAATATATAATTTGATATAAATAATGAAAGTTCTAAAATCAAAGTGAATTAATAGCTAATGAATGAGTGTTAATGATTGCTGCTAGCTATTTTGTATTATTATTATTATTATTATTATTATTATTATTATTATTATTATTATATTAGAATGATTATTACAGATCATTTTTCACAGTGATGACGGCGTGTTATAAATGAATGAATTTGAATGATAAGGTATTAGTCGGTACTGACCGTTATTCGTTAATAGCCTAATTGTTGAATTGGCGAATAGTTTGAGAATGAAATATTTTTGCCCACTGAAATATTTCTTAAATCGTCATTATGTGCTAACAGACCAATTATGAAATCATAAAAGCTGACAGAACTTCAATTATTAATATACAGTGGCAAATGTGATTATTTTTGAATAATTAATGTCTTTTCTATGAAAAATATATATTGTTTATGATCACGTTTATGATTTTTTTTTTGGTCTGATACTCATTATTGTACTTTATATTATACATTTAGTAATAATTACATTGCCTGTGTGTAAATCTAGCGAATATTGTAAATGGTTTAGAAACTACATTGTTATTTCCACCTGAAGCTGTTGAACCCGTCCCGCTCTATCATTTTGCAACACTGCCCTCTTTTGGTTGAACCTGCACACAGCTGCATCTATACCTGTGCTTTAGACAGATCTGGGGCTGTTACACATGCTCCTCTTAGCCATCCTCACAGGTATACGTGCAGGTCTGAAGCATCTCCCTGTCGTTATCATGCTGTTGAACACACCACATGCTGACTTCTGGATTTGTGTCTAACCGCCATGTTGTTTTTCTCTTTTTTTCCCCCCTCATTTTTCACTCTGACAACCAACGAGCAGAAAAGTCAAAGCTGGTACAACGTAAGTCACAGACTATTTCTCCTTCCCATGAGCTACTGTTTAGTTTACACTGTTCGGATTTACTCTGTAGATGAGAAATTTATATTTGTTTCTCTTGAAATTTATTTATTTTTTTTTAATTTTGAATTTTGGAAGCCGCAGTGGCGTTTTTCCTGTTAGCGCATTCGTGCAGTTTCAGTTTTATTGTAGAATTTCGGCTATTTCGAAGACAAAACTGTGGCAGTTCCTCTTAAATAATACACTGATAAATAAATATAAATTGTAAGCTGGAGAAACAAAACTAAATAGATGAAAGGAACTGTGGATGCCAGTACAATCTGTAAAATTTTATATATATATATATATATATATATATATATATATATATATATATATATATATATATATATATATAAAATTATATATAATTATATATATATATAATTATATATAATTTTATAATTTTATAATTATATATATAATTATATATATAATATATATATAATTATTTATATATATATATATATATATATATATATATATATATATATATAATATTTTATATATATATATATATATATATATATATATATATATATATATATATATATATATAATTATTTTTAGAATAAATGGTGGGATGAAAAAATGAACTCTGTTTGCCAGTGTAATTTACAAAAACTATTATATATTTAAATAAATGTGGGAGTATTTATGCCAGTACAATACACATGTATTTGCCAAAAATGTTAGTTTTAAATTGTGAACTTTGAACTGTGTATGCCAGCACAACCTGTCTGTAAAATGTACAAAGTAAATATATATTTTTTTAAGTAAATGAAAATGTAAAAACGAACCTGCGGATACTAGAAAAATCCCTAAAATTCACGAAATATATCGTTTTAATAAAATAAAAGAACATTAACCGTAAAACTCTCTCGCTCTCTCTGTATCGCTCAATCTAATAGCATTTAAAACAGTTACTACCTTGTTTCGGTATACATTTTCTGCTGTTCATATTTTGTATGAAAAACAATATTGCCACCTTTACACCATTTTTTTTTTTGCTCAAAATTCTGGTGTGATGATGACGACCGACTTTGAAAATGTGCGTCTTGTGTAGTATTTAAAGTTAAATATGACAAACCGTCTGCGTCTAAAACTCTAAGCGATGGATTCGGTCACGCTCGGTGTATAATCATTTCAGGAGTGTTTCCTATCAAAGCCAGATGGGATGCGAGCGCTTCGAGAACCGGTACGCCGGAAGGCCGCAGTGTCGTTTTGACTCTCAGGCGTGACGAGCTGTAGAGAATGCAGAGACAAGGCGAGCATTGTTGAAAGTCGCTGCACTCGGGTTCACGTTGGCCGTGAACGGACTCTTGGCGTTTACATGCACGTGATCGTTTCAGAAAGACTCTCGAGCTCTCGTCCAGCAATCACAGAGTCTCGTCTGGTTTATTTATTTATTTTTATTTTATCTTCTGCCGTTTCAGCGACGTACGCAGCCCGTACGTCGCTTCTCTCTCTAATCCTTTGCTACTTTGTCAATTATTATACCTTTTCAATCAAAACCATTTTGAACACCATGTGTTAACGTTAACCTGGTTAAAAACTACAAGCAAAACTGTTTAAGTAAGAGCTGAGAATTACTCGCGGTTTTGGTTAGTTTATTGGCGGTTGGAAAAGCCCAATGTGGATCACACTAAGGAGTCGCTTGTAGAACAACAAATAAGTTACGTTTTCACACTGATCGGTCATAAGTTTAAAAGCACCATTGTGGCACCTGTCAAGGGGTGGGATATATTAGGCAGCAAGTGAACAGTCAGTTGTGTTGGAAGCAGGGAAAGTGGGCAAGTGTAAGGACTTTCACAAGAGCCAAATTGTGATGGCTAGACGACCGGGTCAGAGCATGTCCAAAAACGGCAGGTCTTGTGGAGTGTTCCTAGTACGCAGTGGTTAGTACCTACAAAAAGTGGTACAAGGAAGGACAACCGGTGAACTGGCAACAGGGTCATGAGCGCACAAGGCTCATTGATGGAGCGCAGAAGGCCGATCCATTGAGGCCCCACCTAACAACTTATATGACTTAAATGATCTGCTGCTAAAGCATTGGTGCCAGATACCACAGCACACCTTCAGAGGTCTTGTGGAGTCCATGCCTCGACGGGTCAGAGCTGTTTTGGTGGCACAACGGGGACCTGTACAATATTAGACGGGTGGTTTTAATGTTATGGCTGATCATGTATATATCATGTATTTGCGTTACAGTTGATACTAAAACAATCAACTGTAAGACTAATCTACTGCCCCAGTTATGAAAAAAGTTGGGATGGTATGGAAAATGCTAATAAAAACAAAGAGGAGTGATGTGTAAATGTCCTTTGACTTGTATTTTAACACAAAATGTATAAAGACAAGATATTTGTTGTTTTACCTAATCAACTGCAAACGTGTATTTTGAAATTGATGCAGGCAACACGTTCCAAAAAAGTCGTGACAGGAGCGATTTAGGACTAATGGCGATGTGACGAGTTGAAATGATGTTGAGGTGATGTGAAACAGGTGAGGTAATCGTCTAATCATAGTATATAAGGAGCTTCCAAAAAAAGGCCTAGTCCTTCAAGAGCGAGGACGGGTCGAGGCTCGCCAATCTGACAACAGGTGTGCCAGCGAATAATCCAACACTTTGAGAACAACATTCCCCCAAAACAAATCAGTAGGATTTTGAGCATTTCACCTTCTACAGCGCACAATATAATTAAAAGATTCAAGGAATCCGGTCAAATGTCTGTGCGTAAAGGGCGAGGCCGAAAACCACTTCTGAATGCGTGTGATCTCCGATCCCTCAGACGTCACCGTCTTAAAAATTGTCATGAGTCTGTAACGGATATCCTGACATGGGCTCGGGAATATTTTGGCAAACGTTCGTCACTCGACACCATTCGCCGCTGCATCCACAGATGCAAGTTAAAGCTTTACTATGCAAAGCAGAAGCCAAACTTCAACACTGTCCAGAAGCACCATGGACTTCTCTGGGCTCGGTCTCATCTGAGATGGACAGGAGCACAATGGAATCGTGTTTTGTGGTCCAACAAGTGGACATTTCAATAGTTTTTGGCCAAAAAAATAAATAAAATTCCGCTTGCCAAATTGAACCGTCTGGTGTCTTCACTCAGCGTCCAAACACTTAATACGTGACATTACGCAGCGGTAAACAGTCGACTGTCCCAACTTTTTTTGGAGTGTATTGCAGTCATCAGATTTGAAATGAGTGTATATTTTCAAAAAGAAATAAAATTCACAAAGTAAAACATCAAATAATGTGTTAATAATGTGTTTTCAGTGCAGTACAGCATGAATTGAATTATCAATGACTCTTTTTGGTTGTTGCTTTTTTTTGCATTTTCCATACTGTCCCAACTTTTCAGAATTTGGGTTGTAAATGTAAAAAAAAAAAAAAAATATATATATATATATATATATATATATATATATATATATATATATATATATATATATATATATATATATATATATATATATGAATGAATGAATAAAGGATGTTCTAAACGTTCAAAATGTTGTGATGGCCAGTCTGTACCATTCCTAAGGTTATCTACTGTATCCTTCATTTAAAAAAAAAAAAAATTAATTCAAATCTCAATGTAAATGTAAATGTATTACAAAATATTATTAAAAATAAATACTTTTTTACCGTACGTACATGCATGTAAATTAAATGATATTTTTTTGGAATATTCGCCCAAAAATATTTGATATCTGATATTTTTCACATTAATTATCATTGTAAACCCCCCCCCCCCCCCCTGCCAAAAAATAAAAAAAAATTCTTTATTTATTTTCTATTATTTGAAACATTAGTATCTGAACTGTCAGTGTATATCCTGTTAATGCAGATCAGCAGGAAACAGGGTATGAACAAGATATGATTAGTCAAAGTCAACCTGGGTTCATATACACACACACACACATATATATATATATATATTTGTAGTGTATATATATATATATATATATATATATATATATATACATACATACATATATATATATATATATATATATATATATATATATATATATATATATATATATATATATATATATATACATACATACATACATACATATACACTACAAATAAGCACTTGGAAGCCTTGCATTATGCTTATTTTTTTTTACTACATAGCATTATTTACTTATCAGTAGCATAAAGGGCTATTTTCCAGGTTGCATACACCTTCTTTCTTTTGATGCTTGGTTAGGAAAAATCTACATTATTAAAAAATTGAAGTTTCATCTAATACTCCAATGGGTTGTTCGGTTTATGCAGAACTCTATAACAGAGGGTTTTACTCTCACAAAAAGTTCCAAGTAGAAACTCTGACTAATAAATCCTTGGGGAAATTTTTTTCTGCACCAGGTGGTTTTGCTCTCTAGAGCATAACAGCTCGGCAACTCGTCAAACAAACATAGGCAATTGCATTGCGCTTCTTCGGCATCTGGAGACTACGAGGTAATTCGGGTTTTAACTCACGTTTATCTGAAGAGAAAGGTTTCGGATCAAATTCTTTCCATGGGTGTGTAATGCTGTGTTGACACAAGGCTTTCCTGTTCAAAGCTGCCCAAGGCATCTGCGCATTAACACCATTTGTGTTTCAGAGAGAGGATTAAGACATCCTGATCTTTTTGACCTCATAGAATCTAGACAATAGCGCCTTTAGAGCAGGTCAGCCATCCAGATGTGGATCAGATTTAGTGGAGTTCAAGGCAGATTTAGTGACTCGAAGGCAGAAGTCCTTTAAAGCCCGTTATTAAACCCGTAATTAGGGAAAAAAAAAAAAGCCCCGTTGAGAAAGGGTCACCAGATGAACAACAGATTTCTTGTGTCATTTAGGAATATAATGCATTTTTTACACCTCATTATTTCTTAAAATTAGATCAGTTCTCAGTAGTACTAATGACGGATGAAACGCAAGTCTTGTACGTGACTTTGAACAAGTTGAACAAGGGATGGAAGAAGAAGAAAGAAAGCGAGAGAGTGGAGTGACCCTCTTTTGAATGAACCTCCCCCAGAACCGTTACTCTTGAAGAAAGGCTCACTAGAGTTCATTCACCCTTGTGTGTGTGAGAGAGAGAGAGAGAGAGAGAGAGAGAGAGAGAGATGCAACTCTTTGGCATGAACCTCCCCCAGACCCTTTCTTCTTGGAGAAGGGTTCACTAGAGTTCATTCACCTTGGTGTGGCAGTGCGAGAGAGACTGTAATGTTTACGCTCAGCGAGGGAACAGTCTGACTAAGAGGACTACAAACTATTTCACATAAGAGCCTGTTTGTGAGCAGTTGCACAAGTCCAGACATTCGAGGTTGTTGTTCTTTGGACACTTTCTTAACATGAATGTGTCTGGTATGGTATTACTGGGAAGAAACTGTAAGCATCTTGGTGGTGGGTTGGTGAAGGAGCATGGGGACGGTACAACAACAGGATCATTTTCAACCACAGTCTTTGCGAGTAGAGGAGATGTTCCGAAAAGCTGGAGAAGGAAAAGGAATTCCAGGAAAAAACTGCCCGTATTCGGAAAGGGGGCACCCACGAGGGGCGTCATCATAAATCTAAATGCCACTTCAGGGGGGAG
Organism: Ictalurus punctatus; assembly: GCF_001660625.3. Lineage (NCBI taxonomy): Eukaryota > Metazoa > Chordata > Actinopteri > Siluriformes > Ictaluridae > Ictalurus > Ictalurus punctatus. The sequence goes on from NC_030431.2 coordinate 3,450,034, forward strand.
GGAGGTGTGACCGTCCTGCAGCAGAGACCACACTTCTACATCTCGCCCCCTCCTCTTGACTTTCCTGCTTTTCTGATTGGTTCAAGTCTAGCCTTGTAGACTCCCCCCTTCTCTTCGGCACACAAACATTCTCCGAGTGTCTCCTCCCATCCTGCACTGTTGTTTTCAAGGAAACCTGCAAGATTTCTAAGCAAAGCTGTTGTTTTGGCTGCTTTTCTTGGTTCATTTGAGTGCAGAACTCCAGTCCTGTTTCTCAACCTGCAGAAATACTGCTTGGCCTTGCCTCTTTTCAAGGAATCGTACTTTGAGTTCAGAACATTTTTGAAGAGGGATTTATTATCTACTCCCAATAAGTTTTTTTTTCTTCCCTCCTTTGACACATGGTTGAAGCCATCACTTTGTAAAACTGTGCAGGACATTCCTACTGTAAGTTTATTCGTAGAGGATTGCAAAGGATCGTTGATAAGTGGGAAGCCAGCGTGTTTTCTTTTTGAAATTTGATGGGCCAAGATGCCGCAAATCAAGGAAACGGCAAGTGAAGGAAACATTCCCATGTGGAGAGTAGGATCTTCTGGATGCGCCAATGAAATGTGATCAGTTCTGCTTCTACAGGCTTTTTGCATACTGCTTCTAACCTTTCTTGTTGCCTGCAGAAATCTTACCTCTTAATTTGGGGAAAGGTGAAGAGGTGAGAAGTATTTTTGATATGTTGTAAAGGCTTTGAAACGATAAGTCTTGTCACTTTAAAAGAAGTTCTGGTGAAAGTTCAGTGTGGATTAATCTACAGGATTTCAACCTTCCTGGGTTGTGTTGCGGTTTCCTGAGGCAGGCTAGAGAACCGCTACTCCTGAACTTGATGTGCAGGCTGGGTGATGACGGAAGGCATGTAACCAGACGGCTGAGGAGGTTACTCTGAGCTACGCTGTACTCCAGAGCTTGGGCTTAGTCTCAACACACCAACTAGGAAAAACTGTCCTCCAGGAAGATAAATCTTTGGCCTCTCTAAAGGAGCTGCCATCAAATCAGCTGGGTTAACAGCTGTGGTGGACGACTCGTGTGAACTTTCTTTATTTGAACTGACAGAAAATGGTCAGCATGGAGAGCGAGATGGACTCGTGGTGTGACTGGGAGACGGTTCAGCACCCTGAAGGACCTCAGTATTGTTGGACTCAGTGGGAATGGGAGTTTGAGAGAGTTCCAGCAGTAAGTGATCAGCGAGAAAACAAAAAGGTGGAGTTGTGGTCTTTTACAGTAGCTCGTAAAAGTGCTAATGCTCATGGATGCAAACTGAATTTGAGCAATGTTTCCCCTTTGGCTTAACGTAGAAATTCAATGTTCGTAAAGCTGTACATTTGGTGAGCCACACTCGTTTAAGTGATCGGGTTTTTTTTTTCCCCGGCAAGTTCTAAAATTTCTGATATTTCCCAGTAGTCCGAGTTGATCCAAGCATTTACTGAGAACCAGCAACTGCCTCCACTGATCTTCTGTACAAAACATTTGCACAGCATTTTAGCTTCGCACGGTAGTGTAACACTTGACTTCTGGTTGTTACGTCCATCAGACGGGGTGGAAAATATAAGTAGGGAAGCTACCGCTAAAAGAAATGAGCTTTTCACTCCTCTTGTGACTTAAAATATTCAAGACCAAGTTCATAGATCTTAGGCAGACATACTGACCGTAGATGTCTTCAAATTAACTTTTAATTTAATGAAGTGAATTGTCATTTACGTAAATGTTTCTTTATTTTTTTTTTTAGTTTAACCCGAAAGGAACCTTACTCCCCATATGTCCTAGCAAAATTTAACCATGAGAAAGACCAAAACAACCTAAAAACCTAACCAACAAAAAGACTCTTAGATACCTGACAGGCAGGTAATCATAATCATGGTCATATTGAAGTTCACAATGCGTCACTATGTATTGATGATCAGCACAGGCCAATAGATCATAATTATCTAGTGGTTCAACTTCCTGTCATATTCTTGCAAGCTTGTCCCTGAGCTGTGTCTCTCTTCCATCTCTCAGGTGTTAAGCCCCACGTATAAGCAACGCAATGAGGACTTCAGGAAACTCTTCAAGCAGCTACCTGACACCGAACGCCTCATTGTGGGTGAGTGGAAGAGCAGATTAGCGTCAGGAGCAACAGCAATGTAGGATCTGTATTTTTGTTCAAGGTAATGAGTTCTGAAAATGGGAGTAGTACTGATTAGTACTGATCAGGTAGCATTGTTGCCTCACGGGTCCAGGATCTCAGGTTGATCCTGAACTCAAGTTACCATTTGTGCAGAGTTTAGCATGTTCTCCCTGTATCTGTACGAGTTTCCTCAAGGTTCTCTGTTCTACTCCCGCCTCCAAAAACATGCTGGTAGGTGGATCGGTGACGCTAAATTGCCCCTAGGTGTATGTGTGTGTCTGCATGGTGCCCTGCAGTGGTCACATGCATGGTATACCCCCATCGTGCCCAGTGTTCCTGGGATAGATTCCGGATTCCACCACAGGGTAAGCGGTATAAAGTGCTTACTGAACATGAGTGAATGAAAAAAGAAAAGAAAAAAAAAAATGGATGCATACTCCAATTGTGTAAAAGATTTGAAACTTTTAGAAAGGACCTTAACAGCTTCTTTGGTTTGTACCACTACAGTACCATTTAAACGTTCTAAGGTTTTTCTAAGAAAAAAAACGGGAACGGTTCCACGTCGGCCTCCATGTCTATAGCTAGAACACTTAACCAACCGTGGTCATAAAGTGTGCAGGAACTGACCAGAGATCCACATTCTTCAAGTGCAACATGAAATGACTAGGGCTGGGCGATATAATGATGATAAAGATATCGTGAAGTTGGTAGGTTTTGGTAGAAGACACAGATTCAGATTGAATTCAAACATGAACTTTTACAGATGATATTTTAACCTGGCTGACCCCTCTACATCAACCTCTGTCCTCTGACCTTTGTCCTGCCAGACTACTCATGTGCCCTGCAGAGAGACATCCTCCTACAGGGTCGCCTCTACCTCTCCGAAAACTGGATTTGCTTCTACAGCAACATCTTCCGCTGGGAAACACTGGTGCTCATTTCTCTGTTTGATATTCTAACTTCTTCTTCTTCTTCTTCTTCTTCTTGGTTTTCTCTTGCACACTGCTCTGTATTCTTGCATGATTATCTCACGATGAAACTTAAACTCTGTGTTGGCGTAGCTAATGGTGCGCCTGAAGGACATCTGTTCCATGACTAAAGAGAAGACGGCACGTCTCATCCCCAATGCCATCCAGCTCTGTACCGACAACGAGAAGGTGATCTCGAGTTCTGACCAAACTGAACACCACTCTCGTTCTCCACACCGCCCTTTTCTGAAACGTCGTGTTTTATTTTGTTTTGTTCTTTTACAGCACTTTTTTACCTCATTTGGTGCACGGGACCGGACTTACATGATGATGTTCCGTCTCTGGCAGAACGCCCTCCTGGACAAGGTTAGCCGCGTCCAGCATGAAGTAGAGAATGGTAAATCACCAGAGAATGTTTTTGCTTCATCTGTGAATTCTTTCCTCTCTCTTTGCCGAGTAGCCGTTGTGTCCCAAAGAGCTGTGGCACTTTGTCCATCAGTGCTACGGGAACGAGCTGGGCTTGACGAGTGATGACGAGGATTACGTGCCCCCGGATGATGACTTTAACACCATGGGGTGAGTTTTGCCTCCTCTCACATCTGTTAAAATGTGATGCATGGTATATACACAGCCACTATGGACAGCTTTCACTACAGCTCACTTATATCACAGCTTTATATGGATCGTCCATAAAATCCACCCATAGGATTGTTTGGGACTGGTTTATTCTGCATTGCACTCGTCATCCATCCTTCCCTCTAGGATGAAAGCCTGAGCTGTCCACCTTGTTGATGATGTAGTAGAGATGTAGGTTGAGGTTGATTTAGCACTAAAGTTAAATCTATCCATCCATCCATCCAACAATCCACCCATCCAAAGTACTTTTATCCATGCATTCATCAGTTCACCCATTCCAAGGATTTTTGTTAATCAAATCAACTAAAAAAAAAAATGCACACTTTGTGCACTTTATATGATCATTTGGCACTGGTTTATTTACATTACGTTTGTCCAGCCTTTCATCCATCTACCCGCCCATTTAAATAAAAATAAAAACCCCAAAGCATTCAAACAAGGTTTATACATCCATCCATCCATGAAGCTCTATCCACCCATTCAAGTCATATACAAGCCATGAACAAAACATATTTATCCCTCCGTCCATTTATCTCTTAATTCATCCATGCATCAAGCATTCCATCTTCATCCCTCCAGCATCCATCCATTCAAGAAAGCAGTATTTATCCATCCATCCATCCATCGTGTTTTGAGGGCTTAATCGGCGCATTCTGTTTATCCATTCGTCCATGTATCCATCCGTTAAGGTAAAGTTTAAAACCCAACACAAATGCCTTCTTCAGTCGTTCTTCAAGTTTCCAAGCTTGACGTGTTCTTACTGACCTCGTCTACCCAGGGTCATAACATCCATATTCCTCCACCGCTCATCACAGCCCAGTGTTATATGCCTGAGAGTGTCGCTCTGTCTCCTCGAGCTGATAATCTTGACCTCCAGCTGTTGCCCCCCTCCCTGGTGCAGGTACTGTGAGGAGATTCCACCCGAGGAGAACGAGGCCCAGGACACATGCACCAAAACCCCAGAAGTCAAAATGGACACGAGTCCGCAGTTGCCCAAGAAATCCTTCACCAGCAATAATCTCCCTTCAACGGGCAGCGGTGAAACACCTTGCCATGTGAGAACCAAGCAAATCATGTACAATCCGACCGTCTGAGTTTATCACCAAGAACTTTTGAAGCAACAATATAAACTAAAATAAACAAAACAAGAGATGACAGCCGGTCTCGGCAGTGAACTTGTCAGTAAATAATAAATAACAACACCTACTGTTTGATTTCTCCATCTAGTATGATGTTCCACCAGAGGAAGAGTTTTCTGGCTGTCTTCCTGAAGATCTCCTAAATCTGCCTTTACCAGATAGCAAGCTGCCCATGCCCAGTGGCCCTGCACCCTCACCGTCGCTTGACTTCAACGATAATGATCTTCCAACCGATCTTCCGACTGAGCTCAGCGACTCATCGGATACTCACGACGATGGTAAGTGCATGCCGATGATCCGATAGCGTTCCGAGAACGTGTCCGCCATAGCCTAACCAGGACAAAGCCGTTGCTGAAGATGAAGGAATAAATGAAAACTAGTAAGCAGTTGCAAGTAAACAAACATCACTTGTTTAAAAAAGTTGGATTCGGGTATCCCATCTCTCGCCCCATCTCTTCCCTCAGGAGAAGTCCAGGCCTTCTACGACGATCTAAACGGGAAGCAGTACATCAACGAGGTGTACAAGTTCAGCGTGGACAAGCTGTACGACCTCCTCTTCACCGAGTCACAGTTCATGAGGGACTTCCTGCAGCTCCGCCGCTTCTCTGGTGAGCGCATTTTGATTTATTCAGCAACGTCGACGTGTATGAGAACACCGAACCCGAGGTCCGTTCTTCATGTCTCGTTTGTGATTGCTCTCGGACTTCCTCCATAGGCGTGGTGTATCATCCATGGAAGAAGGAAGAGATGGGAGACCAGAGCAGAGAGATCATGTACACCATCTCCATCACCAACCCCCTGGCTCCAAAAACCGCTACAGTCACTGAGACTCAGGTAACCTCAAGGGCATACTCGGGTCACAAGTCTATCTCACTCAAGAACTCTGTTGTTTATTATTTAAACGAATCATTTTTAATCGATTTATGGGACAATTGAGTTTTCAAGCTGTGGGGGGCGGGGCCTAGAAGAAGACTAGATAGCACTAGGGGAAAAGATTTCATCAACTCAAGTTGTGTGAATTTTGAATGATTTTGTTGTTTAAAGAGAAACTGTGGCATGTCTAGGATGTTCAGGATATTAATTCGTATCGTGTCTTAATGACTTGAACTTAGATTAGAACTTCTTTCTTTCGTCCTACGTTTTTTCTCTTCCTCCAGACTCTGTACAAAGCCAGCCAGGAGAGCGAGTGTTACATTGTTGATGCTGAAGTGATCACTCATGATGTTCCTTATCACGACTACTTCTACACGCTCAACCGCTACATGCTGACCAGGGTGGCTAAGAACAAGTGCAGACTGAGGTGAGCCATGAGAACAGACGCCAGAGAGAATAGAATAGCGCCCAAGAAGTGAAATATTTGCAGGTCATCTCCTCTGGCTGTAATGATTAGTCATGATGTCATTGCAGGGATACCCAGTCATCCCTCTTTTCATGCCAGATTGCCCTCCAGTGGTCATAATGAGGCATTACAATCCAACCCTCTGTATTTTAAAACTCAAGTGCCACAATTTCATACATGAACTGCTGAACGTCATTTTTAAATCAGAGCCTCACACCACAACTCCTAAATCGTAACCTCGATCCCAAATCAAAACCTCAATCCTGAATATAAACCTCAATCTTTAATCTTTCATTTATTCTTTGGTCTAAGCACCACTCTTAACACGTAACCTCAGGTTTATTCCTAAATTTAACCTTCAGTCCAAAATATAAACCTCGCTTATAAATATACAACATTAGCCAAATGAATCCTCACTCATAAATCCAAACCTCACCGTTTAAATCAGAACCTCACCGTTTAAATCTAATCCTCACTCCTAAATCTAAACCTCACAGTTTAAATCTAAACCTCACTCCTGAAAATCTCAACCTCACTCATAAAATCTAAACCTCACTCTTGAAAATCTCAGCCTCACTCATAAATCCAAACCTCACTGTTTAAATCTAAACCTCACTCCTGAAAATCTCAACCTCACTCATAAATCCAAACCTCACTGTTCAAATCTAAACCTCACTCCTGAAAATCTCAACCTCACTCATAAATCCAAACCTCACAGTTTAAATCTAAACCTCACTCCTGAAAATCTCAACCTCACTCATAAATCCAAACCTCACTGTTCAAATCTAAACCTCACTCCTGAAAATCTCAACCTCACTCATAAATCCAAACCTCAGTCTTGAAAATCTCAACCTCACTCATAAATCCAAACCTCACAGTTTAAATCTAAACCTCACTCCTGAAAATCTCAACCTCACTCATAAATCCAAACCTCATTGTTTAAATCTAAACCTCACTCCTTAAATCTAAACCTCACTCCTTAAATCTAAGCCTCACTCCTTAAATCATCTAAACCTCACTCCTTAAATCATCTAAACCTCACTCCTGAAAATCTAAACCTCACTGTTTAAATCTAAACCTCACTCTTAAATCTAAGCCTCACTCCTTAAATCATCTAAACCTCACTCCTGAAAATCTAAACCTCACTCCTGAAAATCTAAACCTCACTGTTTAAATCTAAACCTCACTCTTAAATCTGAACCTCACTCTTAAATCCGAACCTCACTCTTAAATCCGAACCCCACTCTTAAATCCGAACCCCACTCTTAATTTCTTAATCGTGACTTACTCCTAAATATGTAAATCTTTATTCGGTAATAAAACCTCACATTTAAACCACAACCCTAAATCTCAGACCTCCAAAGCCTAAACCTGGGTCCTATATGTAAATAAATGTGTTATGTTGTGTTGGTGCAGGGTTTCCACCGAGCTGCGCTACAGAAAACAGCCTTGGGGTCTTGTCAAGGGCTTTATAGAGAGAAACTTCTGGAGTGGCCTTGATGAATATTTTAGACATTTAGGTGAGTAGAGTCCAGAAGTCCGAGTCCACTACTATGAACTAGTTATTATTTTATTAGTAATGAAAAATAAATACAGCCTCTGCAAAGTACATAACACAGGACGGAGCATGCTGTTATTGGGAAAGATAACCAAGAAGCGCGAAGCAGAGTTGTCTTACCAGGCCGGGTCGATCATTTTTTTCCATCGCAGCACGTCCTGAAGTGTTTTATTCCTCTTCTACCTCAGCACTTCGCCGTGTTTGCCACGTAATACCAAACTCGAACAATGTGTTCTGTATTATAGTCACATTTAACGTCATGGAACGTCAGTGAAAAGTTAGTTCCTGTAGTTTTTTTTAACTAAAAGAGCTGAAATGTCTCCACTTGGTTACTGAGGTGAAGACTAGTGTTAGATTTAGGTGTAGCATAGTGTTAATTATCTGCATTAACGATGTCATCAATGGGAGGTCCTCACAAGAATAGTAAGACAAATATGCACGTGTGTGTGTGTGTGTGTATAGAGCTGGAGCTGAGTAAAGCGGAGGTCACGCTAAACGAACCCCACAGACCTTCTCCCAAAGCCAAAGCGACACGCTCATCCACAGTGAGGCGACACCGGAAACGGGCGACGGCTCACCTGAGGCCGCAGCACCCGGACGAGGAGCTGAGCGCCGTCACCACGGCCGACGACAACGAGGTCATCCAACGCATTAAACACGTGCCAGGTTCGAACTCTTACACCAGCACAGAAATCGTCCAGGACACGTGTTCGGTATCTGCAGTGACATCGGTGCGTGTGATTTAACGCCTCAGTTCGTCAGCTCGGCTAAAATGACCCGATTCCAAACGTGGAACGTTGAATTATGAATCTCGAAGTGCTTGGCTCAGTCTCAGTGAACATTTTTAATCAGGGTTGGACATGGAAGGAAAAAAAAAAAATCATTTAAATCGTTTAAAATCTGACACACACACGCACATCTTTGACCGGCTCACAGTAACCGTATGCTGTTATAAAGTAATAAAGTAATAAATCTGTTACATTTCAGGCGTTATTCTGTCCAGAAAATACCATAATCTTTGTCTGCGATGTTGCTTAGCAACCAAAGCTACTGAACACTGGATTTTCGAGAGAGTCAGGGCAAAGCATCTTTACGAACCACTTTTTCCAGATGGTTTTGCCATCGTATCCGGAAAGGGCCGGTGTGGGTGCAGGTTTTCATTCCAACCAAGCAGAAGCCACACCTGAGTCTATTAAAAGCCTAGATCAACTGATTAAACAGGTGGAATCAGGTGTGGCTCCTGATTGGTTGGAATGAAAACCTACACCCACACCCTGCGGCCTGTTGCGGATATGATTGGACACCCCTGACACGAAGGATGCAAATTTGTACATTCAGCATTAAGCGTTAAGCAGTCATCAGATTTTGACGTCTTTTTGACCGTCTTCTTGTCCGTCCCCCCACTCTACCATAATCCCTCTGTGCGCAGGATCCACACAGACGCGGCACTTCCCCGACCCGGCGGCCGGAGGCCTGGCGCTGTACAGCGTCTCCAAACTCCTGCTCATCTTCAGCGTCGTGTGAGTTTACATATTACAAGACATAAAAAAAATATATATATATATATAAATGCTTTCATGCCTTCTAGTCCTTTTTCATTCGGATGATTCGTTGGTTTCCGTAGGAACCGGAACAGATTTGAGTCAGGAATAAAACTGCCTCTTGGCTTCATCTTGTCCTGTAGGATCTGTGTGAGGTATAAAGTGTTTTTAATGTAGCTGGAGAAACTCTACCGTGCCAACACTAGGGGTCAGTGTGTGCTCGTTAGCCGGTGTGAAAACGGAGCTCTGTGTGAAAGTGTGGAGAAAAAAAAAAAGGTGAACACATGGCTGCGTTTCTCGTCCTCAGTCTGGTGCTGCTGGTTTTCCTCAACATGATACTGTTCTATAAGCTGTGGACGCTGGAGCAGACCACGCAGAGCTTAGCGTCGCTGCAGGGCCTCCGAGCTCGCGACAGGTACGGATTGTTCCTATTACACGCACGGAAGGAAACGGAGGATTTCTGACACCAGCATCTATCCCCACCGAGATTTTCTGTAATATAAATGATGAGATAAAGACATGATGCATTTTCAAATAAATCTTATATTATTATATCAACAACAATATGTCTTTCAGGTGTACCTTTAAGTCACCGATTCAACACCTGAAATTCTGGCTATAAAAAATAAATAAATAAACGTATCACAAAATGTAGTTTTGCTAAGAAAATTGTAGAGCAACGTTATATATATATATATATATATATATATATAAATAATGTGTGTGTGTGTATATATATATATATATATATATATATATATATATATATATACACACACACACACATTATTTATATATTTATATATATATATATATATATATATATATATATATATATATATATATATATACACACACACACACACACACACACATTATTTATATATATATATATATATATATATATATATATATATATATATATGTATACACACACACACACACACACACACACCATAGTGTCCAATGTGTTACCCCACAGCACTGTGAAATTCTCAGTTCTCTATTCTGATTGGTCGGAAGGTGCCGATTCATTTCCTGTTACAGCAGCCGGTTTATATGAACGCGCTCGTCGTAATACATTACCGTTTCTATAGCAGCAGCCCGGTCACAGGGACTCGTACGGCGGACTCGTCACAAAAACGCATGGAAAAAATAAACAACAACGTGTAACCGCCGATACTGTGTAAGGAGAAGTTTATTTCATGTTTACGGGAAGGTCTCCGGCGCATTTCGGAACAGTCCGAGGCAAAGCTGTAACTCAGTTTTCGGAGTTTCAGGGTAAAATGACAAGAGGTTGGTGAGGGAACGAGCGTTTATAGCCGCTAAAATGCAAGTGATCGGTTTCAGAGATGTTCCAAAACATTCATTGCAGCTATAAAATTTTTTTTTTTTTTTATTAAAAAAAAAAAATAAAAAAAAAAAAGAAGCACGCTGTGCCGTACGTTATAAAATTGTAGCCCCAAAGTGTTCTATTGGTTACGTAATATAGGAAGCATATTTATGTGTTACAATTAGTGTTTATTTAAGAGTACTGTTGAACGGACTCAAACTGAAATCATTTCTGAATCACGTATCGCTAAAAGTAGAAGCGTTCTAACCCGTACGCACCACGCCCTTCGTCAAATCGGCAGCAAGACGTCGTTTCTACATCAGTTTCATTTCTCATTCAGTTTTAAAGCAGAAGTTTAACGAATTATTTCTACACTAAGCATAGCAAACTACCTAACTGTGCTGCATTAGAGCGTTTACCATAAAACCCCTAATAAATGGGCATACCACAATCGGGGTAGTGTGTGCGCATGTATATTACACACACACACACACACACATACACTGCTAAAGAAATGGTTCAAGAGTAATCCATTGCTAAGTAATGAACAGAAGACGGTGTGTGTGTTTGTTTTGCAGTAAACTTCCCCAAACGCAGATGGAGTGGGCCCAGCTTCTGGAGTCGCAGCAGCGTTACCATGACGACGAGCTGGAGAAGTGGCAGGAGATAATCAAGTCGTCTGTGGTTTTGTTAGACGAGGTAAATCCGTCGAGATTAAATCAGATGCCGGCAGATGGCACCGCAAAGAGCGCAGATAAATAAACAGACGTCGTTACGCAACATTGTTTTTCACCTCTGTCTAATTAAAACATCTCGTGTTTACCGTGGTCCTTCAGAACGCTTTATCCATGACCCGCAGTAGGGTACAACGGTCTAGTCTAGGGCCCTCCGTTGAATAAAGGGGCACGTTGCGAACAGAAATATGGGCAAACCGGACATCACAATAAATAAATAGATTAATTAATTAATTAATTAATTAATTAAAACATGGGTCTAGAGAACATTGTCTTTTACACACGCAGCATGTCGCATCTGTTTTGAGCATAAATGTGTACAGTAATTTGGCGTATTTGTACGTAGAGGTGCAAAACAAGGGGCAGATTCCTTGCAAAATCGATTCGTTTTCAATTTTCTAAGCCTGAAAGTCAGTTAGGGAGCAGCGATTTAATACACGTGCAATCGAATGCTATGGAAAACGATAACGTATTAGAACGAGCGCATCGATGTTAATCCTACGGTCCGAGCTGCTGCTATATAAACCGTATCGACGCCTTCTGACCAATCAGAGTCCAGAATTCAACAGCGCTGTGGGATACGGTACGAGAGCACGTATACGTACGTGTACGGTAATATACTCTATATCGTGTAACTCTTGCGTATGAATTTATCTCGTGACAGATGAGAAGATCTTTACTGAACCTACAGAAGGGAATCCGCGTGAAAGACGACGACTCCGCGGCCCAGGACAAACGGAATCGATACCACTGACGGACCTCGGGCCGACCGGACACGCGGTGCAATAAGGACGGCGCGGAGGAACTTCAGAAGCCGTCTCGCTCCTCTCCTCTTCTCTCCTCTCCTCTCCTGTCCAGCGCAGCTCGTTTGCAAAAATGAACCGTTTGACCCCGATCATCCTGATCTCCAGGGCCAAAGACGACTCCCGAGTCGTTCGTTCGTTCGTTCGTTCGTTCGTTCGTTCATTCATTCATTCATTCATTCAAGGACTCGTTTGAGGGTTAAACGCACACGCAGCCACATCTCAGCTGCACCACCACCACAACTCTCGTTTTCTTTCCTTGTCTTTTTTTTTTTTTCTGTTTAGTTTCGTGTCGTTTTGAATTTAAAAAAAAAAAAAAAAAAAAAAAAAAAAAAAACGTTTAGGAGTCCGGGACCAGGTTAACCTTTGACCTATTATCTCTAAGCGTTACTTGCGAATGTGCACAGATAGGAGAATGTAGAGCGCATATTACGAACACACACGGATTTCTAATTTATAAGTAGAGCTATATTTGTTGCCAGAGCTACCTTTTTACCGAGGCTTCCATGATGGGGGGAAAAAAGATAAAATCGGGGCTGGACCCCGGAGAGCTTGTGCCATGGTGCTAATTATGCAGAAATGTCCATGTTACAGTTCCAGATTATTATTTATTTTTTTTTTTAAAGTTCTGTCTGTGTGTAGCGTAGCTCGTTTCTCTTCTCGGAACATTGTGTTGCCTGTAAAAGTGAAAGGCCAATCGTATCGTCGTTAGTGGAAAACAGGAAGCGCGATCATTTTCCTCAGACGCCGTTACCGTATTTCATTTTGCACAAAGCCAAAACTGCATCACTCGTCATCTATTGCTGTTCATTTTTTTTTTTTTTTTTTTTTTTTTTTTTTTTTTTTTAAACACCGGACTGTTGCCAACTTTATTTACACTCAACGTTCATTCCACATTTTTGCGTCACAGGATCGGTCGTTCCTGAAAATGTTGTTTTTAAAGCTGTTTGTGTGGAGATATTTCTTGCGTTTTATCGTAGCTTAGGAAAATAAATAAATAAATAAATAAATAAATAAATAAATAAATAAACAAACGAACGGTATTTTATTTACCAAGAAAGCAGCTAGCTATCTGCCTCACGGTTCACTTCTAGGCAGCGCTTCGATATCTCTGAAGGTAGCGATAAGAAAACGGTTTTAAATCATCCTCGGAAGGCAGCGAAACGTCGCCATGTTGCTAGGTTACCGCCGTACGCGTAACGATGACTAATCCCGAACTCCATTACCTAATCCATTGATCAGAGTATACCGTCGTGCGGAAAATACAACCGGGGAGCGAATATTCAGGACTTACGCCAGCGATTTCCGACTGGAAATACTTCTCGAATCTGATCGATCAGAAGGCGATTCATTCTCTATACCAGCAGCTAGGAGAGTTCGTAACGCGTTATCGTTTCCATAGTAACAGCTCGTTCAAAGGGACGGTCAGGGATGGAAAATAAACCCACGTGCGATGATCGTCTCGGATGGCGAACTATTCCGCGAGGACACGTTTACAATACGCGACGTTTTACGGAAGGAGTCTCCGGTGTTCAAAAACTTCCAAGTGTAAAGCCGTAACGTCACGTTTTCGGACGTCTTCAGGACCGAGGAGTTTACGTTTTGGGGGTTTCTCGGTCACATGACGAGCTGCTTTTTTTTTTTTTTCCCCCCCTCGATTCAATCCAAGAAGAAGAAGAAGAAGAAGAAAAAAAAAAAAGAGGCTGCTATAATGAAACAGGAAATGGTTATCATTCGTAGACGTTGATAAATGGAGTATCGGCACATTAATGGCGCAGAGCAACGACCGAGATCGTTTCGTTTCCATACTGCCTGCTAGAGCCGTGGAAGTAAAAGGAGTAAACTGTGTGGAAAAAACAAACAAACAAACAATGCTAGGTAGAACCGGAGAGTGAACGTTCCGGAGAGCAGAAAGTCACGGCCAAGCCGTCTGTTCGAGCCACGCCTGGCGTTTTTATTTACTTATTTATTTATTTATCGAACGATTCCTTTTATCCAAAGCCCTACAGCTGAGCCGTGTAGCGGTAAAAGCGTCGCTTTCTGGCAGCGCAGGGATTTGAACCTACAACCTCTTGATGACAACTTGAACCTGAGCCTTTTTATACAAGCTGTGAAGATATCTCCAGATCCTCAGATCCGGTCTGACCAATACGGACAAATCTCATTTCTAACACGCAGCTTGTCGGAGCGAACGGGCGAGCCGTTTAATTAACAATAACCAGAGTACGAACAGGAGTCGAGTTTCTTTAGTTCTTTTTTTTTTTTTTTTTTTTTGGTGGAGAGACAATTCAGAGCTTCATTAATGCTACTGTGATGTCCATGTCTTTTAGAACCGGAGTCGCATGTTTATCATGGAAAAGTTTGGGGACTACATTTATTTATTTAGTTGATTTCTTTAAATCATACAAAGTTTCCACAAGAAATAATTGGAATTACAGCTTCGGCGTTCAACCTCGCACCCTAGAGCCATCTTTTCACTGTTTTATATCTACAGATCCTCGTGAAGTGCTGCTCTTTAACTCCTCCGTCAATCCCTGGTAAATAATTGGAGCAGCTCAATAAGGATCCAACCATAGTGAACTCATCGAGGGTGCGCGTTTGCGTTACTTTATCAGGTCTTTGAATAGTCATGGCCGTGACTGTTATGGTCCAGTTATTGATAGAGGATTACAATTTAATATCTCGCAACACGCCTCTGCGCAAAATCGACAAAAAAAAAAAAAAAAAAAAAAGTATAAATAAAAGCGAATCAGTCAGTTTTATCAAAAGGAGAGCTGCTCACGGATGCCAAATATTATCAGAACCCTCATACTCTGGGTTCAACGCTAAACCCGAATCCAGAACAAATCCTGTTTGTTTTTGTTTTGCTCCTCCATTCTTCCAATCATTCATCCCAGCCTATGAAAGTATTGCGACGTAGCGACAAAACAAGTGTTATGGCATTGTATTTCAATTGCAAATGTATGTGCATAAAATCTTTAATGTTTTTTTATTATTATTATTATTTTAAATCGACATATATCGGGCTGAAATATTTATACTAATATTATAATGGATGTACATGTTGTATATGTATAGTTACTGTGTATATGGAAAAAGGGCTCCAGCGTGTCGCTGGCCGAAAGCTGGCAGTCCCGAAAAAGATACTTTCCAGAGTAAAAAATCTCATAGATTTGTGTGATCAACAAATGGGCGGAATGAATAAAGGTATTTAAGAGCAGTTGCTTTGTCGTCAGCTGGTCGTTTGATTTAAACAAGGAGTTGGAAACTTAATTTATATGATTTATATATACACATGATTGTTATTTATTTTTTTAATGTAGGTTTTGAAATGTTCATATGCAAAAAAAAAACAAACAAAAAAAAAACACACATCTGTTGTCATGGCAGTATCGTGGAAAATCAATGGTAAATATTACAATTGTTTTAAAATGCAGTATTAGTTTGTTTTTGAACGTGGTGGCTGCTGGTACTGATAGGATGCGATAGGATGCCGCATTCGACTAGAGGTCGTAACTCAATTTCTGTCCTCCGTCCAGGAAAAAAACAAAGAGCAAAGAAAACCCCATCGTTTAGGAATTCCTACCGGGGAAATCGGGGACGGTCTTCTCAACCCCGAGTTCAGCAAGTGACGTGAAATCTCGAGGTTTCGTCCTCGTATCGTCTTAGGGAGTTTTTCCTCGCCACCAGCTTGCTCAATAGGCTCAATATCACGTGTTTGTACGTTTCTATAAAAAAGCTGCTTTGAGACAACGTGCGTTGTTAAAAGCGCTACACAGGTAACATCGAATCGAAATCAACATGGCTGCTCACAGCATCGACCTGCAAACAAAGCAGCACGTCTTAGCTTTCCAATGATTTCCACATATTTACTTTAGACCTATTCACTCTGCTGTTGCATTCAGTTTAACAAGAAATTCTAAAAAAAAAAATAAATAAATAAAAATATGCAAATATAATCATGTGGATTTACCAGAAAATAAACTTTATTTAGAATTTTTTTTTTTTTAACCTTTTGAAATAAAACGCCGCAAGCCGCCTCTGCTACCAATATCCTGTTTACTCCGGTTACAGGACTGCAGACTTTCTCTTTACAAACGGTACATTTGAAAAGGTCTGTTTATTTAAACTGGGCACGATCACAATTTTACAGAGCTTTACAAAAAACAACAACAACAACAACAACAAAAAAAAACCTCATGAAATTGCAAAATTGTCTTGTGCGCATGCAAAAGAAAAAGAAAAAAGAAAAGGACATGGTGTCATTTATTTTCTCTTGCCCACCACTTATTTTCTCGTTTTCTTCACGAGACGGGAAAAAAAATCTTGTGAAAACGACGCAGTTTTTTTTTTTTTTTTTGCATGTTATTTATTATTATCTATCATTATTTTCAATCAGAAGTTTTGATTCATGACCCATTTGTCTTCGGGATTCGTCGTACTATTTAGTAAAGGTGTCGCAGCCACCGTCGCTGAAATGAGTTTGGACACTATTTTGCTATCAAGCATTATTATTTATGTTTTATACACTACTACGGATTATTATATACAGTATGTATTATTTGTGTCGTCACAACACAAGCGCAAATTGACCGTAGCTGGTCAGTTGTTGCCACATGGCAACAGTGTGCAGTGGTGGAAAGGATCATATAGTCAAGAATAACACAAACTGTAGAAGATTACAGTAATTCCAATTTGTCCAGAGTTACCTAGATGCTTACCTAGTAAGCATGTAAAGGTTATACAGTATCTTCTAGAAAGATAAGATAAAAAGATTTTTAAAAAAAAAAAGAATTCAAATTGAAGAATTTGACTGAATTTCTCCAACAAATGGAAACGACTGGAAGGGCGGCGGACATGGGTTGTTTTTTTGTTTGTTTGTTTGTTTGTTTGTTTTTGGAGGGGGGGGTTGAATTTGTAATATTTATACTTTATTATAAATGCTTTTTGTGTGAAGTTGTTTTTTAATTTCTAAAGCTTGAAAAACACAGCCTATCTGAAAGGTCTGATATTGTATTATATTTATTATTAATATCGGTATCGGATATCCGCCGGCTCGACTTTTCTAACGTAACACTTTGCGTGCTATGCTTATGTTTTTCAATAAATATCAACATATTATTGTCCAAAAAAAAAAAAAGTAATTATGTTCAGGACAGAAAGCGACAAAAGTGTTTAATGTGCTAATCTGAACCTGAGATTCTTCTGTTCCTATCATTATTATTGCGATTAATTAGTAGATACTGTACTGTACGTAATGTTCTGTGTAATATAGGCTTGTAGGAGACAGGGGATGAATAACGATCCTGACTTCATCTCTCCCAGTCTCCCGTCCCCTGTTCAGTCCCAGAAGTGAGTCTCTCATGGACAGCATTCATTAAAGGTGTGAAAGAACACACAAACGCTCCGACTGATGCAACACGGCCACCTCTGCTCCTGCTTCTCCCAGCAGGCCGCTGAGACCCGAGGACAGTTTCACGGAAATATATTTAAGTAGTTTAAATATATCACTATGGACAAGTGGATGGTCTCGCAGTCTGGCTGAATCGTCTAGGATTATGATGTTAAAAATCGGTTGAAACGGTCCTTATGTCTGTATTCTCGCATAGTTTTATAATCGGTTAGGATAAAAATAATAATAATAATAATAATAATAATAATAATAATAATAATAATAAATCATCTAGTGTGTCCCTGGCCTACAGACAAAACTGTAGGTAATATCGGGCCCACGGCTGATTAGGAGAGGTACTTCAATAACGTGAGTTAGCCGGTTAGCAGAGGCCTACAGCTAACATGCTAACAGCGTGCACGTACACAACGATATCAATTTGAGTCCCAGACCGATAGCGATACATCAAAACATCGACCCGAACCACCATAAGCATAACGAGAACAGGACGTTTCTCAGTGGTATGTAGTTTGACAATAACGTGAGTTAGCCGGTTAGAAGAGGCTAGCAGCTAACAGGCTAACAGCTAAAACCACACATTCAGAACACTCAGTAGAAAATATATACATAAATAATCGTTCATACTTACAGGTTAGAGGCGAAAATTGGTCCAAATAAAATGGGTCCTGGCGACACCCGTAATCTAGCTCTTTCAGGGCAACTACAACTGGGCGTGTCAAAGCTGCCCGCGAGCAGCCGACGGAGACCAGATCCGGGGCTTTTCATTACAAACCTACGTAGGTTCGAACAGGAAGTAATTCTGGAATCACTAACGACTCGTTTCAGCTGTTCAGAAGCGGTCGTGCAGTGTGATTTTTGAAACTTTGCAGACTTTTTACATTCACAAACCGCTCTATAACACATTACATGAAGGGGAATAATTTAAAAACCATAATGGGTGCACTTTAAAGCAAGAAAATGTCGAAGTGTCGAGTGGGTTTACTGTGAGAAGTGGAGTTAAGAGTCGTGGGGGCGTGGTGGGGGCGTGGTGGTGCAGGGGTAGGGGCGGGTTTGAGGGTGAGGTCAAGAAAACTAAAACAGAAAACATTTATTTTTCTTGTCTTGTTTATTTCTTATAAGTTGTTTAACATGCAATATACATTTTAAAATGTACTAACGTTGTTGTTTTTTTTTTTTTTTTTTTACATTTTACAACTGGATAAAAAATGATGAATGAATAAACCTAACAAGTTTTAAACAAACGAATCTTTTTGTTTTGATTCGTAGGTTCGTTTTGTTTTGAATTCATTCCGAATAAATAAAGTGTGTATTCTTTTGTCGAATTTTTTGCCCCCCATTAAAATGGGCAATTGGGCCCAAGGCGCATATTTTTACGTCGTTTATGTACACCAAACCTTTTCAATGATATATATATATATATTAATGCGGTTTCTATCACAGAAACCCAGTAAAACTTGTTCACTGCCTACTATAACTCGTGATTGGCTTTTTCTTTTTTTTTTATTATTAGTTCAGTGCAATATGGAAATACGTTTGTACGAAGATTTGATCGGCGGGTCTTTCTGAGCAACTCGCTGAAATCGGCTCTGTGAAAAAAAGTGTCGGTTCGTTGCATCCTTCCTGCGTTAGTTATGTTCCACGTGTTCAGTCATTCGTTTTTAATCGAGCTTTTCAGATGCACAGAGCATGCACAGCACACTCTTTTTATTTATTTACTTATTTATTTATTTATTTATTTATTTATTTCCAGATGCTGATTCTCAACCGTGTTTTATTCACCTTGTTTAATAGTCTGGAACATCTTTTCCTCGAGCTGCATTATTGTCTCATGGAATTCTCTGCCAGGCTCTGCTCCTGCTCGCTGCATCTCTGAAAAGACTTTTTTTTATTTATTATTATTTTATTTTTTATTTCTATGTTGGCAGAATGTGCTGATGTCACTCGGGGTGAACGCAGGTAGGTGGTTTCGCTCCTTCTACACCGCCTGGCGGAACGGCCTTAAGGCGATCGTTGATAAGAAGTCCCAGCTGTACGTCATTGAAAAATACCTACGATGAGCTTCTGTGTAGTAATATATGATGTACAGAATATCTTTTTATTTCTCTATATTACTGCGAAGAATAAAACACTCCGTTTCGTGCGGTTCTAGGAAAATATTCGACGGTGTTCTTGTGAGACACTCCGAAGTTGACGGTTTTTGTTATATACAGAGTCGGGCTCTTCAGTAGAAGTAGAGACTCCTTGGTATTTATGTATATGTATTTCTATACATATTTATGTATATCCAGTGGACACTTTAATGGGTTTCTGATGCTAATCTGATTAGGTTTTTGCTGTGCTTACTGAAGCAGTGAGAGCACTACGCACACAATTCATTAATCAAATCAAGTGCTAGGATCTACAGACCGTGAGCGGAACTTTCAGGAAAAAAATATATATTTCTAACAAAGAAACGTAGGCGCGTTCATAGGCGAGTTCGTTTCATGTTATGAGAAATATTTCGTGTAGAAAACGTACTGATTTATAAGATCTTCTGCCGTATGTTGTCCGTCCGCCCCCCCCACCCCAAAGAATAAAGATTTGTGTTCGGGCTTTTCTCAGACTTGCTTTCCATCTTATTTGTCTTTTTGTATATTTGCAGGAACAGCTCTTTCAGCTCTTACAGTTCGAGCGTACAAGCGTGCCGTGATTACGTTATATGGTTCTTGATTCTGATTGGTTACGCTTTAACATGGCACGTTTCCCGAGAGAAAAAACAAACGCCGGCGCTGGAACGACTTTTTACAGCTGCTGTAACGTATGTACGTGAGAACAGGAACTTGTTTTGTGGACTTTCCACAACGTTAGATGTAACTATAAATGGATAAAAAAAAATAAAAAAAACAACAACGTGATGTTGTTTGTGCTGTTATGGAAAATAATGATGTTTCGGGATGATAACGGTAACTCTGCTTCATCACACCACCCTGATGTTGATTATTTTCCTAGAACACACGACACATAGTGTTTTATTCCTTTTGCAGCTGGTAATGTTATGATTTTTCAAGTAGACTTCTTGTCTACTTGATTCTTCAATTAAAATCGCCGTGCAATGCAGTGGAGCTTATTTATCTCGCTAAAGGCATGAAGACACTGATGTCGAAGAGCTTCGGAGATCAGTGCTGCTTCCCTGACAATGACGACTCATGAAGAAAAGAGATACGAGACACTTTTCCTGTTCATCTTCCTCAGAATCTGCAGAAGATCAGCTTCAGGCCTGACACACTGTGAAGTGGAATAATGAGTAGTCCCAGGAAGGAGGAGCTCAGCTGTGGTTCACTGATATTAAAAGATAAATCTCCAAAAAAAAAATGTTTGAAGGCCTTGGCGGCCCAGTGGGCAAGTAATCTGGATTCCCACCATGATGACGCTTCATTCTGTTGAGTTTTCCATTATAAGCGCGCGTTGTAGTGTGTAAGTGATGTAGATTAAGAGCTCAGTCTTAAAAATGTTGTTGGAAGGACATGGTGGCTCAATGGGCAGGTGAACCACAGACTCACCATGGTGATCAGGGTTCAAGACTTGGTGCGTTTAAGTTTTCCTTTATAAGAACACTTTCTAGCATAGCTGTGATGGAATCTACATGATAAATTTTTAAAAAGCAGGTTGATTGAAGGCACAGGTGGCACAGGCCTTGGAGCAGGTAAGTTTTCCTTTATTAGAACATGTTGTAGGAGGTTGTTTAAAGGAACTGATGGCTCAGTGGGTAGAAAACAGTACATGTTCCATGAGGATCAGGGTTCAAGTCTCAGTGTAGGTGAGTTTTCTTTTATAAGAACACTTTGTAGAGTGTAAGTGATGGAAACTAAAAGACCCCCCCCCCCCCGCACAAAAAAAAACAAACAAACAAAAAAAAACCCGAGAGTTGTTTGAAGGTGCTGGATCCGGTGGGGCACTAAATCTGGCAAAGAGAGTGAAAGCCAGTATGTCGCTCCTGGAGAGGTGACAGGAGGGGTTATGCTGCTCTGGGCTCTCTCTTCTCAAATATATATATGAGAAGAAAGAGCCCAGAGCAGCATAACCTCTCCTATATATATATTATATTATTATTATTAATATATTTATATATTATTTATTATATTTTGTGTATATATATTGCTATATATTTTATATATTATTTATTTTACATATTGCTATATATTACTATATTTTATATGTTGTTATATTTGATATATTACTTACTATCTTACTATCTTTACTAAATTATTTACTTACTAACTTATTTACTTACTTTCTTTACTTACTAGCTTACTATCTTTACTAACTTATTTACTTACTGTACTATCTTATTTACTTACTCTCTTTACTAACTTATTTACTTACTTTACTTACTATCTTACTTACTTTACTTACTATCTTATTTACATACTATCTTTACTAAATTATTTACTTACTTTACATACTATCTTTACTAACATATTTACTTACTAACTTATTTACTTACTTTACTTACTATCTTATTTACATACTATCTTTATTAAATTATTTACTTACTTTACATACTATCTTTACTAAATTATTTACTTACTTTAGTTACTATCTTATTTACTTATTCTCTTTACAAATTTATTTACTTACTTTACTAACCACATTGCAAAATTTGAACTTTGCTCCAAATTTTATATCACCTGTATTTACTTCAAACCAGCCTGGGCTCCGAACCCTGACACACCACAGCCACCCGCTGATTCACCCACTGAGCCAACACTACTGACTGAAACCATTATTTCAGTTGGCGTATTTATCATTCACCCTGTCTGCAAACATGTAATAAATGAATGATACTGGATTTGAACCAGCAACTTCACTAACAGAAGCCAAGCACTTTCCCACAAGGCCACAGCACAGTACAGAAACCATGGCTTCTTTTAAGGTGTTCTCCTGAATAATTACTCACTACGCCCTCAGTTCACGCATGTCAGGGTTTGAAGTGAAGTGTGAATCATTGCATACGTGCTCTGGTGGCTTCGTGGCCAGGTACAGAGCTGCGTGGGTGAGTGTTTCTTTCTGTGTAAAGATAAACGGTTCAAGCCTTGACTCAGGACCTAAAAGATGAGATTTTGCTTTTATAAAAACGCATTTTATCACAGATCATCTTTCGCCAAGGTTCTGTAGCTTTCTACCCAAGTGCTGCTGCTGTAATCATACAGGCTGTGAAGATTGTCACTCCGAAGAAGATGGTTTCCCTTTCGAGTCCGGTTCCTCTGAAGGTTTCTTCCTCACGTCGTCTCAAGGAGATTTTCCTCACAGCGGTGTTCATTATAGATCAAAATCCGCATCCAGGTTTCCGCAAAGCCTGTGTCCGGTGTTAAAAGCGCTATGAAAGTAAAATTGTATCGAATTAAACATGTCAGGTGGTACAACCGCTCTATTCCTCATCCCTCAAGCGTTAGCTAGCATGATACAAACTAGCCGCTTGATAGTAGCTAACTCACAATACAATACAAACTGCTGTGATAAATACACTGTGCATAGCAGCGGCAGATAGATTACAGAGAGTGTACTAGAGCTAGTTCTTGCTGTCATACCTGTTGAGGCTCAGATTGGCTAGGAATTATGATGTGAAGCCGTCCGATGATTAAATACGTCGCCTTATGATTTTACATATATGATTTTAGGGAGACGAGTAGAAAACGTTTTAGTATTGAAACGTAGGAAGTAAAAGTAAAAGCACAGCTACTTAAAAAAAAACAGGCTTAAGTCTGGTATCAAAGTGTTTGTGCTCTGTTACGTAATAAATCGACATCGTAATATAATCAAAATAGGGAACTTACAGTGTCATAAAACTGATTATTCAATTCAATTCAATTCAATTCAATTTTATTTGTATAGCGCTTTTTACAGTAGACATTGTCTCAAAGCAGCTTTACAGAAATATCAACACGGTATACAGATATTAAAGGTGCGAATTTATCCCAACTGAGCAAGCCACTGAGTGGCAACGGTGGTGAGGAAAAACTCCCTAAGATGTTTTAAGAGGAAGAAACCTTGAGAGGAACCCGACTCAGAAGGGAACCCATCCTCATCTGGGTAACAACAGTTAGTGTGAAAAAGTTCATTATGGATTTATATGAAGTCTGTATGGCGTTAGGAGCAGCCGTAGTCCCAGCAGTCTGGAATTGGAGAAGATTTGAGCTCCATCCAGAGGCAGAAAGGATCTGGATCTCTAGTATCTCCATAAATTCGTGTGGGGCTCGGCGAAATTATTCATGCACACACTTTATGCCTTCATATTATGATCTCGATTTAGTATCTCATACTGTAGCTCCATTACAATTAATTGTCAAGAGCACAATAACAGGTTGTGCTGGATCAAGTGCTATTCTATAAGCTACCGTCGGGGAGCTCATGTAATCATTTAAAACAACAAACGGACTCTGGATACGAGGAACTTTATATTTGATATATTCTCCCAGTCTAAATATAAGTATAAAATGTCATTTCTGAACTTAAATAAAAAAAATAAAAAAAACCAGCACATAAACAAGAGATATCAATACGGTCAAAAAAAATGGCAACGAATTGTGTTGTAGTTGCTCACTGCGTATGATGACTCACGCCAAGTCCTTGTTAGAACTTTGACCTGCTGAATTCAAAACACTCGAACCCTTGAAACATCTGGAATCGTCTACAGACGTTTGTGATGAACACACTCTTTGTTTAAAAGCTTTTTCCTTTACCGCATGCTATCATCTCTTTGCACTTTAATGACTGTCTCATTCGACCTGATATACACCAGCGTGTACAGTTCATAAAATATCCCCTGTATGATTGCTGACCTGGTGGTTTTATTCCCGGCCCCTTGCTCACTTCTATTGATCTTGTATTCAATTAGATTTACTGTGGCAAGAAGTGAAGCCGAGGCTGTCAGCGGCGTGACGAATGGAGCCTCCCCGCGCCGACTCGGAGCCAGAAACCGAAAGCGCCGGGCGTTTTCTCGCTTTCGTTCGCCGTCGCATTTATAATTTCTAACCGGCTCCGATTGACGACGCTGAGCTCACTTCAACACGTGCTATCAACGTGCTGTCTCGACACAAAGCGCGACATCTTCATCATTAATGCCGAGTCTGTTTCTCTGGTTGCTGGGTGCACACATCCCAGATGCCACGTTCGATTCGATTTGTTCGTGCGTCTCTAAACCTGTAGAACGTTCTTTTCGCAGGCGATTTATTTATTTATTTCTTTGCTTTTCAGATAGGATCCAAATGATAAATAGGCCCTGCTTATAGGCTCGGATGCTGACTTCGCCGAACGCAGAAAGCAGTAATGAATAAACGCGGCGTGTAGGTTGCCACTGGCTGATTTTCAGTCTTATATATTATATATATAATGTAGCATCAAGCAGGAAGCTCTGCTCTTATATAATACCGGTGAGGTGACTGTAAAATATAATATCGAGAGGACACAGAAGAGTTCTGAATTATGCAGTACAGGTATCCCAAATTGTACAGGTTATTATTGTGCAATAATTGGTACATTTATTCATTTGTGAGATGCTTTTATCCAAAGTAAGAGACACAATACGAGCAGATAAGTATCAGGGAGCTTGTGGAAGGATCTGATGCGGTCTAACGCCCGTTCGCAAAACGACCGCATTTAAATGAAAAGAGTAGGGGTGAGGATAACGTTTCAACGCTTTCCTTATATCTTATTAGTATTAGTATAAAATCCAACCGCTACATGAGCTTTTCCCATAACACATCAGATGTGGAATACGGAGGCTAGCACAGAACGTCATTCACCGAGCTTCTGCGGATTCGTTCACATAATTAAAGGCCCCGAAAAGGACATTTGAAATATGGAATGTAATAAACATGAAATGGGGAAGGTGTTGGAGACAAGACATGCTAGTATGCGGCTCTCGCAACTATGCTAGTTCAGCGTTTTGCTAGTCTGCTACATTTGCAGCTATGCTCGTTCAGCGCTTTGCGACAAGCCGCTGTTAATCTGAGGCAACCGGCCGAGCCTCAGCGAGTTACAGCAGGATTCCGTGTGCGCGTGTGTTACCGACCTCAATGTAGTCGTGGCCTAAATGATATGTCCATTAAAACAATCTGCAGTCGAAAATCACACACAAATCCCTGAAGAAGAAAACAACAACAAACTAGTCAAATTAAAACACACCGCATGTCTACAAACTACACACACAAGCGGCTCATTACAAATTCTCTCATAGCGATAATAGTTGTTTACAATTAGCGCAGGTTGTGCTCAACGCATCGCGTATCCAGCATGAGAGCATTTGGAGCCCATCATTTGCGAGGTCATTAGTGACACGAGATGGCCCGTTCCAAAAATATTTACTTGTTTTTTATCTGCAGGTCTCCTTAGACCCCATTAGCACTTACACGACAGGCCTAACAGTGATAATGACTTAACAAGGTGCACAGCTGTATTAAAGGTGTTAAATAAACAGCGAAACGATGATGCAATGGGGAGTAGAGGGATTTGTGCACAGGACCAAGGCCAAGTTAAAAGTTACAGTCTGCTGTGCTTAGACAAGACATTTTTTTTGTCACCTTTATTTTATGTAGCACATTAAATAAAACAACAACAACGAGAAGTGTTGACTAAAGTGCTGCACAATAAATTTAACTTAATTAATCAAATAAAAATATAACCTTGAATAAAATAAATTGATGATTGATACGTTTTTTTTTTTGTTTGTTTTTTGTACATGTTAGACATTTATGTGCTGGGCCTCAATCAAATTCTTTCTTTTCTTATTATTTAATTGTGTACAACTTTTTTTAAAAAAATGAGCAACTTTGGTCAAACAACCAGTAAAAACACCCCTATTTCAAATAAATGTGATGTTTTAAATCATTTTTTATAGTGATGCGATTTTTGTAGTTTTAAATGGGTCTAGGGATTGAATGAAAATCTAAAAAAAGTTAAAGAGAAAGAAGTCCTGGTATTTACGACATAAACTTTCATCGTGAAAATCAAACATTGCTTCTTTGAGACGATTATAAAATCTCATCGACAGCTGATTAACCACTCTCTGTGACTTCGATGTAATTTAAGTCTCTACGCAAAATAAAATGTCAATTAACATCGTAAAGTGACTCTCATGTGATTATCACCCATGCATTAGCTGGTAAAAGTATTTTTTAAAAATGACTCATTGTTTAGACAAGAAATATATATATATAAAAAAGTTTTATTATTGACTGAAATAATACTAACAATAAATATTAAGAGTATATGACTTTTGTGATTTCAGCTCATTCTATTAATTCTTCGTAGCTATCTTCGAAAAAGATCTTAGCATTACTATTTAACAATGCTTTCGTTTAGTTTGTTGAATTTCCAGTACCGAGGTGATTTCATCTTCAGATTAATGATTCATGCTTGCAGTTATCATCAACAAACCTTTTATGCTCCAGTTACTCAAGGTGTACCTCAAGAGCCAGAACTCGGTCCACTGCTTTTCAGTCCACATGCTAGCCCTTGGCCATGTTATCCTAAGTCATGGACTTAATTTTTGATGTAATGAAGATAACAGTCTTAAAATCACGTTCTGTATTAGAAGTTAAGTAGTAGTACTGGATCTACATATAGTTGATAGAGATATGAGTTCTATTATATATACATATCTAATATCTTTCAATAATTAATATCTACCCATTTCATCTCCGGTTTGTCACTCATATTTGTTGCTTACCATAAATTCTCAGTGCAATAACGCAAAACTACAGACGATGTTCAAGTTTAAGGATGCTTAAGAACTAATCCATGCTGTTATAATCCCACATCTTGATTACCGTGGTGATCTTTTTACACTTCTTCCTGCCAAACATGATAGAATTGTTAATCATGGCTTTTTAATAATTTGTGGCCACAAATGTATATCCTGTGGCCACAACTTAAGCTTCTCATTGCCCCATGTTACGCTTCAAGGTCACAAAGAACCTGTGGCAACCGTTGTATTTAGAAAGAGAAATCAATTGAATTAAAACATTGTGGCCACAAGAATCTGGAGACATTTTGGAATGATGCATGATGAAGTCATACCGGTGTCATTAGCATTGCACTGTGAATACCGTTAACCTTTAGCGTATATTTAACTGTATTCTTTAGCATGTATTTTATTCGTAAGTAGATAGACATTTTCACCGACCAACTAATTACCTGGAGTTGACATTAAACATGAAGTTCCATAAAATATTAAGTTTTGGGTTCAAATTACACAATTTGTCATAATGACTAAATCATTCATTACAAATTGTGGTCATGAGATGGTTAGAGTGTGCCCTCGTAATGTAAATATCAACTCATCTTCTGACAGCTTCTATGTTTTGATTTGAATTCTTAACCTCTCGATCAGTTGCCTAAAGACTTAACCACCGAGCCATTAACCTTTTAATGAACTGCCAGCTGTTTTTTTCTTTTCTTTTTTTTTTTTCTTAATAGCTTTCTGAACCACTTTATCCTGGCCAGGGTCACAGTAGATTGATCTGGAGCCAAGGCAGGAATACACCCCGGATGGAACAACTTATTAGGTGGTAACAAAAATGATTAACCAGAAGAAACCCACTCCAAATATAAGGAAAAACTCTCTCCATAATTGGAGCTCAGGATCAAACTCCATAGTGTGATCTGTGAGGTGATGGTACTCGTACTTGGTTTCCAGACCAACCAGTTTTAACGACCAGGA
This sequence comes from Ictalurus punctatus, assembly GCF_001660625.3. Taxonomy (NCBI): domain Eukaryota; kingdom Metazoa; phylum Chordata; class Actinopteri; order Siluriformes; family Ictaluridae; genus Ictalurus; species Ictalurus punctatus. The sequence continues at coordinate 3,478,331 of NC_030431.2, forward strand.
ATCAGCAATGGAAATGCATGTCATGGTATGTTATGTTGGACACCAGCTAGGTGCAAGGCAGGAACAAATCATGGAAGGGATGCTTATTTGTTTTAAGGCAAAAAAAAAAAAAATGGAGTATCCAGAATAAAATTTGATCAGAGGGGACTGTAAGGAGAATATGCAAGACGCTGCACAGGCCATAACTGGAGGTCTGGATCAAACACCAGATGATGGTGCTGTTAGGTACTGTTACTAATATTTATTTTCCAGACTAGAAACCAATTTGACAATCCAGAACCGGCTCTAGGCCTTCAACCCCAATATCAAAAAAGCTGGGACGCTGTGTACAATGTAAATAAAAACAGAATACATTGATTTGCAAATCTCACAGACCCATATGTTATTCACAATAGAACATATCAAATGTTTAAACTGAGGAAATGTACGATTTTTTTTTTAAAAAGGTCATTTTGAATTTGATGGCCACAACATGTCTCAGAAAAGTTAGGACGGGGGCAACAAAAGGCTGGAAAAGTAAGTGTTCCTAAAAAGAAACAGCTGGAAGTTAATTGGCAACAGGTCAGTAACATGATTGGGTATAAAAAAAAAGGATCTTAGAGAGGCAGAGTCTTTCAGAAGTAAAGATGGGCAGAGGTTCAGCAGTCTGCGAAAAACTGCGTCTACAAGTTGTGGAACAATTTCAGAATAATGTTCCTCAATGTAAAATTGCGAAGACTATGAATATCTCATCATCTACAGTACATAAGATCATCAAAAAATTCTAAGAATCTGGAGAAATCTCTGTGCACAAGGAACAAGAGTGAAAATCAATATTGCATGCCTGTGATCTTCGGGCCCTCGGCCGGCACTGCATTAAAAACAGGAACGATTCTGTAATGGAAATCACTGCATGGGCTCAGAAACACCTCCAGAACTCATTGTCTGTGAACACAGTTTGCCGTGCCATCCACAAACGCTGGGTAAAGCTCTATCATGCAAAGAAGAAGCCATATGTGGACATGATTCAGAAACACCACCATCTCATCTGGGCCAAAGCTCATTTGAAATGGACTGAGGCAAAGAGGAAAACTATTCTGTGGTCTGACAAATTGAAATTTGAAATTCTTTTTGGAAGCCATGGACGCCACGTCCTCTAAACTAAAGAGGACTAAAGAGGAGAGGGACCGTCCGGCTTTTTATCAGCGCTCAGTTCAAAAGCCTACATCGCTGATGGTATGGTTGTGCATTAGTGCCTATGGAATGGGCAGCTTGCACATCTGGAAAGGCACCATCAATGCTGAAAGGTGTATACAGGTTTTCGAGCAACATGTTTCCATCCAGATTACATCCCATCTTTACATCTGAGAGACTCTGCTTCTCTAAGATACTCTTTTAATACCCGATAATATTACTGACCTGTCGCCAATTAACCTAATTAGTTGCAAAATGTTTCTCCTGCTCTTTCTTTTTAGTAACACTTACTTTCCCAGCCTTCTGTTGCCCCGTCCCAACCTTTTTGAGACGTGTTGCGGCCATCAAATTCAAAATAACCTTATTTTTCCTTCAAATGGTAAATTTCCTGAATTTAAACGTTTGATATGTTTTCCATGTTCTATTATGAATAACATACGGGTTTATGAGATTTGCAAATCATTGCATTCTGTTTTGATTTACATTTTGCACAGCGTCCCAACTCTTTTTAGAATTGGGGTTGTAATGGAAATGCATCGACTGGCAAAAAAATTTTGGGCACCAGGAGGAAGGCAGCAATATACCCTGGATAGGACACCTATTTGGCATGTTTTTGGGAAGTCGGAGGAACTCGGAATACTCAAAAGAAACCCACACAGAGGTGACATGCAAAACTCTGCATAGGCCATGACTGGAGCTCAGAATCACACTCCAGACCCTAGAGCTGTGTGGTACTGGTACCGATATTTGGTTTTTAGACTAGCGACCAATTTGACAAACAAAATCCAGATTTTGCTGTGGAAATACAAGCAAGGGCATAAAATTGGGCATCAGCTAGATGCAAGGCCTTGGATAGGATGCCTATTTGGCATGTATTCTGGAAGTAGATGGAACCAAGAGTACCCAAAAGAAACCCAGATGGACACAAAGAAGACCTGCAAACTCTACATATGCCATAACTGGACCTCAGGATCAAAATGAAACCCCTCTGGCTGTTAGGTACTAGTACTTGGTTTTGAGACAAGCAACCAATTTTAACCAACAAGAACCAGTTATTTTGCAATGCACACCCTTTGAATGATATAAAATTGGCCACCAGCACCCAAACCGGTGCCAATGCTTTGTTAGTTTAAAAAAAGGTCCATCTATGAAGTAGTCCAGAAAGCATAATTGCATCATCTAGTAGCCATGGAGATTGTTTAAAAACATTAAACGTAATGCTTTTGAATATCAGATGAGGAGGAACAAATTAGCCAGTCAGACATTGGTGGGAGGATTTATTTTTAGGTATAAAGACACAAGTCACAAAAGGGCAAATCCACCAGTTGTTGAACTGCTGATCAACTCAACACCACCGCTTGATCATCCTCCAGTCTGCAGATGAACACCACCGAGTTCCAGCAAAACCTCACAGACGAATTTTGCTATCCTGACAACAACAACTCATGCACAAAGAGGTTTCAACGCAGCAGCGGCCACGTCTTCCTCTTCTTCTTACTCTCATGCATCTCGGTGACCACCGTGCTCCTGAACCTGCTGGTGATCATCTCTATTTCCCACTTTAAACAGCTGCACACGCCAACCAATCTGCTCATCATGTCTCTGGCGGTGGCCGACCTCCTTGTTGGACTCATAGTGATGCCTGTGAATATTCTGGACCTAATAGACAGCTGCTGGTATCTCGGGAAAACCATGTGCGCACTTTATCCTGTGCTTAATTATATTTCCGTGTCGGCTTCGGCCGGAAGCCTGGTGTTCATCGCGGTCGATCGGTACATCGCCGTCTCCAACCCTTTGTTTTATTCCACCCGAATGACAATTTGTAAAACCTCCTTCTTCATAAGTCTGACCTGGTCTTGTGCTATTCTGTATAACATTTTATTTTATCTTTTCAACGGCCACCTGCTTCATCCAGACATGATCAACAAATGTGTCGGAGAGTGTGTGGTGGTTCAAACTCACGCCGCCTCGATGATTGACCTGTTCGTTTCCTTCATCGGCCCTTGTTTCGCCATGCTGTTTTTGTACCTGAGGATTTTTAAAGTGGCGAGATATCAGGTCAAATCTATCAATGCTTTGGAGTGTGACAATGCACATGGGCGTGGGGTCAAAAGTGTAAAAAACAAAGCTGTAAAAACCCTAGGTATTGTTATTTTTGTGTATCTTTCTTGCTGGATACCTTATTATTTGAATTCCATGTATGTTCAAAGCCTGTCGTCCATGTCACTGGTGTGGATTGTGCTCAACTGGCTAATATACATTAACTCCTCTGTAAACCCCCTGATTTACGCCATATTTTACCCCTGGTTTAGAGCATCTGTTAAGTTTATTGTGACATGTAGAATATTCCAGGCTTCTTCTTCCAAGTTTAATCTGTTTCCAGAGCCTTTCTGATGACATAATCTCGCCACAACGTCTGAGGTACAAGTGGAAAATATCACCCGAGTTAACATATTTTTTTCTCCCTCTGATATAATTATAACAATTGTGTTCTTATTGACGGACATTTCGTCTGTTAGGATGATAACGGTTATTAATTGATACTGAATGAAGTCAATATCCATCCAAGACCTCATTCTGTTTTATTTTCCCTGACAGACTAACAACAGCTGTGCTGTTATTGAACTGAAACATTTCTGAAACAATGATCAAAATTATGTTATTGTTTAAAATTATGAACAAAGTCAATATCCGTCCAACTCGTTTTTTTTTTTCTTCTAATAGACTTGCTGTTGAAAAATTGCTGGGTTTTTTTCCCCCTGATAGAATTACAAAAATGTTCTCAGGATAATGAAGGAAGATTATATCCATCTGATTAAAATACATATGAGACTTCAATCTGATCATTTTTAATTAGAATTGCTTGTTTTAATATGCTGTTACGGGCCGCTATCGAATCCACCCAAGATGTCTTTCTGACAAGCTTCTGCTTTTTTTTTTTTTTTTTTTTTTCTTTCTTTCTGTCAGACAAATGAAAAAAAAAAAAAAAAAAAGGTGCTGTTTATAAATCGGATGAAGTAAATATCCGTCCCACGGCTTTTCCTCCTCATAGAATAACAACATGCTATTGTGCTCTTATTGGCTGATTTTTTTTTCTTTCTGAGAGAAATTGTAATTGTTAATTACTAATTGTTCTTATATGAAATCGCTGTGTGTTAGGATTAGGAACGTTCTGCGTTACCATTGAAATGGACAATTCATGTGCAGCAGGGCTTACAAATAAATAAATAGAATAATATGAAATGATTATAAATATATGAAAGTAATGGGATTAGTAATCATTTGTTTTACTTCCATATTTCTCAAGTCCATGTAATCCACACAAGCACACACACACACACACACACGCACATAAAAAAAGGTAGACTACAAAGCTCTACCCATATTATATTCCATTACCATCGACCTCTATAATGTAAAACAACTATCAGATATAAAATATATTCATAAGCATTAAAATATATTTATAATCATATGATATTTCAAATATTTACAAGCGATCAGGCCATGAGCACACAGAATGTGTTAAGACTAATGAATGAAAGAATGAATATTTATTTGCCATGTATACATACACGTTAAGCCCACGCGAGTCCACAAGCATGCCAAAAGTGATTAATTCACGGCTAATCACACCTTGCCATGCGCATATATTCCTGTCGTGAATATGCAAAAGATATTTTTTATAATAAATAATCATAGTCCTATTTAAACATATATACATATATATATATATACTGTATACATACACACACACATTTTCTAATGAAGTGTACATATAGGACTGTGGCACTTACTGTAATGTTGTGTTCTACTGCTTGTAACGTTATGAGTTTAAATCCCAGGCCTAAGAGAGACTCAATCGAGGCTTGTAAGTTTGTAAGTTAAGTCACTGTGGATGAAAAGCATCGTCCAAATGAATCAATGTAATACAAGTCATTGAATAACGTGGAAGAAAATCCATAATTTAGTCGTCATGATTTCAGCATTGTGAGACTTTGCAGACAAGCTGGACATTAAATTAAAGTTTCGGACAAAATATTTGCCCATAAACGTTCTAATCAGTGTGTCGGGAAGAACTGGGACAATCGTTCTCGAACATTCCTGGCTGGCGTTCAATTACGCTTTAAATATCAGACGCCATCTTTCCACATACCATCATGCATACGTTTGTTTCCGCGGTTGACCGCGAGTTGACCGATATCCCCAGCGAGTACTGTACATCTTCACCGAAACGAAAAGGAGTCCCGTGTTACAGCTGTGGCACAGCTGTAAAATCACATGGGGTCACGCTGTCTGAAAAACTGAACGGAACGAATCGGACATTTATCACGCAGTGCGATATACTGTAGCTTTGAGGGTAGCTCGGAAAATATCACTGCATGTAAATTATACACATGTGGGGGTGCGCGTGCAGAATCATCACCCATGCGATCATACGCTATACGGTTATTACGGTTTAACCAGAAGTCTATGATATTAATAATAATAATAAAAAAAGAGATAATGTCTTTTCGAGCTATGAATCTACTGAAGTTTATCTTTAGGGGCGTGGAACTTTTACTTTGAGAGCTATGCTAGAAGTTAATGTAGAGATAAGTGTACACCGCTGATCAGAGTTCAGTTTTTGAACAGAAAAATAATTCCATTTTCTATTTTTTTTATAACCTACATAGCAGAAAAGGAGGTTTACACAAATATCCGCAACAAGAGTGGAACGAATCCGGCTAGTTTTTGGGATTTTTCCCACCCAGATGGACAAGGAGATGATGACTCATTGTACACGCACTAAAAGACGTCACAGTTGCATGTGTGCATTTAGAGAAAACAGAACAGTTCCCTACTTACCGATTTTTTTTTTTTTTTTTTTTAATTGAAGCCTCAAATGTTGAGAGAAATCCGGCCGATGTTTTCTGTTTAAAAAGGATGAACGGGTTCAAAAACTATTCCTCACAAGTGTAATCGTCGCAATCGAACCGTTTAATTTAATATATTCGGCACTGCTTACGGCTTATTCCTGCGAGAATGAATATGAATACGGTCGTGTAATTAATTTGCATGAATAACAAATTATGGTCTGGTTTTACAGTGTAAGAGTTATTACTATTAAATGTTTAAGATATTTATAAGATTAAAAAATAAATAAATAAAAATCATATGCACATTATTTCAATCTGACTCAAAGCTGGTTAAGAAATGTGAGAGAGAATATAGATAAATAAATATAGAATAAAGATACCCCCCCCCCCCAATTTTAAAAAAAAATATTCTTCGGATGAGGAATAAAATTTGACGTATACATGTGCAGTCAAAATTATTCAACCCCCTTTACAATTCAGGTTTATTGTCAAAATGTATAGACTTCCATCTGTCTGTGATGGACAAATCAAACAAAAGCAATTAAAATAGTTTGACACGACGAATGCTTCAACTGGTTTCACCAAATTCAATAATGATATTATAATGATTTCTGCAGTTTCAGAATTACTCACCCCCTTCATGGCGAGCATCTTTAGTACTTCGTAGAGCTCCTTTTTGCAGTTATGACCTGCTGCAAACGAGATGCAGAGCTTCTACAGCGTTCCTGATGAATCTTCTCCCATTCTTCATGAGCAATGGCCTCCAGTTCAGTAATATTCTTGGGTTGCAACCACCTTCTTCAAATCCCACCATAGATTTTCTATGGCTTTCAAGTCAGGTGACTGTGGCGGCCCTGCAGAATCTTCCAGGACGTCTGCAACCAAGCCTTGGTGGAATTTGAGGTATGCTTGGGATCATTGTCCTGTTGGAAAGTCCAATGACGCCCAAGCTTCAGCTTCTTCACAGACGGCATGACGTTTTCTCCTAGGATTTCCTGATATTTCAATGAACCCATCTTGCCTTCCACACGCTGCAGGTTTCCAGTGCCAGAGGATGCAAAGCAGCCCCAGAGCATCACCGAGCCTCCACCATGCTCGACTGTGGACAGAGTGTTCTTTCTTCATTCTTCTTCCTCCAGAAATACTGCTGATCCATCGCATCGTGCTGAAAAGTTCCAGTTTTGTTTCATCTCTCCACAGAACAGGATCTCAAAATGTCTGTGGATTATTTATATGATTTTGAGCGACTTTTCTTGTGCTTTTGGGTCAGTCGTGGTGAAAGTCTTGGAGCTCTGGCATGGAAACCTTCTGTGTTTATTACACGCCTTACTGTGCTCACTGAAACCTCAGTGCCTGTTGCAACCAGGTCTTGCTGCAGGTCTTTTACAGCCACTCGAGGGTTTTTCACAACCTGCCTTCTCAGAAATCTGCTTCCAGCCGTTGATAGTATCCTTTTTCTGCCTCGTCCATGTATTTTATTTATTTTCTACCCCTAGCCAGTTCAGGTATTTCATGTGCTCCAGCTCAAGCACACCTACTGCAACTAACAAAGCCCTTGATTAGTTTAGCATGAGGTGTGCTTGAGACAACACCGGTTTTGCATGTTTGTACTGTTATGAGGGATTCTATTCAGGGGGTTGAATCATTTTGAAACTGGAGAAGTCATTAGAAGTCGCATTTTCAGTTCATTTTGTGGAAACCACTTGAAGCGTCCGTCGTGTCGAACTGTTCCGATCGCTTTTGTTTGATTTGTTCATCGTAAACAGCGGAAAGTCTGTACATTTTGACAATAAACATGATTTGCAATGAGGGTTCAATCATTTCGATTGCAACTGTAGTAGTGACAAATGGTGATTTTTTTTTTTTTTTTTTTTTTACACAACCAAAATGAATGGGCATGAGTTTTGGATACATGATGATAAGTGGAAAAAAATAAACAGTGCACAATGCAGTGATGAACACAGGTCACATGTTACGTGTTTGAAGACAAGCACAATGGATGAATTCATTTACAACTAGCACAAAATTCTACTCCTTTCATGATGCAATGTATATCCAGTTGAGAGCACATAACATACACACACACACACACACACACACACACACACACACACACATATATATATATATATATATATATGGAGCCTTTCATTTGTGAGGTAATAACACAGAATGGTCTGTTCGTTGATATTTACCTGCTTTCTAGCTGCAGGTCTCTAAGGATCCTATTAGCACTGATATGGCTAATCTAACAGCGAGGAAAAAGGCTTGATAAGGTGCACAGTTGTAGGCAATCAAAAATGCACAATAAACACTAAGAAGGTGATCATGATGATGATGATGATGATGAAATTGCAGCAAGGCTAATTGTACGTTACGTTAAAGTCTGATTTGCCGAGATTAACTTTCATGACACACAGCCGGTTGTAAATTTCATTGTTGACAATCAGCCTGGCATGATTTCTCTCGTTATTAATATTATTCAAAAATGCTTGCGTGCGATATTTATTAAGGAAATTTACTGCAACATGCGGTTTGTTTGCCTCGAGTCCCGTTCTTGCTAGAGACCCTCGTCTGTTTCCAATCTTCATTTCCCCACTTTTCAGATATCTGCCCATCATAAAAAATTTCAGCATGTCTTCTTATCACCTGTTTGGTTTTCCTCAATTCTCTCCATTCCTTCACACCATTCACCAAGAAAAGGGTTTAAATGTAGCCGATCCACATAGGGCAACCCGGCAGAAGCCCAGTGCCACATTACGCCACCCCATTGTTGAATAATATTTCCCGATAACAGCTTGGCATGCAGTGTTTGATTTCCTACACGTACACGGTGGACGGTCTCCTCCAGGCAGAACCGCAGTTGTTACATATTCTTTCCACATTTTAATAACGGATTTAATGTCACTCTGCGTGAGGTTTGGGAACATTTCTAATAACCAAAACCACAACTGATCGTTTCCCAGCACGTTCTCCGACACACGTTCGGATCGCTCTCTGGTCTTCGTGATGTTGTTTGTTTAAGTCCAGGAGCTGCTCTATTTATATTAAGATCATGTGACCCTCACAAATCGGCCGCCTCGGACTCCCGGCAGCCACTCCCATTGCCTCGTTACCCCTATTATGGGCACCTGTTTTCAATTTGACCTTGATTACCTTTTTTTCTGATCAATAATATTATTTGCAGAAAACAGGCAGACGGGAACATGACCTTGATTAGTTGCTAAGCATCTGTTGCCTCGCTATTCACGACTATTTTCTGTTTAACGACCTTGATTTTAAATGTGTCTTTGGAATTGTTTGCCTGTTTAATAAAGTTTGCCTCGTCCCGCATCCACCGCTGCTGACATTCTGACACATTCGAACTAAATCAGGTGTTTCGGGTTATGGAGGGGTGAAAACGTGTGCGAGTGCAATATACATCAAGAACAGTGCATAACATCTGGCAGAGTAATAACTGTGATTTTAGGAGAGATCTTCAGGGAGCTGAGGCAATGTTACCACTGAGAGGGTTGAAACACCGCTCAGGCAATATGAAACAGGCTGCAGCTGGGAATAAAGATAAAACATGAAGCATGCGAGTTATTATAGAATGTTTATATCATACTCAAATGTGGTCTGAAGTGATCCGGGGTGGGGGTGGGGGTGTTGGTCTAGGGTTAGTTTTTCTGTGCCCATTTTGGTGTTAATGACCACGGCGCCGTTGGATTCGGATCGGTCATCGGGCGTTGATGAATTTTCTAGAACAGCGGCTTTTACAGTAGTGCAGTGGAAAATCGCAGGTTTATTAATGATTCTTTGTGTCCTTCTTTAAGAGCTAAAAGATTGTTATCATGGTATAAGAGGAATAAAACACAGGAATATATATATATATATATATATATATATATATATATATATACACACACACACATATATACATTTGATCGCTTAAAGCATTTGGAATACAGCACAGTAAAACAATTTGTGTACTGTTTATTGAAGAAGGTTCTTGTAGAAAGATTAACAGGTCACACTTAAGAGGAAATAACAAGAAGGGTGAAGAGTTCGCAACCTGTTTTCTCACTCATGTAATTGCTAATGTGATATTTTCATCAAACATTTAGTCTGTTTTGAAGACTGGCGTCAAATTAAACGAGGCGGCGAACGAAAGACAGCTTGTATTATAGACAACTGTGAAAAAAAAAGCCCATTTGACACTGATGGTGTGTCTCGATTAATTAAACAAGAACAAATATGGAGTTACACGAACGAACAGAATGTTTACGGTGAGACGCTACAGGTCGAAAGAACGGTTTTGCTCGGTCATTGTGCAGATTGATGGATAAAAGAGGTTTCTCTATTCTCCTGCAGTGATTCACCTTAAATAACGCCTCAGTTAGTGGAAAACGTTTGCGCTTTTTTTCTTGCTCACACACCTTCTTCCTTAGGGAGACTGCAGGCGGAATAACTGTGCTATTTAAACGGGTCGTGAAGGTCAGGGGTCAGAGGTCAGGCATCCCACTGATGGCGTGATGGCTGAGTAAACGAGTGGCGAAATGTCAGCGAGCATCATCGGCACGACTCGAATTCCAAAACCGTGACGCGAGGGGAACACGACGAGATGGGTTTTTTAAAAGCAAACAACGTCAATCGAATATGACCGGCACAGCAGCGCTGCGTTGATAATGATAATAATAATAATAATAATAATAATAATAATAATAATAATAATATTAATAGATCAATTATTTAAAGTCTACAAAAATCCGTTACACATCTTCCATAATTTAACACCAAAAAGGAGAAAAATTTTAAAGGTTGATTAAATACAAAATCAGCTGTGACAGTTTCAAACCAGCTTCTAGTGGTTAGCACGTTCGCCTCACACCTCCAGGGTCGGGGGTTCGATTCCCACCGTGGCCCTGTGTGTGCGTGGAGATTGCATATTCACCCCGTGCTGGGGGTTCCCTCCGGGTACTCAGGTTTCCTCCTCCAGTCCAAAGACATGCATGGTAGGCTGATTGGCATGTCCAAAGTGTCTGTAGTGTATGAATGGTGAGTGTGTATGTGATTGTGCCCTGCGATGGACTGGATTGGCACCCTGTCCAGGGTGTACGCCACCTCGTGCCCGATGCTCCCTCTGATAAGGATAAGCAGTATAGAAGATGGATAATCTGACAACAAATAAACAAAGCAAACTGTAATCATTTCCAAATTGGTGTTGAAGTGTATAAGAGGAATAAAAAAAACGCTGTTTCAGGGAAACTCAGGCCTAGTAAGAGTGGTAACTCAGCTTCACTGTCATTTACTCCTTACTATTCTTCTTCATTTCCGGATGGGCGTGGCCTCCCCAGCTGTAGTTTAAATTTTAGGGTGGGTGAACGGGGTGATAGATTCCCAGGTACATTTCTGGAAAACACGCAACACTTTGTTAAACATGGTCTCGCATTTGGCGGCGTGTGGTGTGTATGGTAATGAGGACTGGATGGGAAATGAGTCCAGCGCGCTCTGCCCTCTGCGCGCTCTCGGCACGTGCCAACATTTCGCTCTCCCCAAATAGCAGGTGCCAGCTGCTGCCTAAAGCAGCTGACCTTTCACCACTCCTTCCCCGATCTGTCTGTCCTGACATTTCTGTCGTTTCGCGTGCGAGGAGGCACCACACACACACACGCACGCACGCGCCTTCGGAAAACCTAACGCCGGGCCTTTGTGATATTTGGGCTGGAAATGAGAGCGCGCGCGTTGATCTCTGACAGATGGAGACGAAAGCAAGGAGCAGCCAGTGTTTTCTTAACACAGAGCCTGTGACGACTTCTAATTAGGAGTCCGCGCGTGCCCTTTGAAAAGCAAGACCTTTTAATGATCCGAGAGCAGCAAACTGGCAACTCGGCCCAGGTCTCAGTGCGAACTTACTTTAGCTTTACCTTATCGTAAACGTGGGCATGATTAATAGACAGAACGAGCGCTCGTTTATAAGGAGTCAGGATTTAGGTGCAGTACCGCCGTCTGCCATGTGATGGCAGTATGAGCAGGCGGCTTTGACACGGATCCACTTCATGTCAGGAGAAATCACATTCTTTATGTTGATGCCAATAAACACCTGAGCGTTCTGCCTCATGAAATCACAGGTTACTGCACTGTTATGGGTCAGAAATCATAATACACACATGAGGGATGATGGTAATATATTCAGTGTGGATCTGCAGGAAAATAATTATCAATAATGGAGGGGGGGAAATGGATTATCTGTACAAATGTATTGGCCCCCTTGCACACTGGATGGATCACCGATGAGTTGATATTATACAGGTGGTGTTTTTGTTTTTCTCCCTCTCAGTACACCACCGACGCTCACATGGTGTGTGTGTTTCTGTATGTGTGTGTGAAGTCGTTCTTAGTCTCAGTGCACAACCAAAAACCTACGTTTTTACAATAGCAACAAGTCGCTTCTGGGCGTGCACTGCTCGTTATTTATTTATTTATTTATTTATTTTAAAGTTTCAATAGGCATATCGCTTTAAACACAAATGAACCAACAGACTAAGCATCGGTGTGACGATTGGTTGTTCGATTCTGCTCATCCTCAGCTTGATCCGGAGTACTAGCTTCGTTCTCGGATTCTCGATCTGAACGCTTACAAGATGACCGACAAAGTAGGCGTGTCATAAAGTAGCGCAGTAAGCGAGCAGAGTTCCGGATGGTTTATTATTATGCACTACTAGGCACTGTATACTATATCATACGAGCGCAAAGTAAAACTCTAAACTCTAAGCGAAAAAACCTCACGTCATTAAACCGCAGCAAAACCGAGAAAGAAAGAAAAAAAATCAATACGTGTGTATATTATGTCGATCCATTTTGCTTTTCATTTCATATACACTTTGCTAGTCGTGTTGTACCACAGCTATGAGGAAAGTAAAATATCTCTCATCGATAGCTCCTTAGTGTAATTACGCCGATCGATAAATCGGCCGCGTCTGCACTCGGCTCTGTACTTAAAGCAACACCGGTCGCGTTCGAACTCTCTCGGGGAAGGGTCGTGTCCATCGTTATGCGCGCGTTCACGTCTCCGTTCTGAACAGGAACCCGACACGCGGTCAGTCAGATGCGTTTCATCTCGTAATCATGAGACAGAATGTGCTTTCATCACAGCCACGGCTCACATTTCAGTAATAACCGAGGTGATCGGGTTTTCAGATATTAGATCTTTTCGATATTTTTGGAGCTCGTTTAAGCGACTCTGAAGCAGTTTTACTGCTTTTGAATAGAGGATTGCATCAGATAGAAATGCCTTCTGGGTATGTTCTGCTCCTTAAATCCACAGCTGCGTTGACTCCATCCCCGAGGCCTTCGACATCTCATCGAACAAGCTTCATTTGAGCTAATAAAGTAACGGAACACGCTTGTTTCCCCCGACGGGAAATGACAAGGGGAAGTCGCCGGGGGCAGGATTTATTAAAAAAAAAAAAAGAAAAAAAAAGGAAGGATTAGCAAGCAAATCCACATATTACGTCTGAAGAGTGGTTTACAATTTACACCAAACAAATCTCGCTTTCGACATTACGAGCCAGAATCAGAAAACCATTTACTGCCGAGTTCTCGACTCCGATTGGCATCGATTCATTTCCTATAACCGCAGGTTCCTTCTAAAACGTTATCGTTTCTATAGCGACAGCTCAATGTCTGGTTACATGCTCAGGGAACGGTTCCGGATCGATGTACCTAAGAGCTCGGGCCCGGTGATGTTATTAGTGCTCAAGTCATGGTTTCGATTCGAGCGGAGGTCAAAGGTCATAACCTCAAGGAGACGATCAATGAGATTATTACCAAGCAGTTGGTCAGATGTGGGATGAGGAAGGGGACGGTGATGCTAACAAGCTATTAGGGTAATAATAATAATAATAATAATAATAATAATAATAATAATAATAATAATAATAATAATAGCCAGCTGTAGTATTTACTTGTCGAAGGAGCACTTCTGAGACATTACTCAGCCAGTGGTTCACTCTCAGCAGTGTTGTTGTTGTTGGGGTTTTAAACACGTACTGCTGTTCATTACACACTCCTAACATTTTATTTGTGTGTGTGTGTGTGTGTGAGCGAAGCTGCAGGCATGTGCGGAACAAAGAACGGCAACATATTACTTTCATTTATTTATGGCTTTGACATATTTCTAGCAAATACATCTTATATACTATCGTTCCCTAGCAACAATCGCAGAACCCTGATAGCAGCGCTGTAAATATTTGAATGGATTGTTCTCCACCCCTCCCCCGACCCCCACCCCCACCCCCACCTTTCCCTTTAGTTCTCTAAATCCAAATACAACAGCGTCTCTCAGCCACGAGCCGCTCCGACGGGGATTCGTGCGCACCTCATGCAAAGAGCGATCCATAAATTCAGCGACCAGTAAAGTCCAAAACAGAGGTAAAGACGGCAATTTAAAACCGAGTCGGCCATATCCGAGAGAGGGATCAATGGACCTACATGACGCCTAATGATCAGAAGACGTCGATGCAAAGACAAAGGATGCGAGCGTCGCCGTGGTGCCGAGTTCTGCAACGGACAAAGCAATCCGAGATGAGGTTTTCAGAATAGATACACCGTATACGACGGGATGCACTGGAAAATAATTTTTTGCATATTTATTTATTTATTTAAAAAACCCTCGTTCTGCTGGGTTTCCTACAAATCCCTGCCGCTCGAGGCCTGAATAAAAGCCGCTCTGCAGAACAGAGATTGTCAGGTTTTCAAGGCCTGATTGCTCTTAGATGTTGCGCTTCGCTCCATTTTATCACGACGCAGGCCCACGTGTCTCACGCAGCGGGGAAAGCTTTTCCTCGTCTAATTCAGGATGAGAAAAGAGCAGACAAAACAGCAACAAATTACAGAGAGGGCGCATTAACGCTGACGGACACGGCATGACAAGAAAATAGCGCCGAGCCGCACACACACACAACGCCCTCCCCCCCGCATCTCCCCGCTCCTCTCCCTGCCCCAAAGAGATTTAAATAATAAAAAAAGCATCAGCTTCCAGAACAAACAGGATAATTATGGCCTGCAGTCTTGATGTCGCCGGTCCGGCATTGCGTCGCAGAATCACGCGCGTTATTATCACTCGAAGCTTTCCGCCAAGGAAATTACGATGACGTTAATGTTTCATCAAACCGCGCTCCTGTTTTTCATGTGTGGAATCATGTCTTGGAAATCGACCCATTACGGCCGTTTCTCCGAACGCTCGGCGTTTTCTGCCGAAATGGAAATTCTTGGAAAAGAAAGCAGACCGGTGGAAAGGTTTTAAAATTCTCAGTTACGAGTACAGAGAAAATCTCTGGCGAGTCAGATTGGAAGTGAAAATCTGGATGGGGGGAAAAGAGAAAAAAAAAAAAGAAAAGAAATATAAGGTGGGCAAATTTTCATGTTCCAAAATTATACGCACCAGAGAGCGTTCGTTTGGGAGTCGGTGGGTCGACACGCCGGCTGCGAGAGACAACGGGAAACTAAATTTAACCTGATATTTCTTTCTGCTCGAATAAGTCGGTGTCGGTATTTTTATCTCCGTCCCTGATGACTAAGAGAGAAACCCGACGCTGAGTGCTGTTCTTAAGCCAGTAATTGTTAACAAGCCTCTACAGTGATCGCGAGTGCTCTTCATTTCTTAAAGAAATGAACGTAACTTAACGTTACTTGCTTTATTTACAGCTTAATGGACGCGTATGGCTGAGGTGACGCTCTGTGAAAGAAGAGCAGAAGACGCTCTGCAGCGAAGCCGTAACGAGTCCCGGCAAAGGAAAATCATTTGCATGCACGTCCATTAAGCAGCACGAAGATCTCGCCTGAATAATGTATCAACAATGCCCTTGGTCATGAGGCAGCACATTATAAATGACACTTTGTGTGATTGAATCGGATTTATGAAACCTTTACGGATCAAATACACGATTGTAGAACATGTATTCGCCCTGAAGGTAAACATAGGCATGCAAATGAAAGACATTCTCTTTCTAAGAGCCGGCCACGGGGGAGTGAACCTTTGAGGAACGTTTGTGTCGAATCAGCAGCTATGCAAAAAGAACTGACCGTCCGATCCTTTAGGGTTTCGCAACATTTGCATGACTCAGAAGCGTACGTCATGTGTATCATTCATCCACGGAGATGGTACTTCTCTAGGACTGCGCTTTATCGCGGGATTTTCTTTGAGCTTTGAGTCGTTTTAGCTAGCTAGTTTGTTAAAAGCAGAACAAACGGTGGGACGGACGGCATTTTGGATGCAGAGGCAACGCCGACAGATCGAAAGTGCAGACAGGAATTCATAAACAGGCTGAGGTTCAAGCGCTCATTCAACGGGCGTGATTTGATCCAGCCGCTGGATGTGAACAAATCTGTAAAACGTCCGTAGGATCGTTTAAACAAGAAATGCGATCTCCGTGAGAAAACGTCTCACTGCTGCGTTTGCGCGAGTTTACATATAAAGAGACTCGCTAACGTGTCCGTCGATCGAGCGGCTTCGGATCGTGTACGCTACTTTGTCGTTTTTTCCCCCCCGGTTACTGCGATTTTATATACGGACCAAGTTTAGATCGTATTTATTTCAATTGCACGCAGATTTTTTATAGGGCGCCATTACTTTCGTCTCAATTGATGGATTTGCCACGGCTCGCTTTCTTTCAGATCGTTCATGCGAACGTGAAAACGTTCGAGCGGGTTTATCGTGATGGTCGGAAAGAAAGCGATCCGAGGCAAATCCGTAAGCTGAGACAAAAGTAATGGCGCCCTATTCAATTGGGAAGAGTCAGTGTGTGTCTGTGGTAGCTGACCCGCTAAAAAGTCCCGCTAAAGACTCTTTTACGGAGTTTTGTTGGCATGGCTGAATGTAAATTTACGGCTGACTGACAGTTCTAAACACACACACGCACACGAGTCTCTGAAAATCTGTGAAACGTTTGGTGTGGATTTTTTCAGTTGGGTTTGGCCGATGAAAACATTCACACACGACTTGATTAAATGTTTGATAGACGAAGCCCGGCGAACAGAGTAGATACCCGATGAAGTAAACAAACAGGATCAAAACCAGAACAGCATGTATTAGTGATGTTTTGCTTCGAAACATTTCAGGTATAACTCCACCGAGCCAAAAGCGGACACTTCGTTTTTAAAGATTTAATGGAAATGAAACTTAATGGGTTTGTGAGCAGCAGCTCCTCTAATCATGAGGTTGTATCTTAATTTTGCGCTTGTACTATGAAGACAAAACCAGGCCCACAAATGATATAAAGAGCACTCGAAGAGAGTTCCTTCCGATTAGTCTTATAAATAGCAATATAAATGGCATTAAATTCGTAAAGCCATCTCTGTAATTCTGCGAGAATCCACTCCAGAATTCTACAGCGATCCCTTCGACCAAATTCCACTTCAGTTCTTAAAGCAATAGAACGCGCTTTAAAGTTAGTGACAAGAATTTAAGCAAGAAGTAAATGCCAAAGGTAAGTCGACGAGGGTGTGTTTAAACCAGCACTGGAACAACTGGGACCGACTCGCAGAGAGAGTCAGTGTCCCACGTGACCAAAAAGCCGGCGATTTCCGACTAGAATCGTGACCTAGCAAGCTGCCCTTGCTAGCTCTCATTACAGTTCATGCACCCCGCTGAGGGAGTGAGTCTCGCCTGGTCTGATCTCATTCCCCCATACACGCTTTAATCAGCCCGGGTGTGGAGGCAGCTCAGTGGGAACTGTGGACTCAGACATTGTTTCTTGGGCCAAGAAGGATGTCTGCCAAAGGCCTGTATCAGCGTGGGATCAATCTCAGATAGCTGAGAACAAAGAAGTAGTTTAGCAGGCCACCGTCCACTTTAGTTTCGCAAGCCAGACTCTAGTCTGGTACATTTTTTGCCAATAAATGTGACCAAGAATAACAGAAAGAATCGATTTGACTAAAGTGGCAGACGACCAAGCGCAGACTCCTCTCGTAGACCACGATCGAACGATGATGGACCACCCGCTGTACACGTCCCGTCATCAAACGCAGCGCTATTCAAATAAACCTGCGATTTATCCGAGCTGCAGTTCTAGAAAATGAATCAACACCTTCTGATGATCAGAATTGAGAATCCGACAGAACTGCGGTATGAAACTTTGCCGTAATGTTTTTTTGTTTTTTTTCTCGAAAGGGTTGTGCCTTTGAGAACGTTCCAAATTTCACATCTCAACCTTTCCTGAAAGCCGGGACACTTTGAGAATGAAAACAAACAAACAATTACTGTAGATCTCTAGATGTTCCTACATGGCCTGTCAACACCAACCAAACAGCACACTGAAGGTTCCAGCCAGAACTTTCAAGAGAAGCTGTCCGTCTTTCGTGGGATAGCAGCATTTTTTTTTCCCCATGACACTGCCATAAATAAAAGCGAGGCAACTAAATGGTGTGGGCGTGATCACCAAATTGCGTGTGTTAAGTAGCTAATGAACAGATCGACAGATCCAGAGAGTTGGCTTCGGAGAAGCTTTTCGCTCGGGCTGGATTAGTGGAAGTTCAGAGGTTAAGGTGCTCATGGAGTTCAAATTCCAGGTCTGCCAGAAAACCACTCGCGCAAGACCCTTAACCCTCGCCTGCTCAGCTGTGTGTTCGGATTCTTGTTGTTTTGTATTTCGAATGCCAAAAAGTGTGAAGCTATTTGGAAATACATAAGAATACGCAAAAATCAATTCGTGTAAAATGTTAAAAGAGGTTAAAGTCCAGACAAGGCTTAGCGCTCGTAGCCGTTCCGATAACATCATTTGGATGAAATCCAACAACATCGATCTCACCCGGGAGAATTTTCGAGTGAGGAAGGTTTCTAAACGCCGCTTGGCCGACGTTCACAGGACCGGCTTGGTTCTAGTGAGAATTATTCGCCGCGCATTTGGGGTGTCCGGGGTGCCGAGTGACGACCTCGATACGCTACACTTTCACCACGCTGGCTGTAGCATTCCACAAACGAGAGCACTCCGAAGTGGTAGAAAACCCCGAGCTCTCCAAAGGGCATCCGGTCCTTCACATTCAGCTAGAGGTTTTGTGGGGAAATGGTTAGGGGCACACTTTGAATGTAAATGAATATTGCATGCTTTCCTTTCCCCAAATGTCATCTTCCTTGCATGCCAAGTTTACTCCTCATATATTTAGCCGAGGAAATGCTGAAGAACCTTTCAATCACGGAAAGGCACCTTCCTCTCGACTTTTTTTTTTGTTGTATTAATTATGAAAATGCATTCGGGCCAAGGCCATTCAAATGTCTAGTGGCAATTGGAATTTAAAAGCATTTTTTTTTCTTTTTTTTTTTTTTTTCCCAGCCATTTTTTTCCTCTTCTTTGCTTGTTATTTTCGACTCGAGACTGTGGGAAATCCCAAATGCATTCCAGCGGATTGCTTTCACAGTCCAATTAGCATTTTGAGCAATTACACCAAAGAAGGCAGCAGCCATTTCAGAGCCAAGTTACTTCTGGAGTGTCGGAGCACTTTAGGTAGGAGTGGAGGAAGAAGGGATTAAAACAAGACAAGACAAGACAAGAGAAATGAAGGATAAACAGTAAAAAAAAAAAAAAAAAAGTTCTGAAGCATTAGAGAAGCGGTGTGTGGC
Organism: Ictalurus punctatus; assembly: GCF_001660625.3. NCBI lineage: Eukaryota > Metazoa > Chordata > Actinopteri > Siluriformes > Ictaluridae > Ictalurus > Ictalurus punctatus. Next base: position 3,497,960 of record NC_030431.2, read on the forward strand.
GAGAAGGTGCTGGATATGCCGGATCGGGCTTCGGCGGCGCTCTGACGGATCTGACAGGTGACTCGCATATAAAGACTCGCGAATTAAAAAGAAGCAGCGAGTGGGAGGAGTGCGTGGAAAACACCGTGTCGCTCTCTTCCAGAGCTTTCTTAGTGCGACGCGTCTTTTAGACGGTCCGTTTCCGAGAGCAAATCAAACGTGGACATCTTCCATGTCCGTTCCATCCTGACTATCTACAAAACGAACGTCTTTGGCGAGTAAAGGGTTTCCCGAGATAAAACCCTAGAGAATTAGATAGAACTCGACAAACAATAAGATACAAAATACAACTATCTGAGGAATAAAACACTCCGGGTTGTGCTGCGATAGGAAAATAATCAACTTCCACATGGTAACAATAACACCACGTATTCACACCAGCCCAGGTGTTGAGTATTCTCCAACGACAGAAGTGATAACGTATTAGAACGATCCTGACCAATCAGAGTCGAGAATTCTAGACAGCAAGATCATAAACAGATGTAAAGACTCGCGCGCGTTTGATGAAGTGTAGAACCTGAGCTAAAAAAGACTCCGCACTCTGGCGTGTGTGTTTGGTTCTAGCACAGGCAGTCTTGTGAGAATTGCAGTAATGAGATGTAATGAGAACACGGCACAGAGGTTGGTGTAATTTTCCAGGAGACAGAAGGGGTCGTAGTCATTTCGAAGAGAAATCTTGTTGCTCCTGGTTATGGTTCCCCATAGCGCAAGTCGGTGGCTAAGCGAAGAGGTTTTTAATGGTAGAAATCCTAATAACGGCGATCTGATATCAAAATTGTACAAGTGCGATGATGAGAAACCATAATACTCTGCGAGGCCATGCTGCGAGTTAACATTCAGATTAGCAAAGCAAGCGGACTGGTGTATTAGAATTCAAATACCGCTGAGATCCGACGCTCGAAACGGCCAACGCGTCTTACATGGCCGATTCTAATTACACGGCTCGGCTCGAAGATTTTACTACGAATCTCGGGAAAGCCGCGGTTTTTCCGCTTGAAACAGACTCTCGGAGAATTTTCATAAGATTCTGAAGAATGAAAGAAAGAAAGACGGAAAGAAAGAAAGGAAAAAAGAAAGACGGCAATCCCTCTCGAAAGAAAGAAAGAAGGAAAGAAAGAAAACGGGCACTCCCTCTCGAAAGAAAGAAAGAAAGAAAGAAAACAGGCACTCCCTCTCGAAAGAAAGAAGGAAAGAAAGAAACAGGCACTCCCTCTCGAAAGAAAGAAAGAAAGAAAGAAAACAGGCACTCCCTCTCGAAATAAATAAATAAATAAATAAATAAATAAAGAAAGAAAGAAAGAAAGAAAGAAAACGGGCACTCCCTCTCGAAAGAAAGAAGGAAAGAAAGAAAGAAAGAAAACAGGCACTCCCTCTCGAAAGAAAGAAGGAAAGAAAGAAACAGGCACTCCCTCTCGAAAGAAAGAAAGAAGGAAAGAAAGAAAACAGGCACTCCCTCTCAACAGAAAGAAAGAAAGAAAGAAAACAGGCACTCCCTCTCGAAAGAAAGAAATAAAGAAAGAAAGAAAGAAAGAAAGAAAGAAAGAAAACAGGCACCCCCTCTCGAAAGAAAGAAAGAAAGAAAGAAAGAAAGAAAACAGGCACTACCTCTCGAAATAAATAAATAAATAAATAAATAAATAAATAAATAAATAAAGAAATAAAGAAAGAAAGAAAACAGGCACTCCCTCTCGAAAGAAAGAAATAAAGAAAGAAAGAAAACGGGCACTCCCTCTCGACAGAAAGAAAGAAAGAAAGAAACAGGCACTCCCTCTCGAAAGAAAGAAAGAAAGAAAGAAAGAAAGAAAGAAAGAAAGAAACAGGCACTCCCTCTCGAAAGAAAGAAAGAAAGAAAGAAAGAAAGAAAGAAAGAAAGAAACAGGCACTCCCTCTCGAAAGAAAGAAAGAAAGAAAAAGAAAGAAAGAAAGAAAGAAACAGGCACTCCCTCTCGAAAGAAAGAAAGAAAGAAAGAAAAGAAACAGGCACTCCCTCTCAAAAGAAAGAAAGAAAGAAAGAAAGAAAGAAAGAAGGAAAGAAAGAAAGAAAATAAACAAACAGGCACTCCCTCTCGAAAGAAAGAAAGAAAGAAAGAAAGAAAAAAGGAAAGAAAGAAAGAAAGAAAACAAACAGGCACTCCCTCTCGAAAGAAAGAAAGAAAGAAAGAAAGAAAGAAGGAAAGAAAGAAAGAAAGAAAACAAACAGGCACTCCCTTTCGAAAGAAAGAAAGAAAGAAAGAAAGAAGGAAAGAAAGAAAGAAAGAAAGAAGGAAAGAAAGAAAGAAAGAAAACAAACAGGCACTCCCTCTCAAAAGAAAGAAAGAAAGAAAGAAAGAAAAAAAGAAAGAAAGAAAGAACGAAAGAAAGAAAACAGGCACTCCCTCTCGAAAGAAAGAAAGAAAAGGAAAACGAAAAGACAGAAAGAATGAAAAAAAGGTGCAAAAGGTCCAAAGTAAGAAAGGAGAAAGAAAATTGGCACTCTCTGGAACGAAACAAAAAGAAGGAAAGAATCAAGACAATGTCTGCTCTGAGAAATAAAGGAAAGAAATAAAAGAAAGAAGGCATGCCCTCTCAAAGAAAGAAAGAAAGAAAGAAAGAAAGAAAGAAAGAAAGAAAGAAGGAAGGAAAGAAAGAAAGAATCAAGGCAATGGCTGCTCCAAGAAAGAAAGAAAGAAAGAAAGTTGGCACTCCCTCTCAAAAGAAAGAAAGAAACAAAAAAAAGAAAGAAAGAAGGAATTCCCTGTAAAAATAAATAAATAAAGAAAATAGACAGTCTCTTGAAAGAAAGAAAAAAGAAAGAAAGAAAAAAAGAAAACAAAGAAAGAAAGAAGGAAGGAAAGAAAGAATCAAGACAATGCCTGCTCCAAGAAAGAAAGAAAGAAAGAAAGAAAGAAAGAAAGAAAGAAAGAAAGAAAGTAGGTATTCCCTCTCAAAACAAAGAAAGGAAGAAATAAATAGGCACTCTCTTGAAAGGAAGAAAAAAGAAAGACAGGCAGGAAAGAAGAAAGAAAGCACTCGCTTATAGAAGAAATTATTACACTACCACGGCAGAGAAACAAGAAAATGAAAGAAAGAAAGAAAGAAAGACGGTAGTCCCTCTGAAAATAAAGAAAGGAAGAAAGAAACCAGGCAGTCTCTTGAAAGAAAGAAAAAAAGAAAACAGAAAGAAAGAAAGAAGGAAAGAAAGAAAGAATCAAGACAAGGCCTGCTCCAAGAAAGAAAGAAAGAAAGTTGGCACTCCCTCTCAAAAGAAAGACAAAAAGAAAGAAAAGAAGGGGGAAAAAGACAGAAAGCAATCTCTTAAAGAATAAATGGAGACACTACCTCGGCAGAGAAAAAAGAAAAAGAAGGAAAGAAATCCGAACTTTTTTTGTTTCGGATTTACGGAAATAGTCTCCGGTGTCAGCGGGAAAGCTGTACGTCTTCAGGACCGGGTTTGTTTGAACGTTTATTTCTGAGCGAGAACAGAAGCTAACTTGTATCATGGATGTTCACGTTAAATGTATCTCTAAATGGATAAAAAAAAACAAACCATCATCGTTCTTTAATTTAAACACCAAGTGTAATCGTTGCCAAATGGCTGCGGTATAAGACGGACAAAACACTCCGGGACATGCTGTTAAAGGGAAAAAAAAAAAAAAAAAATCAACGTCGCCGTGGTAACAGTGACTCCTCTTCATCGCACCACGTCATGGTTGATTATTTTCCCACGCCAGCACATCCTGAAGTGTTTCATTCTCCTAAGAACACTTTTTTTCTTTTTCCTTTTTAAAAATTCTTCCATTTAATAAAGATGTATACTTTTTATCCATTTATAGTTACCAAAACGAGATACATCGACCGGAATTGGAAATGTATGTTGTTTGCGGTTGATTCGACAGATTATGAGTACCGCCCCTTTACGGAGGTTAGCAAACTACGGGTCGCCTCGTTCTCCTCGTCTGTTTTATTCACGAAGGAATATTAACGAGGACGGGTTTTGACCGCCGCTACTTTGAAAAGTTACTAGGAGTCGCATTCATTAAAACCACATTTACATGAAAAAGAGTCGGGGTTTTGTTTTTTTCCCCCCTCGCTACGCTGACACGCCGCACTCGTGTAGGTGTTCGGCATGAAAAATGAACGCGCATCTCGTCTCCCCATGCCGGTTCCTCGACACCAGGAGCGACCCCGAGCGTTCGGTGGAACGACAGAAGTCAAGTACACTTGATAACGAGGAGAAAACAAAACAGCGGGACTGTTGAACAAGCTGTCGTGAAGTCCACTCGGGGAAAAGAGTTTTTTAGGGTCTACCTTTACGCAGGTGACACACCGCCTTAAGAACATCGCTCCTGAGCAAAACGTGTGAGAATGCAAGTAGGAAGACGCAGGCGTTGCAGGAACAGACCATAGAGAGGTGCTTTTATGGCGTGCTGCGAGGTTGAGAGAGCAGAGAGAGAGGATTGAGAGGATGTGGAACAGAGTGATGGAGAGCCAGGGGTCGAGTCATGAGTGCAGAGCTCGAAGGTTGGATTTATGGACAGAATAGAGGGATTGACCCTGAGGGTGACCTGTTTTTTTTTTTTCCCCTCTTTTTCCTGCAGAAGCTACATGCATTTAAAGCTAAGAGCGGATGCGGTGCTACCAGTGAAGGAGTGTGTAAAGAGCTGACATGCCACCTGCTTTGGCTATGTGTGTGTGTGTGTGTGTGTATGAGTTAACATGCAGGGTGTTGTTTGATGAAGGAAGTGAACGTGTTGAAAAAGTGGTAAGGATTCCTGACGGCGTTAGTGAAGACTTCTGTCTCACACACGTACGCTTCCCTTCTTTTTTCCCGCGACGCTCCCTACAGGCTAATATACACTGAATTTATTTGTGTTTTTTTTTCTGTCAGCTGTCATGTCTTTGTCAGGAAGCGAGCATCTGCATTTCACAGACAACAGCGACGACTAAAAAAACAAACCCACATAAAAAAAACAAAAACAACACTAGACTTGTGTAGCGGCCTGGTGTGAGCTGTTTCTTTAACCGGCGGTGTGAAGTGCAGCACATTAAAGGAAGGTGACACAAAACATCCACAGTGACTTGCGGTAATGAGCTCAGAGCATCAGGCAGCATGTCATCAGCACAGGGCTTCTCATATTAGAGGTCATGACCCCACTGCAGCTCACCATTTTAAAATGGTGCTGCTTCAGTTTCAGGCTAGGTTTCAGGTAGATCTAGATCAGATCAGATCAGATCAGGTCAATCTAATCTGTCTCAATAATGGAAGTAAACAGGGTCATGTTAATATAGTTTAATATCGCCCAAAATATACATCTGTACATCTTAAATATATGTTTTGATCTTGAAATTTGCTTCTAGACAAATAAAATACTATGTCTGACCATGATTAAATAATAATAATAATAATAATAATAATAATAATAATAATAATAATAATAATAAAAACAGTCTCAGGACTATAATGAGTGGTTTGGTCATTGTGTTTGACCTGTTACTATCATGACATTAAAGACAGATAAAACAGTGATCAGACAAAACTTTGGGGAGTTTTGTCTGATCACAGTGGGGAAAACAGTGGGGAAAGCCCATTCACTGAAGGGGAAAGGACACGGGGAAGGAAGAAAGAAAGAAAGAAAGAAAGAAAGAAAGAAAAAGAAGGGAATGAAGAAAGAAGACCCTCCCTCAAAATAAAGAAAGAAAGAAAAATGAAAGAAAGAATGTACTCCCCCTGGAAAGAAAGAAAAAAGAAAGAAGGTATTCCCTCTCTTGAAAGAAAGGAAGAAGGCACTTCCCGCTCAAAAGAAAGAAAGAAGGAAAGAAAAAGGGAGAAAGAAAAAGAAGGGAATGAAGAAAGAAGGCACTCCCTCTCAAAAGAAAGAAAGAAAGAAAGAAAGAAAGAAAGAAAGAAAGAAGGCACTCCCACGAGACAAAGAAAGAAAGAAGGTATTCCCTCTCTTGAAAGAAAGGAAGAAGGTATTCCCTCTCAAAAGAAAGAAAGGAAGAAGGCACTCTCTCTCAAAAGAAAGAAAGGAAGAAGGCACTCTCTCTCAAAAGAAAGAAAGAAAGAAAGAAAGAAGGACAGAAAAAGGGAGAAAGAAAAAGAAGGGAATGAAGAAATGAGGCACTCCCTCTCAAAAGAAAGAAAGAAAGAAAGAAGGCACTCCCTCGACACAAAGAAAGAAAGAAAAACGGAAGAAAGAAGGTCTTCCCTCTCTTGACAGAAAGAATGCACTTTCTTTCAAAAATGAATAACGAAGGAAAGAAAGAAGGCACTCCCTTTCGAAGGAAAGAATGAAAGAAATACGGTACTCCCTTGAAATAAAGACAGAAAGAAAAATGAAAGAAATAAGGTATGCCCTCTTGCAAGAAAGAAAGAAAGAGAGAAAAAAAGGTATTCCCTCTCTTGAAAGAAAGAAAGAAGGCACTCCCTCTCAAAATAAATGAAGAAAGAAAGAAGGCAGTCCCTCTCGAAAGAAAGAAAGAACGAGCTAAAGAAAGAAGGAAAGAAAGCACCTGCCTGTTGTGCTCTATGATCTACATGCAAAAGTCCATGTGACAGAAGCAATCGGATGAACGTGAGCAGAAGTGAAAGTGGAGCGATATGAAAGTGGAGAAATCACCGCGTGTGGAACATGGCCTTCAGGGTTCTGTTTCCTTTCTAGATCTTTACATGCCTCAGACTGAAGCGGGTGGAGCTGCTCCTCAGCCCCGTCTCCCTCAGAAGCTCCTGCTCTTCATTCAGGGGGAAAGTGTTTTAATTGCATTTCCATGTCCGTGTCCTCTGAGAACGTCCTCGTCCCCCAGCGGCAGGCGAGAGAGCAGCAGAGTGCTGGATGCCGTGAGGAACGTCCTCCACGAACGGAGCCCTGAAATACGAAGAACACGGCAAACTATAAATACATTTATAGCGGGAACACTCACCTTACAGGCAAAGCAGCTCGGAGGCCTGCCGCCCCCCCCTCCCCCCCTCAGCCGCATGACTGCTTCCTGTTAGCCGCTTGAGAACTGCACAGACGTCCCTTTGCACTGTACGATTTAAAAGCAATATTTTTATCACCGATGAGACAAAAAAAAAAAGGCTGCAGGCCTAACTGCTCATCATATTTTCATCATATTTTTCATTTGGAGATGTCTGGCAAAGTTCTGCGTTAAAGGAAGGAGTCAATTAAACTAGTACATGGCACTGCATTAATTTGCTTTGCGTATGAAAAATCAGCACACTAATTGATTCATTATTCTGTGCTGAAAGCAATTATAAAGTTTACACTGCTCGCATTAGAAAGGTTGCTAGGTTGTTGACAGATTAGAGCCCTTGTGGGCATTTGGCACCATAATTGCTCATTAAACATGGAGGTGGTACCGAGTTCCCAGACAATCACACGACTAGTAAACATTTCCAACCCCGGCTAACCCGCCTCAGTCTAAACACGGGCAATTAAGAACAACCTGAGTAAATATTCCGATTCTTTCTTGGCTTTACGGATTTAAAAATCGGGTTGTTTTTTTTTTTGGCATGCGCATTCATCTCTGCTTCTTGTTGACCTGTTGCAATCTGTGCATGAGTTTCATAATACCAACCGTATACAAAAAAAACAACAACAACAAAACCCTCCGAACAGCATAAATATATATATCGATTTGCAGTCAGCCGCCATGGCGTACGCAGCACCGCTTAATTGCAACTCCCATAATGTGAAATTGATGAAGGTCTTGTGGCGAAGATATTAACACATCAATGGAAGCCTTAACTCTTGGAGGGGAAAAAAAAAAAAAAAAACGAATGAAGCTTAGCATCACTGATTAAGATGTAAATGCACATCCTCACACATGGCGACATTTATATGCCTCTGAGCCATTGCACTGCAGAGGCAACATGAAGAAATGGGGGGGGGCCTGGATTGTAGCCAGCACTTGAAATTGTGGGAAATGAAGAGTTTTGTAACTGTTACACTTTAAGATGGAGGTGTTTTTTTTTCTTCCCCCCAGCGTTCGGGTTTTTGCACACAATTAAGAATCTCAGCCTTGTCGTCTCGTGCACCTTTGTACCTTAAATATGTCGAGCGTGGACTCTTCCTGCTCCCGAACAGTTGGCGAGGGCAGAGTTCGTGCTTGCAGAATCTAATGAGACCCTTCTGAAGTTTATTTAAAAAAAAAAAAAAAAAAAAAGCTCTTTGGAGATGTGAGGGGATTTTTTTTTTTAGCAGTGTCTTTATTTTGAGGAAATGAAAAGGATAATCATGTGACTCGTTATTCGGTGATATATTTCTATGATTTGTTTCATCTGACAGGCAGTTTTATTGGAAGCATTTTGCTGAAGGGACCATTTGAATTCACCACCTTCCAGGCATTCTCTCAGCTTTGACTGATTTCAGAACCCGGTTAATATTTTCACACATATAGCACATCCCGAATGATTTTATTTCTCTTATACGACAGCAATTGACCAACGATTACAATCTTTCCCCCCTTTTTTTTTTTTAAAGCACAAGAAGTCATACTTTTTATTATTAATCTTGTGTAATATCCGCCAAACAAGTTAGGTCCCTGTTAGCAGCAAAAATCGCAAAATGTTACACCACTAATCATGAAGTTGTCTGTCCTAAAGTTGATGACAAACAGCGGAAAAGCCGATTCACTGAAGGGGAAAGGACACCGGACAGTAAATAAATAAATAAAGAAAGAAAGAAAGAAAGAAGGCACTCACTTCCCAAAGAAAGAAAGAAAAAAGAAAGAAAGAGAGTGTTGTGGTGGGGGCAGGGTCGAGTGTCATCGAGTTCAACTAAGGTGTGGAGGCCTCAAAACCAGCTCCCCAAACCCGGTTTCCTCCCTGTTGTTCCTCCCCGGCTCCCCCATCCCTGATAGTGTATGTCCCTATCTCTCCAAACAGGTAGAACCTTCCCTCCCACCAGGACCAGAGCAACGCCTGGGCAGGTCTGCAGGTGCGGCATTTCCAGGATCAGCATTCCTTTATGGAAGCGGGAATACTGATCCAGATCCCTAAAATGCCACAGGCCTAGATCGAGCAGGAACATACCATGTGTCAATCAGTATACAAAGGGAGTACACATCAGGCCTTGGTGGACTCAGGGTGTAACTAGACCACCGTCCATCAAAGCCTGATCCATCACCATTAAATACCAGGGGCAAAAACAAAGTGCAGGCGGCAGTTAGTCCTCACCACACCCGTCTATTAATTCTTGGGACAAATTGGCCAGGGTTTCAGGCATTAGTGCAGGAAATGTTTGTGGATAGGTCCTGCAGTAGCGAGGCACGGTGTGGCATGCACGCAGTATTGGCTGGGGAGGCAGTGCCGAGACCAGTGAAATCAGCTCCACGTCAGGGGAACATAGAGGGTGGGGAGGGCTATGCCCCTCCACTGTTGGTAGAGATTTCCCTTGGGGATTTACCCTTGGAGTAGTTGTGCGATGAATGGTAAATGGTCTTGATTTATATAACGCTTTTATCCAAAGCACTTTACACTGGTTCTCATTCACCCATTCACACACACACACTCGCACACCAATGGTAGCAGAGCTGCCATGCAAGGCGCTAACTTGGGGTCCAGTGTCTTGCCCAAGGATACTTCGGTATGTGGAGTCATGTGGGCTGGGAACCGAACCGCCAACCCTACGGTTAGTGAACAACCCGCTCTACCACCTGATCCACAGCCGCCCACAGTGATGAAACCCTGAAACATGCCAAGTAAGAGTAATCGATGGCCAGACAACTCAGCTTAATTTTGCGCTCTTATTAACCTTATTATCACCTTATTAACGTAATGGACGTTAGGACGGATGCAAGTGTAGATAAGAGCTTATAATAAAGAGAGGCAGGCATACAAATCCAAATCATTAGACAATAGCGTGGTCAGAAACAGGCAGTGGGTCAGGCGATCAGCAAACAGGCATTAACTAGGCAAGGCGAGAATCGAGAACAAGAAACAAAAAACGAGATCAAAGAACATGAAAAAAATGAGGAACATGGTACAAACGCTTGGTATGGTGATAACACTCAATACTTCGCAAAGTCACCGTTCTCAAACAGTCTCTTTATACTGCGGATGTGAGTGATATGAATGTGGATGTGAGTGATGCAGGTGTGCGTGATTAGAACGAATGTGAGTGATTCCGGGAATTGCAGTTCATGGCGGCCATGTTTGTAGGCCGCAGTGCAGGATGGGAAAGGTAGTCACTGCTTTGCTGTGATATGCCAGCTCTCCTACCCATATTTTTCAATTATTTAGAATAGGTAATATCAAGTGATGCAGGACACTCAAACTAAAGAAGAGATGACCCAGGTGTTGGTTCCAAAAAGCTGTAAGAAACTTTTGTTCCAGCTTTTGAGCATGGTTGGCATTTGGAAATCACTGCGGCGTGGAGTGATGGAGTGCGGACCAGTCATGCATTTTCTATACCGCTTATCCTACAGGGTTGCGGGGAACCCGCAGCCTGTCCCACAGGACATGGACCACAGGGCAGTGTGCACCCTGGACAGGGTGCTTATCCATCGCAGGGCACTATCACCTACACACTCCGGACACTTTGGACATGCCAATCAGCCTACCATGAATGTCATCTCCTAGATTCTTCTCAGGGATTTAAATGCGGATATGTATAAAAAGGATTCTACAATTTATAAACATTGTAGTTCTTTTCATATGCTTGGAAACAGATTATCCTGGATCCGACTAGAATTACTCCTAAAACCCGAACTATTATTGACATGATACAGGTATTGGATTACACCATGATATGCAAAAGTGGTGTTTTGGAGTCTGGTATTAGTGTACCGTACTATTAGGCGCCATAATACGGTAAAAACTTAGATCTCTTAAGAAATATTGCCCAGTAACTGGAAATAACGGAGGAATTGAGTAAGGTTGATTGGGCAGTGGTGATGCAGTGGGATAATGTGGACATGGCCTGGGATATGTTCAATGTAATGTTTTTTTTTATTTTTTTTTTAGAAGTATTAGATAACGTGGCTCCCTATAAAGAAATACGAATTAAGCAAAGGACTGCACCTTGGATGACTGATTATTTCAAAGGTAATTTAGGTCATAGAAAAAAGATAAAGGGTAAATGTTCGAGAATAAGTCTTAATGTTGAAGGAAGAATGATGACAGATCAGAAGATTAATTTAATTTTATTTATTTATTTATTTAACTACTATTGCTAAATGAGCTCCCAGCACAAGTTGCCATTTTTAATGAAGGACTAGTTAAGGTGTATTATACCAAATGTGGTACTTGACCTGGTGGTTTATCTTTTACTAACGTGAACGACAGTAGTGTCTTGAAGAAGTTAAGCGAACTCAACAGTAATAAAGCAGCAGGATTACATAATATTCCCGCAAAGTATTTTAAGAACTTAGCTAAAATTATTATTCCCGTAGTGACACACATTATAAATCTATGAATTACTTTCCCGAGGACTTTAAGGTTAATTAAGGTTCCCGAGGACTTAAAAAAATTTTTTTTGCAAGAGTTATTCCTCTTCATAAGAAAGGTAGTAAGTTGGATTGTGATAATTATAGGCCAGTTTCAATCCTGGGGGTTTTTATCAAAAGTGTTAGAAAGGATTATATATGATCAGGTTGAAGACTACGTCTCTAATTAGAACATCCTGTATGAGCTACAGTCTGGTTTTAGGCGATTCCACTCCACTGAGACGACTGTAATTTACTTAACGGACCGTACGAGAAAAGAAATAGATAAAGAAATATTTCCGTGCGATGGCGATGCTGGATCTCGACACAGCATTCGACACAGCTGATCACGATCTTTCGCTTTCGAAAGTTAAAGCAATGGGGTTTGTGAGTGGATCCAGTCTTACCTTGTAAACAGAAGTCGATTAAACGTATGACTTAAACGGTGTGTTCTCTGGGCGTTTACCTTTTTCACGCAGAGGTCCTCAAGGGAGTATTTTAGGATATTACTTTTTTATTGTATATTAATAACTTAAAAATGGCCCGTTCCGATGAACTTTTATTACATGCAGGCGATGCAGCAGTAATTGTTTTTCATGATGGGAAAGAAATTGTTGAAGCCGAGCGAAGCAGAGAGATTGAAGGGGTTTCTAAATGGTTTACAGATAACAGACTCTCTGTATGCATCTCAACACTGAGTCTATTTGTTAAAAAAAAAGTGTCTAGACGAGTCTATGAGGTTAGAAAGGAAGGTTGTGGATATGGGTATCGTCTCTAAGCCAGATGTGAAGGGAGAGGAGCGCCGCTTGTTGTACGTCAGTCAGAAAATCTCAGTGAGGCAGACCAAGTACAGAAGGAGTGTCAGGCCATCAAGTGGATAGTACTTCCTGGGGCGCCCTTTCACCCTGTGTTCCGATCACACCCCGTTCCAATGGCTCTACCGCATGACGGATGCCAACGCACGGATCACTCGTTGGCAGGCCGCAGTGCCAGATTACCTCTCCTATCAGGGGGGAGTCCGCTGCAGGCCGGACGGCTCTACGGCCTGAGGGTATGTGACGGCAGGGGCGTGTTCGAGAATCAGCCGTTGGCCGAGAGGAGGCGGGCCTAACCGGCAGGTAACGTGATGATTCTCACCTGTGTCATATTACTGGTTTACTTATTTGTGTGCGTTTGTGCTTTGCTGTAACCCGTGAGCAAGAGAGAGACGGAGTGCAAGACCGCACGGCAGAGCGGGCGAGACGCACACGCCCCCACACACACGTACACATGCCAAGAAGCATGAACTTGAACCTGATGGTGCAAAAGCCGCAAGATTTGTTGTTTCTGTTGTGCTTTAAAAAAAAAGAAGAAAAAAAAGAAAAGAAACGCAGTTTGAATAAACGTGAGTCAAGAGCTCAGTTAAGATTCCGCTCGTCTCTCGAGTCTTCCTCTACACTCTCCCACACCGGGGTCCAAGTCCCTGTGAATGAGCTGTTACTATACAAACAAGTTATAATGAATATAATCCTGATTTGCAGCTGCACTGCTGTCAGAGCTGCTCTCATAGAAAATGAATCAACACCTTCTGACCAATCAGATCGGACAATGCTGTGGTATAACAGAGTAAATGTTATGAGCAATTCTAGATAGAGACTCACATCGTGAAGCCGAGGAACACGTCCACGCCAGCTGAAAGCGCTGGGTTCATACCGAGGTCTGAGTTTTGAAAAGAAGAAAAAAAATACGAGAGTAATAATTTTTTGTCAGCTTTCTTGGCACGCCTACTGAAACTCTAGAGGAGACACTGGGGTGATCGGCTCAGGAGAAAATCTGAAAGGCTGAAAGTTTGTCTCTGAGAAACTGCAGAGATCTAGGGATCGTCTTTCTTCTTTCCTATGGGCAATCTGAAGTTTCGAGCAACCTGCTAGATGACTTTGCTCAGTTCTTATGAATTCTTTAACCCCTTCGATTAGAGTGTCGTATTTATATCTAGTTCACTCTTTGAAGAAAAATAAAAGTCCCTTGTCACTTTCGGTTGCAAGTATAGCCTTTTTGGTGTTACCGAGCCAAAGAACTTTTAGGGTTACTTACTGCTGTAATAGTCAGTTTTATACAGAGCTGCACATAGCAAGCTGGTCATCTAACGTTCCTTTAACTAGTTCCTTTAACTGATACACTAATACACACATTAGACGCGACTAAAAGTGAGAATTTTGTCATCGTTCTGTGTTTTAGCTAGCTAGCTAGCTAGCTAACTATGACTAGCGATACTGTTTTGTCAACACGTTGTGCAATCAGAGCAGAGTAACACTCTTGCCTTAAACAAAACTTGTGGTTTAGTTAATGCTACATGCGGAACTGTGGAACTGGACTTAATACCGTTCCTCGATCGAGCCGATATCACGCAAGAACCATGCGTTGTAAAGTCAGGACTGTGCGTAATTGATGCATACGTAACTGTAGTAGTAAGTCTGTAGTAACGTCCGAGGTCTGAACAGCGATTTCAGAATTAAATCTTTAAAGCATGGCGTTGCCATATGGCAAGAATTAAATTACGTCCAATTTTTTGATACACGATAATATAAAAGTAGTATTTTCCTATGTAACTGGAAAATGGGGCTTTAACTTTAACAACTAATTCAAGTAAAATCCACAAAAACATTGTTTTTTTTAATTGTGTAAATGTGATAATTCATGCAGTAGAGCAGGGCTCGAAATTTCCTTGGTTCAACTTCAAAAAGTTAGAAGCACCGGCGAATATTTAGGAGCACCCACTGAAAACACTCAAAGTCTTTCCGCCACTCCCTCTCGAAAACCGCAAGCCTTCTTTTCCGCGGGCGGAGCCGCACTAATCACATGATCGCAGGTCGCACCAGAACAATTATTCGCACTCGCACAAATGCTCCCAGAAATGTTTTGAGGTCACACAGATCACATCTCGGGAGCGTACGCGTCCAAAACGGTCGCGATTTTGAGATTTAAATCCGCACCATGCGCGTAACTCGACTCTGAATACACGTAATACGTAGTATGCGGTTTAAGACGTGGCCTTGAGGTCTCTCTCTCTCTCTCTGCATTTCTACTGAATACTTTGCACCTCACAACCATTAAATTAGAAAAGATCCGGATGGTGAGGAAGAGCATAGCACTTTACTGTTTTTTTTATTTATTTTTTTTTTTTTCAACCAGAAAGGGCGTAAAAACCCCAGATCCTCACAAGTTGCATCCTGTCATCGAAAACATCTGGGAGCACGAACGTTATCATTAGCGCTTTGACGAAATCAAACCTGCAATCGCACCCGAGGCATACTTTTCTGCTGCTAGAACACCTCGCTGTGACTCTGTCGGATCTGGGGTGTTGGTGTTGCTTAGTGACGGAGGAAAGAGGAATCCTGTCTTAGCGATAGCACAGCTGGCTGCTTCATAACGATTCACACACAAGATGACTCCTTTTTGCTGTATTTTCACACAATCTAAAGGTTCCTCCAAGAACCTCTGGATAGAAAACGGTTTCCTTGGGTTTAGGATTCCTTGGTTTGTCCCTCTTAAGCAAGCTGTTAATGGTTCTGTGTAGCGAGAACCTTCACTACTAGAGAAGTGAAGCCACTTCAGGAAGCGAAGAACCACCGATGAACCACCTTTTTTAAGATTATTTTTAAAGTCAATCCTGAGTTTCATGTCCTTTTACCTAGAAAGGTTCATGAGAACTCATTTTTTCCCCTCACCATCCGACACGTGACACAATTTAATATCGAGGGCTTTGCTGCAGCACCGTATACTTCCCAAAATTAAGTGCTCCCCCATGAACTTATGCTGAAATTCACAGATTTTTTTTTTGTTGAGCTTGATGGTTTCCGAAATTTTGCCTATGTTTATCTTTTCTTAATACGATTCATTTAGTTGGCATTTGAAAATGTACCCAATAAAATCCGAAGTCCTACATTCCCCATTCGATTCCGCATTACACTGATCTTCCTCTGATGTAGTTCCTAAATAAAAATATTGATTGATTTGTTTGGTTTTTTTTATCCAAAATCATGACCGATTTGTCATTCTAGGAGACGAGAAATCCAGTGTAGAATCAGTAGAGACCAAACGCTAGACTCAAAATCCCAGCGTGCAATGCAGCGGCATGGCTAGTTGACGCCGTTGTTGTGAAGTGAAGAAATCTGAAATCTGACTGAATGATTAAAGCGCTGCTCTCTTTAGCTAGAGATGACGCGAGGGATTAATCCCACCGCACCACTCTCGGTGCGTAGTCGAAAGGCACCGTGGGTGATGTGGGGATCTGAAACAACGTCAGGTCAGAATTTCATTATAAGATACTGTATAGTAGTTTGGACGTGGTTGAAGAGCAGGCGTTAATTCTAACGATGAATACACCAGGCGTTCAGGCCGGACTTTTCCCTTAAAGGACGTGTGGTCTGCTGGAAAGTTTTTCAGCATGGGTGACATGACTTCCCTGGAGTTTCGTTACTTTCTGAACTTTTGCCACTCAGGCAGTTCTCCATTGCTGTTTTAAATTAGAATATATTCTTGACTGGGTCAGTAATACCTTACGTCTCTGAGACATGGAGTGTAGACGTGGAGGCTAGGAGATGAATGTGAATGAGTGTGGGAGATACAGTTATTCTGTTCAAGTGTGTGTGTGTGTGTGCGTGTGTTAATAGAAATGATTCTAGCTCATACTATAGAGGGTAGTCCTCGCATAATTACCTGTTACTGAAATTATAGTGCGTGGAACGACTCGCTTCTGACAAGAGTTTGCTTTTAAATACCGACCGCCGTAGGTAGAGATCGGGATGTAATTAGTACAGCGACCGTGAGGCGTGTAATATTATAGCAATCACGGCGTAATTTGATCGGTCAGAAGGTGTTGATTAATTTTCTGTAACAGCAGCGTGGACAGTAGTGCAGCTCCGAAGCACAGGTTTATATATTAACCGGCTTGTTCTGAGGCGTTAGCGTCTCTATAGCAACGGCTTGTTCACTATGGGCGCCGTTGTTTGACATTTTTGGAAGGAGTTTCCAGGGCCAGCTGATGAACCCCCCCCCCCCCCCCCCCTCCACCACCCCCCCACAATAGTCTCACGCGGAGTGCTTTATTCCGTGCTCGAACGCTGATAAGAAAACCGTGGAACGAAAAGAAGAGTGTTCAGGCGTGTTCGACTCGGCTCTCATTCTGCCGTCTGGATCTCATATTCGATCAGCTCTTATTTGATTCTCGTTCGGCGAGCTAATAGGACGAGTCGTATTCGTTATCACGAGGCTGCTTTGCAAGGCAAATGAGCCGAGCTGCCTGGGACGTGTGGAGAAATGAGACGTGGCCATGGCGGAACAGACATGCTGTCAGCGGTGTCAGCAAACAACGTTTTATTTCCTCCTGACGGGGGAACGGCAGGACGGCCCGTGTCACCGAGTCGCTCAGGCGCAATTACCTCGGGGTCAGCACGAGGAAATTGCCTTCGGCGTTGTTCATTTTCCGTCCCAACAGGACCGACGCATAACTGACCCGCCTTACATCCTGAGCGTAACACCACCTTGATAATGTTCCGATCATCCAACAAGCGAAAGGTCGCGACGTAGCGCTGTCTCGGTATGACTTTACCCAGGGTACGTCACGGCCTGCTAATCCGTTACTTTTTGTCTTATGAAACACTTTTGTTTGCGTTCCAAGTCTCTAAAAGCTCCTTTACGGATGTATTATCATGCATATTACCCGTATTACTCGAGGGGCTGGCGCGGCCGTGCACTCCGAGTGTGCAGATTAATTATAAAAGTGTAGTTTATAGCCGCTGTCTGGGAAGTTTCGCCGCTCTGACTCGAGTCTTATTTACCATCGATTGCATAAGAGTGCTTTATCCGCTCATCAGTGGGCGGTTTGGGCTTCACAAAGTGCTTCAGTTTGTTCAAAAGTGGTTTATGAAAAAGCAGTTTAACACCTTTTGCTGTGTTCTTTAAGCACTTCAGTGAGATGTTGGAGGTGAGATGTTGGAGGTGATGGCAGATTTGACCTTAACCGCTCTCGAATCCAAATAAGGCCACTGGAGTAAGAAGATAAAGAGGAAAAAAAAAATAAAATAAATCATGACAAGTCTGGGTTTGTTTGTTAGCTTACAGGTTCATACAGTTGTGCACTACAGTACGAGGTACCGAGTGTGTGTGTGTCGCATGCTGTTGTATCTTTCGAGTCTGTTTTATAAGACGCAAGAAACAGATCAAACAAATTTTCCACCGATTTCTCGTTCCTGCGTTTGATATTTTTGTCCGCGTGTTCATCCATCTTTGCATTCTTTATGAGAATAAAGCTCTAGAGATGCACTTAGTAGTTTAATATAAACCCTATTGCTCATAGTAAATGATTTATTATTTAACAGTAACGCACAGCACTGTGCAAAAGACACAGGCGCTTGTAAAGAAATTACTGCGAGCGAGGATGGTCTACAAATGTAAAAATAATGAAAGGGGAAAGAAAAAAATAATGTCAAAGTAGAAGGAGTAGTAAACATCTGCCAGGAGTAAAAACCTAATCGATGTCTGGTGCTGGGATGACCCTTTGCCTTTAAATATGCAGCAGTTCTATCAGTTGAGGTTGTGTAAGGAAAGGACATCGGCGCTGCGATGTTTTTTAATTGACAGAGGAAAAAAAAAAACGTTTAAAAATAAATAAATGTAGAAAAGAAAAATCCATGCATTGCACACCAGGAAGTACAAATCAGTTATTTTTCATTTTGGTTCGTAATATATATTTTTTTTTTACATTCCTGCTCCAGCGTTCTACGCCTCATCGTTAGTTGAAAAAAATGTTGGTGTTTTTTTTAACGCTTAATAACATTCTTTTCATCATAGCTGACTCTGCTGATAAGAAGCCAAGAGCAGAAAGAATTAAACCAAACATGGCGCTTAACCTGAAACGTCTGCATTTTAAATGTTTTCGGAGCGTCCTTTTCCAATCGCAGTGTGATTTGTTGCTTGCAGAATTGTACACACACACACACAAAAAAAAAAAAAACAGTTATCTAACGCCAGACAGGAAGTAAGGAATTATGGACAGAAATTTGAGGAAATTGTTTAGGTTTAAGCTCGTAGTTAGAGTTATACTTAAGCGACTCATAGACGTGCATTGGAGTCTCTGTCAAAAACACTTCCTCACGCCGGCTCACCAGGTCAGGGACGGTAAGAGCACCATCGAGAACGTTTAATGAAAACCGGTCGTTCGAGATTTTGGCATTAATTAAAGAATATAAAAACAATTCCAAGTAAAATAAAGTCGGCCAACGCAGACCTATAAACGAAGACGAATGAAACGGACGCTTTGATTATGATCAAAGAGATGGCAAGCGTATTAAAGGAGGACGGGTCGGTCTGTCCGAGCAGAGCCGTGTACGAACGTTTACGCCATCTGAAAGAAGACGTAGCGCTCGCTTATAATGATTATTATTATCATTAATGTTATATATTATTCAATCGTTTTATTGACATAGTACCGAGTCAAAATAACTTCCACTTCGGTTTTTTTTTTTTTTTTTTTTTACCTTGAGCACTCGTTTCATGCTCACAGCTGCCTGTGCACTTGACCTTTTATGGAGTTTTGTGGGCGTCACTGCATGCAAATGAGCTGTGTCTAAAAGACCGATAACATAATTGTCATAATAAATAACACAAACATAATAAATAGCGTAATAAACATAATAAATAACACACACACACACACAAAAAAAAACAAAAAAACACAGGAGTTAGCTACGTAGCTAAGCTAATTCATGCGACATATTGCAAGTATAATTATTAAGCCCTTCGTTGGGATTGGAATTTGATTAAAATATTCCACTTGATTATTTTTTCTTTATTTTTTATTTTTTATTTTGTGTGTTTTTTTTTTTAATTTATTTATCATTTTCCCAGTTTATTACAGCCTGTTTACGATAATGCTAGCTCATATGTTAGACGTTGTTTGCTAAATTCCTAGCTTGTGCTCTAGTTTGTTTACCATAAAGTTGGAAATTTAAGATTTGCTAGGATTTGTTTGCAATAAAGCTATTTAACACCTCGGATGTTCGGTTATTAAAAGCACAGGGCTGTTGGATTCTCAAATCGGATAACTGCCGAAACAAACAAACAAACAAAAAAACCTCACACGATAACGACAGAAACCAAACCGTCAGATCAGTCGCGCGTTCGCCGGCTCACGGACGTGCGGCGTGTGTGTAATGCAGGACGGAGTGTATTACGTATCGTACGCTAATCGGCCATCTGTTTCTCATTAGCCACAAAAGCGCGGGACTCAATTTACACGCGTACTGATGCTGATACTCACGTAAGACTCTCATCTCGAGAGTTTACAGCACGTTTGTTTTGTTTCTTTAGGGGATTTCAGAGTGCTTCTCTAAAGTGTGCTTTTGCGCTAACTTTGTGTATTTGGTAGTGCAGTATTTTGAGAGAAAGCGGTTAGCCGTGTTAGCAAGCTGCGCTCACGTAAGTGCTTCCTGCACTCACGGCAGCAACAATAATCCTGTTCTAATCGACATCTTTCCCTCTTTTGACTGGAAGAATTCACTATGTGTTCATGAAAGCAATCGATCCCCGCACCCCACCTCACCCCCACCACCCCTTTTACTGTTTTCTTCATGAACGCAACCAGACGTCTAGCCAGGAACCGGAGCACAGGAGAGTAAGACTGCGCAGATTCAGCTACTAAAGTGGGAAATGAACACAAAATTACACCATTTTCTCCTTTTGATAAGAACTACTTATAGAAAATCAATCTCCATTCACACGATGCCCCCCCAACCTGTTTTAATCATATTGTATTCTCATCTTGTGGTGGGATGTGTGTTAGCAGGGTCTGTCTTTTGAGAGAGAAAGAAAAAAAAAAAAAAGCATTAGATCAATTTATTTGCTGTTAAATGAAACCTAAAAGTGGATCATCTGAGGTTTTTGTATAACTAAGCGCAACGGTTTGTGACCCCCGCCCACAGTCCGGACTTTTCTTTCTAAGCCCAGACCGTAGATTCATGCAGTCAATCAGTGGCAGTCACGTGTCACATGATTACACAGAATGCCACGCCCCCGTAGATTTGATCTGAGACGATATTTTGGACACGCCCACCTCCACACGTAATCCGCAGCGATTTGGAAATCGCACATGAGATCCTCTTGGGGGCGCTCAACCTGTGGTCTGTGTGGGTTCTAATGCCCCAATATACTGACGGGGACATTATACTGTTTAAAAAAACAAAACAAAACAAAAAACAGCACCGTCTTTCGGATGAGACGTTAAACCGAGGTCCTGACTCTCTGTGGTCGTGAAAAATCCCAGGACACTTATCGTAAAGAGTAGGGGTGTAACCCTGGTGTCCTGGCGAAATCCCCTCATTGGCCCTTCTCTATCATGGCCCCCTAATAATCCCCATCTCTGAATTGGCTACATCACTCTCTTCTCTCCACCGATAGCTGGTGGAGTTCTGGCGCAATATGGCCGCCGTCGCATCATCCAGGTGGATGCTACTCACTAGTCGGGGTCGAGGAGATCCCCCCCATGCAATGTAAAACGCTCCGAGCGTCTAAAAAAGCACTATATAAATGTAACTAACTAACTGTATTATTATTATTATTAGCTGTACTATTCTCCCAGATAAATGATGCTTTTAATATAAAAGCTTGAGTGGGGTTGGCAGGTTAACGCTGGCAAAATAAAATAAAATAAATAAATAAAAATAATAACAATAATAAAAAAAAAGTCTCAGCCCGGTGAAGCATGTCAGGCCGAGATTTCAGCAGCGGTGAGATGATGGATGTCGCGGTCCTCAGAAATAAGTGTCACGAAGAAGAATGTGACTCTCGAATAAGTGACAATAATTCACGAGGATGTGTGATGCCTCAGACGCTGACACATGCGCGGAACTGAACGTTCCCTGATTAAATTTCAGCACATCAATAACAACCTGTAACTGCACAGAAGAAGAAGAAGCAGAAGAAGAAGAAAAAAAAAAAGTCACGAGAGAGCCGCGAATGTTCCTGGAATGAGCGAGGCAGATAATTGTAGCCACTTGTTCCTGCAGGACTTTACAGGAATTTGCTGGGTTTTTTTTTTTGTTTAGTTTTTTGTTTTTTTCCTCCCCAAAGCCTAGCGCTATTAACTATTCATAAGAAAACATTATGCAGATGTGTATGGCCAGGGTTTGGCCGAGAGTCTATACGCTCTCCTATCTCCTGATATTGAACATGTGCTGTGAAAATGACCCTAAGCGTAAACAAGAGGGAAAAAAAAACCCCAAACAAACAAACCAAAAAAAAAAAAAACACACACGCACACGGGGATAAAACTAAGCATAAATCTGATGCTGCAAACGGACCTCATGCAATATTCGTGAGCGAGTGCGAAGTCGGATTTCATATGAATGCTCGGGGAGCTTGGCGGTTGGTTTATTTATTTATTTATTTATTTATTTATTTATTTTGACTCGCACACACCTGCCAAACTTTCCCCTACCCCAGGTGCTAATTTAGCTCGGTGTGTAATCAGCTCGTTTTGCGCTAACTCGATACAAATCGACCGTGTTCATGTATCAGCGCCCAGGATGATCGATGAATCAGATGTTTTTCCCTCCTCTCGTTGCTTTTAATCACTTTAGATGTTTTAGTTAAGTATATTAAAATGAGTAACTGCATTAATTCCAGGTGTGTTGTTGTTGTTGTTGTTAGCTTTCTTGCGTTGTAGCATGTCAGAAAATGTGTGTGATTTCCGCTTTTTGTCGTTTTTTCGATCATTGAACGGAATCCTAATAAAATCTCGTCTGGATCGTATAACGTTCTGAATTCCCCGTGAGATTACGGATCATATAAGAACGATTACGCGCAGCTTACGTGATTACGTAGATGGATGGGGTTTTCATGCGGAAAACGGGCTAGCATGAACGCAAACAGAAAGCACTTGAGGTAACAAGGGCGTTTCACCTGTCTGTTAGCGTGTTTTCTTGACATTCCGTCGTCGCTGCTACCTGCGCGCCGTGTAGCTGTCCTGCGAGCTTAGCGTCATCAAATCCGTTTATGTTTACGTGCTATAACGCTAGTTCGTAGCTTGTTTTCACCTCAGTGCTGGTTTACAGGTCAGCCTGTTCACTGTAATGCTAGTTAGGATTCATATATAAATCAAAGCTAATTTATAGCCTGTTTATTGCTGAGTCACTCAACAGTTTGTTTAATGTTAAATGTGTTTTAGCAAGGCTAGTTCTCAAGCTAGCCTTCTTAATGCTAGTTTACAGTGGGGTCATTCCTATCTCCCCAGGGTCCTACGTTCCCCAGTTCAACATTCTGTTATTAAAAAGGTTTTATGTAGTCCGGACCCGTTTTCCCAGGACCCATGTTAACTTTCTTACCTTTTAAAATACGCTAGCAGATTTGGAGGCAAAAAACGAACCGAATTAAAATCAGATCAGAAACATACTCGGTTAGTTTTCACCGACGTTTTGTCATTCCGTGTTTCCAACTATTTGTTTAGTTCCCTCGAGTCTAGGCCGGTTATATTCAGAGCCATACGGCAGTGCCGGGGAAGAGAAAACCCCTTTGGATGACTTCCCACGATAGCACACGTCATATTAAGCAAATATAGCGCTGGGAACATGTTTTACGGGTTCCCATTATGTACTATATAGAGCTGAGGGACATAGGACGCTCGGTCATGTGCTCACTATGTGATCATATATATCTAGGGAACATAGATACGCTCACGTTTAGAGTTAGTGTGTTGACTTGAACACTAGCTTTAAAGTCTGACAAGAACGAAGATCTTTCCACAACCTTAAACGCAACTATAAATGGATAAAATTGCATGACGTCACCGCGGTACAAAAGGAATAAACGCTTTGTGACCGACTTTGAGGTGTCCAAAGTTATTCTGCTTCGTCACGTCACCTCATCGTTGACTATTTTCCTAAAACAGCACACCACAGAGTGGATTCCTCCTTACTTGGAGAACTGAAAGACCTGTAAAGATGCAAACAACCCAAAATAACCCAGGAAAGTTCTCCGTTATGTCTATTATGCTAACGCAACTGAATTATTATCCCAACCGGCTTTATTTCAAATACATTCCAAACCACATTAGAAGTCGTTCTAAAGCGTCGCTCGGATAGATTTGTGTGCCCTTGAAACGGTGTTCACTGCTTCCCTGAACAGATTTCTCCATAAAACTCTGAACTCTTCGCCAATCACCGGTAAACAGGTAAACATCATTGATGTTTCCTTCCGCTTGCCTGCTTTCTGCTTAATCCTTCTTTCATCGATCGGGGCGCATCGACAGGCCAGGCAGGGCGACGGTGTGCTCAAAAGAGATTGCGTGCGCTCAAATTTCTCCCCTGAAACTTCCATTCAGCTGGAAACGCCGAGCCGCCACCTCCCGGGCTGCGAAAGCTGTGAAAGGAGATATTCAGAGCTATTCAGCGCATTAGTAAATTTTAAGTGTGATTCAACGGCCGTCCTGCGGTGCTAAAGTAATAAAAAAAAAGCCCAAGCGGGGCTCTTTTTTGTTCGGCGACTAATGACTTACAGCGTGACACCGCTCGGAATACACGCTGCTTTCGCATGCGTAATTGCGTATTATGTGAAAATTGCGCTTAAAAATAGAAGATGGAGTCTTCGAATCAACTCAAAGCACAAGAATATTTATCTTATCCACTTTATTAATCTCATAAGCCATCTCCCAGATCCCAGAGGTGATTTGTTTTGGGTTTTTTTTTTTTTTTTTTAAACCACAGGCTCACCTACTGTAGAACATCCTGAATTTTGGGTCGATTCGAAATGGATGTGGACGACTGAAGGCAACGGAGAGCGCTGGAGCTTGTTGCCATGGATTCCTTCGCCTCCCCTGTTGCCAGTAGCAACAGATCAGTTCCCCAGCCGCTGCATTGTTCTGTGGAACAGTAAGTCTTATACATCTAGTGCTTTAAACGAATAACTAAAGTACTACAACCACCAGGAGTACTGAACCGTTCAGAGTTTTCCCTGAGCAAAATATAGTCTAATACATGAATGCCAAAGCAAAGGAGAATTTCTTTTATTGATCTATTTATTATACACAGCATAACATATGATGTAATATATAATACTCACCGACATTACTTAGCCAGCATCGCTGAAGACCAAAATCCGAGCAGCCAGAGAGAAGAACCTAAAAATCTAAGCATTGGTTGGTGGACCGAGACAGCTAATTAATTCACTAATTAATGTATTTATTTACTTGTTTATTTATTTTACAGATGTGCATCACGGTAACAGTAAGAAAAGAATGACGTGGAAGTCTAGTGTGAGTGCTTTTTTAAAAAAGAAGTACCATCTCAATTCTTGGTTTCAAGACCGAAGCTTGCGAATTCGCGGGTCAAAACAACGCAATCTGAACCGAATCACTGTCTTTTACGTTCCGTGCCCTTACGTTTGAAATCCGAGCCAAAAATGTCCCAAATGCAACCAACCACATCGTATATATAATGTTAATGAGTCTTTATCGATCACATACAGTACAGTGCATACGCCAGCATGTTAGGAGGTTGGGGTCAGAGTGCAGGGTCAGCCATGATACAGCGCCCCCTGGAGCACAGAGGGTTAAGGGCCTTGCTCAAGGGCCCAACAGTGGCAGTTTGGCAGTGCTGGGGCTTGAACCCCTGACCTTCTGATCAGTAACCCGGAGCCTCAACCGTCAAGCCACCACTGCTGTAAAGTACATTCTACATCACCAATGCATCCAGATTCAGCTGTGGATTTGGAGCCAGATTTGGAGTTTATTGCTGTTATTAAATATTGGGATGGGAGCCAGATTCTAGTGCTAAGTGTGTGCTGGCACAGCGCCACCTCTCATTTATTATTTGGGTACTCTAATTTCAATTACACTCTACGTTCTCGTTGTCTAAGCTGGAACCGACTCTGGTGCTAATCAAATCCACAAACTACATTCTACTAAACTTTGAATGTGATTAAAGTGGACATGAATAAAAATCGTGCTCTGTTGAGCAGACTTATTATGCTCTCAAATATATTCACTACTTTAATCCCAAGTCTAAATCCTACTAGGGGTCCCTGTAATACTTTAACTATCTCCAGTATTTCCTCGAAACCCTTCGGTATACCTCAATACACTACATGCTAACATCCTCTAATACACCGTAATCGTTTACTGTTTATTTATATGCAGTATGCTACTCTCACAGTAACTCAGGACTAATATCTACCTTCGCACTACTATAAAACATAACTAACTTTTTTTTTTTTTTTCATGCAACACTACTGTACTGCCGGTAGTTTGTGAGCAAACTATAAAGTGTATCGTGATACGTTTGATGTGTCATAGAAACGCCTTTCAAGAATGGCGATATGATATTTTTGTCTTCTACATTCCTGCAATCTACTCCGTGCTCTCGCCTACTTTCTCGACTCCACAGCCTACTTTGTCAATTGCGATTTATTCATACAGCGCTTAGAAAAACAGTTATTGCCATAAAGCAGCGTTACAGCAATCCATGTCTAGACCGCTAACGAGCGAGCTAATGGTGACAGCAGTGAGGAACAATTCCCTGAGATCATTAGGAAGGAAACTCAAGAGGAAGCAAGATGCCAAACGGGGAGCCAGTCGTCCCTTTTGTTCGCCGGCGGATAGCGGAATTATCACAGGAAGAGTACGAGCGCAGTTGAGATGTAATCAGGTTAAAGGGAGTTAAGATCGCCGAAAGATATGCCGAGGGCTGGTGTTGTGTCTATCAGCAGGCTGAAAGGAAAACGAACCGTTTGACAGGGACGGAGTGATGAACGGAGGCGGAAAATAGTCCGAAGGTCTGAAAAGTGGCGGACGGCTCGGAAAAGGTTCGCATTTCATGCGTGCAAATGTTGTTAACTTATTGCAAATCAGAAAACAGAAGCAGTTTGAATAGGAGGTGAGAATTGTCAGGGTGACTTCTGTCATTGAAGCTGCCACTGTTGGGCCGTTGAGCAAGGCCCTTAACCCTGTCTGCTCCAAGGGCGCTCTATCATAGCTGACCCTGCACTCTGACCCCAACCTCCTAACATGCTGGGGTATGCAAAGAAAAGAATTTCACTGGGTATATGTCTATGTGATCAATAAAGACTCATTATTATGATTAATAATAGAGCGTAGACGCGAACAAAGTACATTTACTCTGAGCAAAGATTGTAGAATGGATTTATTCACGCATATAGTTATTCGGTTCGGATTGAGCGGTGCTCCGATGTTTACTCTTCTGATCTAATTCCCTGCGCCTTCTATTCTACTCTGCTCTACTCGACTAAATACTAATATCTGCGATCAACTCTATACTCTACACCACACTATATTCTCTAGTTTAGTCTCTAATCTACTCTATATGCTATTTCAAATAAACATATATTGACGATAGACTATAGAGACTATACAGCAGTGTTCACCAGCCCTGTTCCTGGAGATCTACCTTCCTGAAGACTTGAGCTCCAACCATAATGGTGCCCATCCGACCATCTAATCATTGCCATAGGAAGTTCTTGATCAGCTAAAAGTGGTGTGTTGGATTTTGGTTGGAGATCAAACCTGGAATGAAGGAAGAGCTGAAGGAAGAGGGTTGGTAACCACTGCTCTACATTCTATAGATGAGAGATATTCAACCAAACAATGAATCCAACATGGATACCGTATAAATTTGTGATTTATACTCAAGTCTCACTATTGCTTCATCTCCCGTAGGGGAAATTCTAGAAGTTTTCGCATATCCCAGTACAGAGTGCAGGGTCAGCCATGATACGGCACCCTTGGAGCACATAGAGTTAATGGCCTTGCCCAACAGTGGCAGCTTGGCGGTACTGGGGCTTGAATCCCACGACCTTCCAATCAGTGACCCAGAGCCTTAACTGTTGAGCCACCACTGCCCTAAGTTGTTCAAGACCGAGTTGCTTAGTTTATGAGCTGTTGTATTTGTCAGTGTTTTGACATAGCATTGCGTTCCTGATTCTAAAAAGATCGTATCTCATCCGTGTACACGACTTAGCTTGACTACTAAAAGCTCATTTGTGTCGGTTGGATTCATAACACGTAGCGCGTGCTATAGTTACAACATTGCATGACCATGAAGCGCATTTTGTTTAAATATACACACCGGTTATTTATTTATTTATTTATTTATTTATTTATTTAGCAAAAGTTCTACTGGTTGTTGAACCTACCGGTCTGACTGGTCTGCTAGGCGAATCCAGACACGAATCCTGCTGGTCCTTGATGCCTGGGCTACCGATTTGTCTAGACAAGACTACCTGCAGTATTAGGTGGATCCGATCAACTATCCGCTCAGCGCATACTACCAAACCTGTAATATAAAAAGATAGAAAATAATAACAAATAAACAAAAAGCCCTGCTCTATATTTAAACTGCAATCGCACTTATTGTATGACTGATGCTTATTCCGTTCGGTCAGCCCGCTCTCATATTTCTTCTGTTGCTGATTTCATTAGTATTCTCTATTTAGAAAGCACTGATCATGCTTGGATATGATGATATGATTAGGAAGCCTTACAGGAACGGAACGGAGCGCACCTTCATCACTGTGCGATTGACTGGAGCCATGTTGTGTAAAGTGCTCTGGGGAAGGGCCCTTCCTAAATGAATAAATATAGGCCCGAATACATCTAGCAACACTGTGTAATGCTGCTGAATTGCGCCTTAACAATGTTACATCTTGTTATCTACTTACAGCCTCTCGCAGTTAATCTTTCGAACGTCTCAGAAGCGCGGCGTGCGCCGTGGAAAAATGGCGTGACTACCAAGCTTAGCATCATAGCACTATTTTTTCCACTAAAGCTCCGATAATTACCCCCAAACCGTCTAGCCAAGTTTCTCATGCTTGGATAGTCAATTAGGATACAGCTGTGATTTAATAAAGGACGAATGACGACAGTGTCGCTTATTAGCCGCTGCTTTTCCAAGATCCTGCATGAGAGGAAAGACAGCAATCGTCTAGCCAGTTCAAGCCCTGTGTGTGTGTGTGTGTGTGTGTGGGTTTTTTTTTCTTCACCTTCTTGTGTCTTACATTTCCCTCAGTCAGTGCCTTTTTTTTTTTAACCTCTAGGCTTCAGTCGCATTATCAAATCTCCTTTTGCTCCCAGTGCATCCCTCCGCAAAGGCAATTATGCTGAAACTACAGGCCCTGAAGTCGAGAGTCAATGTTACTTTGAGCCAATCCATTTCAAACGGAACCTTTTTAATTGGCACACATTCTGGATCCAGGAGAAAAAAAAATGAATAAGAATAAGCTATGAAGTCAGTTAAATATTTTTTTTTCCTCCCCCACTGTCACAAGGATGATGTACTCAGACGAAACGCATGGGGGGGGGGATTTTATTTTATTTTATTTTTATGATGAGAGGGAAAGAAATCCATTTGAAGAATAGCAAAGCTTCCACCGGCTTTTGATGCCTCCTCCCATCCGAGAGCCGCTCGCAAGACGCGGAGGATAGTTATGAAAACGTTAAATCAAACTCGCGATCGCAACGGCGCTCACGACGGCACCCTGATTTGACAAATTTGACACATCAGATATTGCACAACTAGCCGCTGTAGGGTATCGGGTAGCAACAGACCTGGGTTTGATTAATACACCCGTGGACAACGCCGTCCATCGATCGTCAAGACCGTAATACACGGACGAGCCAAGCCGAAAGTATCGCGTTTAACGTTTGACGGTCATCCTTAAGAGCGAGGAAAAAAAGCTCAATTCGAAGGACACGGCGGTTCCTGAGCAATTTAAAAGCAGAATTCAGATAAAAGATGCCAATATATATAAAACCTTCACCATGTCTGTCTAGACAATTTTTTTTTTTTCCTTTAGAGAATTGAAAATGACCTTGATTGTGGCCTGCATGTACAGCTCACGTGTAAATCTGCTGAAAGTGAAAGAAACTTTCGAATTACTATACACACGTCCTTAATCATTCGAACTGCCAAACGCTCGAGCCGACGTTAAATCCTCGGCTTTGTTCCCGATACGTCCTTGGCGAACGTCGACGAAATGTCCTCGCTGATTCACTTCACGTCCAACAGCGGGACGGTGTCTTGACAAACGGTAGACTCTTTCCGTCTCGCGCACAAACCTACTGTAGTATGTGACGTTCTCGGTCGAGTGTTTTTACCAACACAACCCTGACAGGATTACATCATAGTCCTTACTCGACCAATACCGACATTCGGTATAAAATACGTGACTCGCAGAAGAAAAAAAAAAAAAAAGGAAATCCACGCTTTGGGACCTGGAGTCACCTTGATGAAATTTCACAAACAAACCACTCACGTATAGTGGCTAATGCTGCCTTCAGGTCCTGTCGGAAAAACCGCAATTACGGCGCGAGTGCACTCGAACGCCACTAAAATGTCGTGATTAAAATGCGGGAACTCATATTTTTCTATGATCCCCAAAAAACAAGTGGTCATCAAAACTCTGGTGGAACACAAGTGGAACTGTGGGAATTATAAAATCCCAAATAAATCAAAATAATTTAGTGTTTTAGCATCTTCAAAGTAGACACGCTTTTCGCCTAGAATTTCCAGAAATGTATTCTTGCCGTTTTCTCAACCGATTTTTTGAGGAATTTCCCCGACATGCTTTTTAAACAGTATTAAAGAGGACCTATTATGGTTTCGAAACGTGCCTAAGTTTGATTTAAAGGTCTCATACGATAGATTTACATGCATCTGAGGTGAAAAAACACTTTAACGTGCTCATAATTTAAACTGCAGCTTTACCGTTTTCCCCCCAGGGTCACGAACGACTCGTTCAATGATCCGTTCTAAAGGATTCGTTCTAAACTCCTCCTTTCAGAGAGCGTAATCTGCTCTGATTGGTCAGATGTAGCAGTCTGTTTTGATCGGTCCGCCGCTGTCAGCGTGTGTCGAAAAAAAGGAAACGCCCACTACCGTAACTACCTGTCAGCGAGCAGCCGATGAAGACCAGAGGCGGGGCTTTTTGTTACGAACGTACGTAGGTTAGTACAGGAAGTGAGTCTGGAATCACTAACGAGTCGTTTCAGCTGTTCAGAATCGATTCCTTCTTTTGGGAGTCGATAACTCTGTTTGTCGTGCGCTTTGATCTTTGAAACTTTGCAGACTTTTTACATTCACAAACAGCTGTATAACAGAATACACGAAAGGGAGTATTTGAAAAACTATAAGAGGTGCACTTTAAAGGAGTTCCCACCTACGCTGGACACTTATCGGATGCTTTCCGGAATATTCCGCTCCGAGTCGTTTAAAAAAAAAAAAAAAAAAAAAAAAAAGTAGAGGCATTTCAGTTGAGTCTCCACACTTTTCACCGGGAGTGATGGTGTATATGGGTTTGATGGTCAGGCGTCCACAAACTTTTGCCTGTACAGCGTATACAGTATTCGTCACAAACTTTTAAAGGTGTAAAATGAAGGTTTTTTTTTTTTTTTTTTTTTTTTTTACGAATCTATCGAAATCAGCGTAGTGTTTCGAATCCATCGCATCACGCGAGAAGATTTGCACGCGAGAGACGAAACTCTAAAGACAGACTTTCCAGCTCTCTGCCGGTTCTCACTCCTGCCGTGACAAACATTTGCTCATCCCCATGTTCCTTTTCGCACCGTTAAACGCTCCTCTCCTCATAGCACTCAATACTGCATGTCAGGACTTTAGGGCGTTCGCACCTCCGAGTTTTCCCGAGCATCTCGGTTAGCGCTGGAATACGGACGCGTTCCTCACTTCGACGGCGGTTCGGAAGGAAGCCGGATTTCGTCACGTCGCGGAAATGGATTTCGACCCCCCTCGTTTATGTATCTGTTTATTTATTTATTTATTTCAGAAGAGTCACAATAACAACCTTGACAAAGAGGCTTTTTTTTTTTTTGCGCCTCGTTTTTCTCCGAGTAATATTTCAGTAACCTTCAACATGCTGCACATTTGCAGTAATTAAAATTCCCAAGCTGAATTAA
Organism: Ictalurus punctatus; assembly: GCF_001660625.3. Lineage (NCBI taxonomy): Eukaryota > Metazoa > Chordata > Actinopteri > Siluriformes > Ictaluridae > Ictalurus > Ictalurus punctatus. The sequence goes on from NC_030431.2 coordinate 3,529,359, forward strand.
AGCATTCACACACACACAGTTAAATAAATCAGCCACAATTACAATTCAAAACTGACATTCCGCCTTTCATTTAGAGCGATCACAATGTTCGACGCTGCACAGCAAACGACATTTCTACAACCTCTTCATTCTTCCCATCCTGATCTATAATGTAAACATGGCTGTAATTGATGTACTGTTTACTTTTCATATGTAAATCTCCCTTTTCAATTTCCTCTTTTTGTGGGTGGTACAATGGGGTTTTTTGTGTGTGTGTGTGTGTGTTTTTAGGTAGATACTGAATAATGAAAGGTAATTACAAATTAAGGACTGAAGAGTCACCAAGCATGAAAGGTAATTAAATAAATAAAGTTTAGAAAAAAATCCAATTTATTAATCTGTTACTCTGTAATATCCTGTTCCGGGTTTGTAAACGCGCGTTAACTTTTCTGCGGTCGCTTTCCCGATTTGGCGGCGATTCGAAAATGCGTGAAAAATCGCGATTCAGCTTAGAAATAAAGATTTATGAGATTTCGCCTCCATGATCGTTCAACGGGACGCGGTCGAGTTTCAGCGAGCGTGGAATCGTGGATCCTAACGTTATGCTCTATGAACGATCGGAAAAATCGTGACGTCAAATTAGACGAAGCACTCTGAAAGGTAATTTTTACAAAAAAAAAAATTAAAAAAATGATGGCTTAGGCACCGGATTCATTTCCTATACATGCGCATTCAGGAGCACTGTGATTTTATTTCCATCCAGATGTTAGTGTTTTCTCGACGCTCCTCCTCTAAGAACATTTTTTATTTCGAATTTATTTATTTATTTATTTATTAACCGTCACTGATTTTTCCAGGCAGTCACTGCTTCTTGTGTTGAGAAATGAACTTCTTATCATCCCTGCTAAATCTCAACGGTTCATTAGAATATAAGCTACAGGTGTGAAACCACTTTAAATCCACACATTGGACAACAATCACGTCATTTCTTTAGTTCACTTGAAATAAAGTGAATGAGCAGCTCTAAAACCATTGAACATTAGACGCTCCCAAATAAATAATTATAACCCGTAACGGTCCAATAAATATGTTTTTAATATTTCACATGACCATGTGTGAGGAAAAGGAACTCTACAAGTCCAGTCAAGTGCGAGAGGTTTATCTCAGAAGAGACGTGTGAAAAAATATCCTCACCGATGTCATAGAGTTAAACGAATCCCGTCCGGATAGGGCCGTATGCTAATCGCAAGTTGATTCAGGGGTGTGGCTACAGACAGTATGCTGTCAGTCACAAAAGTTCTACTGTCGCTAATAGTCATGGGGTAATGGTAAAGAGATGTATAATAATCTTTCAAGGTTCAGGGAAATGTCAATGCTCGGGTCTGTGCACGGTTTGGATTCTCTCTCACTCGTACATCTCTTTGAGTGAAAGTATTTGCAAACTGAATAAATGTAGAGTTTAAAAAGGGGGGAAAAAAAACAGGGAAAAAATGTCTGTGCTTTGAACAAAGACAAAATAAATAAATAAATAAAAAAACGGCAACCTTTCCATCGAATAATCAGTTTGTTTCACTGATGTTTGACTTCACTCCATTTAATTTGATAATATCTGCTGCATGCTCTGTGTGAATTGGTGCTCTCGCTCTTTCCACTTTCTCGGCGTGTACAACAGCTTGTAAATCCCTCACGAGAGCAGAACACATGCTGGGAACAACAAGTCCTCTTTTCTAAAAACCCCACAGAGAAATCAAATTCTTTGAATTGCGAGGATGAGTGAAAGAGAGAGAGAGTGAAAGAAAAGAAAGAAAAAAAAAGGGCCAGAATTCTCTGCATCGATGTCTGCACTAAAGTTTTCACCAAAGGCTTCACTTTATTTAATTCAGCTTGACACGTAATGATGATAAAGCGCTACGAAGGCCAGGTGAGATTGGATTTCACTCGAATCAGCCGTGCGAGTAATCAGTTCAGACAGTATACAATCATTTTAGGCTGTAATGCAGGACTATTGTATATGTTGCACGAGATAAACACTTCACAGCTTTAGTGCTATTAATAAAGTTGTATACTTGTTTTGAGTACAACAGGAAGAATCACAGAAATAATCAGAACTGGGCATTAATTAGGAAAAAATGTGATGAATGTTCAAAAGGCTTTCTCAAAGGACTAATCTCAATACAGACTAAATCACTGATCACCATTATTCCCAATGACCAATCACTGATCATCATTATTCCCAACGACCAATCACTGATCATCATTATTCCCAACAACCAATCACTGATCATCATTATTCCCAATGACCAATCATTGATCACCATTATTCCCAACAACCAATCACTGATCATCATTATTCCCAATGACCAATCATTGATCACCATTATTCCCAACAACCAAGCACTGATCACCATTATTCCCAATGACCAACCACTGATCATCATTATTCCCAATGACCAATCATTGATCACCATTATTCTCAATGACCAACCACTGATCACCATTATTCCCAACAACGAACCACTGATCATCATTATTCCCAACAACTAATCACTGATCATCATTATTCCCAACAACGAACCACTGATCATCATTATTCCCAACAACGAACCACTGATCATCATTATTCCCAACAACCAACCACTGATCATCATTATTCCCAACAACGAACCACTGATCATCATTATTCCCAACAACCAGTCACTGATCATCATTATTCCCAACAACCAGTCACTGATCATCATTATTCCCAACAACCAACCACTGATCACCATTATTCCCAACAACCAGTCACTGATCATCATTATTCCCAGCAACCAGTCACTGATCACCATTATTCCCAACAACCAACCACTGATCACCATTATTCCCAACAACCAGTCACTGATCATCATTATTCCCAGCAACCAACCACTGATCACCATTATTCCCAACAACCAGTCACTGATCATCATTATTCCCAGCAACCAGTCACTGATCACCATTATTTCCAACAACCAACCACTGATCACCATTATTCCCAACAACCAGTCACTGATCATCATTATTCCCAACAACCAACCACTGATCACCACTGTATTCCAAAGACCAACCATTGATTACCACTGTTCCAAATGATCAACCACTGCTCATCACTGTTTCCCAAGCATTATTCCCCAACAATCCTGGCTGAGAAATTCTCTGACTCAAACGTAGATTTGTTGAATCAGAGAGAAGCAAATCCTGGTCCTTACGTAAGGATTTGCTGATTCAAAGCCTGAAGCACAAAACAGGAGAGGAGTGATTGGCTGAATGAGAAAGGAGCGAATCTCTTTTATGATTGAAAGAGTCACTGATTCAAAAACTGACCCACTGAATGAGATAGGAGTAAATCTTTATACTGTATTCTCCTAACTAAATAAAAACTCCACTGAATAAAAAAGGCATGAATATCAGTAATGAGAGAAAGATTCACTGATTCAAAACAGACCTGCTGAATGACAGAGGAGCGAATATCGGCCTTAAGTGAACGATTCACTGATTCAAAGACTGTTGTGCAAGTGAAATAACCAAAAGGATTCAGCAGTGATGACCGAAAGAGTCGCTGATTCGAAAACTGACGTGGTCATGACTGGAAGATCCACTGATTCGACCTCTGATTTGCCAAATGAGAGAGGTCTGAATCTCTGACTTGATGGAAAGATGCTGAGTCACAGAGTCAAATTCTGAAGCACTGAATGAGAGAGGAGTGAGTTCTGGTATTGACCAAAAATATTCACTTATTTAAAGATCGCCGAAGAGAGAGGATTGAATCTTGGTCCTGAATCGATTCAAAGACTGAGAGAGGAGCGAATTGGGCCAAAAGATTTACTGATTCAAAGACTGACCTGCTGAACAAACGATTCGCTGATCCAAAAACTGACTCACTGAATCAGAGAGGAGTGAATCTCTGTTCTAATGAGTCTTTATTGATCACATATACATTACAGCACAGTGAAATTCTTTTCTTCGCATACCCCAGCATGTCAGGAAGCTGGGGTCAGAGCGCAGGGTCAGCCATGATACAGCGCCCCCTGGAGCAGAGAGGGTTAAGTGCTTTGCTCAAGGGCCCAACAGTGGCAGCTTGGCAGCGCTGGGGCCTGAAACTAGTTGTTTGATGTGAAATACTCAAAATACATCCATTTAAATCTGGCGTTTGGATGCAACAGTAGTACACAAGGTAATCTATCTCCTAATCAATCAAGCAGACAGCACTTTGTGGTTTATTTTGACCTCCATCGACGGCTTTCGCTTCTTCACGGAAATCATGACCCACTTGTTGCCTATTGTACCTCGCTGTTGATCCTTCCCAAGGATTTATTTATGAATTAATGAAATGGTACGTGCGGAACATCTGTTTGCCTTTGCTATAAGCCGTGATGGTGTGAAAACAGACTCACGGCCAGAGACGGACAGATTGCTGATGGCTCTCGGTGTAATTATGAACATAGAGTGGCTCGGCTCAAAGTGCGCCGCAATTTGGTCGAGTCAAAAAGCAACACATTAGAGCCATCTGGCAGTCGAGCGCGAATTAGTGAGCCGGAATGATGTTTTCACACCGAACCGTTAGCCGGATAAAGAGCGCGCGCAGTCACGGTTTACTTTATTCGACTTCATTTTGATTTGCCGTGAAAGTGCCGGGATCGGAGGCCGTAATCGTCCTGGTGTAAATGTTTTGATTTGAACTCCTAATAGAGCAGCATTTACACCTGGCCTGATGTCACTCCAAGGTGTGTAGGCATTTAATAACAACATCTAGACCAAAATGTCATTTCAGTCACGATTTTCATGATACGTAAGCAAATCAAACACTCTGTTGCATGCTTTTAGAGGGAAAATAATCAACAACGCGCTAGTGTGATGAAGTGGAGTTACTGCCAGGACCCAGAAGTTGATCATCTTCCTATTTAACCGCACGTCCTGAAGTGTTTTTTTTTTTTTTTATATTTAATTTCATTTTATTTTATTGTATTTGCCAGCGATTACAAATTTTTAGTTATGAAAGAACGAGACATCGTACTGTTTATCCGTTTATAGTTACATTTCATGTCGTGGAACGTCTGCGAAACGAGTCACGTACGTTATAGCAGCTATAATCCTTTAGGAATTTTTTAACATTTCTTTTTCACCCTCGAAATGAACAAGACCAAAGAACACATCACGTTACAGAGAAATCATAAAAAGTGTCAACTCCTCGGTCCTCAGAAAACGTAAACGTTACAGCTTTACTGTTCGTCAATCAGCTTCAAGCGTTAATCAACACCTTCTGACCAATCAGAATTGAGAATTCAACAGTGCTATAATGTAGAATAATAAGCATTAACTCACAGCTCATAACCGCATACAAGTATCTTATCAGTGCGTTATTAAGTCTCAGGAACGAGGCGTGGCTTAATGTTTTAGGGCGGAGTTGTAGAAGTGATGCAGATTCAGGTACACTGGGTTTTTTTTTTTTTTTTCAGCACGAGGCAAAAAAAAAGGCAGACGTCTTCGGGTTGATTTTTGTTAAAGTCGACGTCGAGTGTCATTTTACTGCCTCGGTGGGTTTTAATTACAGCACGTGACAAATTTCACACCGGATTAAATTTCGCACGTGTTAATAGTTCTGATCCATCACACCGGACGCATCGGTAGCGTGTAAATGCTCGTACGCCCGAGCAAACATCATCGAGTTACAGTCGTCAAAGCCTGATTTGAGCTGGAAAAATAAACCTCGGCGTGCCGGAGATGACAGAGGAGTTATCACTCGGATCAGAGCCTGCGGTCGCTCATCTGTCGGAGTGAACATGCACGCATTAATCCTCCATCACATCACACACGAGTGCCCTGTTCCCTGAGAATCTCCACCATCAATCAGACAATATCTCACGCTGGCAGATAAACACACACACACACACACACACACACACACACATACTCAGGTATTTCCTTACTCATGAGGCGTTGGATATTACAGTATTCTCACAGAGATTTAAAAAATCACACAGACACAGAAACAAACACATGCACACACAGACACACACACACACACACACACACACACAGGAGGATACTACAGCATTCCTTTAAAAAAATAAATAAATAAATGAGAGGAAAAAAAAAAAAGATGTAGAAACAAACAGATGAAGTCATTACAAAATCAAACACACATCATCCCAAACCACAGTGTTCTGGATGCTGTGTGTGTATGAGTGTGTGTGTGTGTTCAGCCATTGCATCATCACAAGGAACGCCATCGTTTGTTTCTCTTGTTTCTCATTTTCGCCCCGTCACTCCAGATGTGACCATGCGCTCTGACATCTGTTCGAGTGTCTGCTCTCAGGGGGGAAAACAGCATGTACGCAAACACACGGCTGAGAACTGAACTGCTGGCGCTCTTATTCCACCCAAATACACACACACACACACACTCACAGCACAGCAGAGAGTCTCGCATCAAAGCTGATTCCTCTGACTGGCTCTGATTGAATGACTGCGAGATGTCAGAATTAATGAGAGAGAACAAACAGCAGTAGGAAAAACGATGATGTCTTCTCATAACACGCTCTTTCACTCTGTCTGTCTCTATAAAGAGAAACTTCCCTCACCTACTTTTATTTTTTTTCTTCTTCTTCTTTCTTTCTTCCCTACACTGAGCATCTAATGACTAAATAAGCAGCATGCTAGCTGCCATCTCCGTCCTCCTGAGACTTCTCAACTGCCAGCCGGCTTGAGGAGTGATCACACACTCTCACACACTCTCACACACCATGGGCTGGCGATCTGAACAGGAACTGAATATTATATTTGTTTCTCACCCCGGACGTGAAAACACGGCCTCGGAGCCTGCACGACTTGTCCGTTCGACACCACACTGTAAAACCGAATAAGTTCATTTAGCTCCAAAATTTGAGGAAACTAATGACCTCAAAATTTTTAAGTTGATAAATCAATTTCTTTAAGCCAAATACACTTAAATATAACGAAAATGTAACTCAAACTTTGTCATTTAAAACGGTTTTTGTTTTACTTCTCAAATTTTGCAATCTTCATGCTTTTTTTTTTGGCGGAAAACTTCTCGGACTGGCGAAAATCGCAACGGCACGAAATTGTCTTTCGCGGCGACGTCCGTCGGTAAACGAGAAATTTTAGCTCTGTCCGTGTTCGACGCACGCGAATCGAAGAACGCTTCGGCCGGGCGTCACGTGACGCGTCTCGCCCCGAGCTCCTTCGAATATCGCGGCGTTTCGGTGATTTTGCGTTCGTTTCTGCGATCGCGCAATCCTGAAGGGACTGCTACATTTAAAAAGATATATTTTCACACTCATTATTCACGCCCACCCTGCCCCCACCCCGCCCCCATCCCGCCCCCACCCCGCCCCCACCGGCATGTTTTTCGATGAAGCCGGAGAACCTACAGGAACCTGACAGGGACACACAGTCTCAGGTTCGAACCAAGGACCCTGGAGGTGTTCGGCGGCAAAGTGGAACTATTAATATCTCACCACTCGCTACTCATCTTTCATCAAACTCGTGCACTTATCAATACCCCGACAGTTTCTTCAGAACTTCGAGTGACATCGAGCGACCTCTGATTCAGCACAAACTCGGCTTTTCGTTTCTGCCAGCTATCGAACTCGAATACTCGATATACAGATTCATCATAACGTGCACTGCAATTAATAAATAAATAAACAACGCTAACTGAATTACGCTATAGAAATCCGAGCAATAAAACGCTATTCATTGAATGTATGTACAAATCTTTACAAATAAAATGATTTAAGAAAAAAAAAAAAAACAAAGACGTAAAGTATGTATGTTTTGTATTCAAGCCAAAAAAACAACAAAACAAAACGGTACCCTCCATTAATATTGGCACCCTTGGTAAATATGAGCAAAGACGGCTGTGGAAAATTATCTTCAAATTATCGTTGAACCTTTTGATCTTTTGTTTAAAAAATTCATTCAAAATCTCTGCTCTTATGGATATCAAACAATTACAAACACAACACAGGTTTATCCTAAAAATTAAAAAAAAAAAAAAAAAATCTTTGTTAACTATAGGAGTGCAACAATTATTGGCACCCCTATGAATCCATATGAGAAAAATATATTTGAAGTATATTCCCAGTGATATTTTCATTTTCATTTTCTTACACCTGGGTGAGCAGAGTATTTTCGTGAATTGTTTATGAACAAAAGCTCAAAAGGTTAAACAATAAAGACAAATTTTCACAGCATTCTTTGCTCATATTTACCAAGGGTGCCAATATTAGTGGCGGGTACCATACATGAAGGTTGTAGTGCGTGTCTTTTAGAGCCCAGAATACTTACGAAATATCCAAAGGTTTATATATATAAAAAAAAGATTAAAAATCAAAGCAGATCGTTTACTTTAATTATTATTTATTAAAAATTATTTAATAATTTAATTAGCCAATTAAGATCTTCCCTAAATAAGACGTATGGATGTATGGAAGTGTATTTTTTTTTGATCCATTTGTAGTTACACTACACTTATTTTGTAGAACATTTGCGGTTAGTTCCAGTTATCCCTCACGTTATAGGAGATATAAAACAGTCGTTCCCTTACAGACCCGTCACGTATCTGAGAAAGTGCACCGAATTTCTTTTCATTTGACTGCTACCGATATTGAAGACTCCTTCCAAAAATGTGAAATTCTTTCTCTAGAATTGAGCATTCAACAAGTCCCTTTGTCATGAAAAACAGTCGATTCTGGCTTGTAATATTCGATCGGAATCAACGGGACCATGTGGCATGGAGTACGCCACGAGGAATCCGCACAGCAATCCGTCGCTTTTGCACATTAGTCAGCGTTAGCCGTTATGAAATGGGCTATATAAAAACGCAATAAGAGTCCTATTCACAATCCGTAATAAACCTCCACTGTAAAAATTTAATTGCAAACAGCGGGGCCGTACAGCGCACATCACATTAGAGCTATGAGGAAATGCTCAGAGCGTCTTCAGAGCTTGATGAGAGCATTACCGGAACTAATGGACCAGGAAAAGCGGGAGCAAAAAAAAAAAAAAAACCCCTTCCACGTTCAGAAGATAATAAATCAAAGTTCAACTGCGAGAGTTTGTATCGAACTATCAGCAAAATCATGTGCTATATTACGGGGGGGGAAAAAAACCCTCAACTGAAACGTAGCCCATTTTCCGCTAACACGAACGCGCCGTAGCCGATCAGCCGTGGGAAGTTTACCGCCTCTGGTTTAGCATAAAATCGCAAATAAAACAAATCAACTTGAAACTACATCCTCATTTAAATCACTTCCAATCTACATCTCAGCCTTCATACTCCTACCCGAGTCTACCACCCGAGTCTGGGTCGTATTCAAAGTCAGAGATTTCAAACCCGAAAAGTCGCATGAATATTTACACGGGCAAAGTTATGCGTAAAGAGAGATGGATTACGCACATGCTTTAGTCGTTTTTCTGAGTGGCCCACTGAGGGTATGCAAATCTCAGTCGTGCAGTTCACACCTCTGTGGTTCCCAGAGACGTTGTCAGAGACGGTGGTGGTTTTTTTTTTTTTTTTTTTTTTTTCCAGCAGGGTCTAGCTCACACATACTTTGCCTTTAAACCTGTAAAAAAAAAAAAAAAAAAAGAAGCAGGGTTGTAAAATGTGGATTGAAGAAGAAAGCAGCATGTTTTTCTTTGCTGTTGAATCTAATACGATGTAATAAAAGCTATTTAAGAATGAAATATATATACAGTTATATAATAAAAATGATTCGACCCCCATTGCAAATCAGGTTTATTGTCAAAATGTACAGACTTTCAGCGGTTTGCGATGTACAAATCAAACACAGGCAATTGAAATAGTTCGACACAATGAATGCTTCAAGTGGTTTCCCCCGAATTCAACTGAAAACGCATAGCTAATGACTTCGCATAGCTAATGAGCTGCCATTCTGGATTGAAGCGGTTCTCGCCTTTGGATAAGTACAGACGGTATTTCAGAGGAAATTTTCTGAGGTAATCTTTCAATGAAATATGACAAAATGACGGTAATTAGTTCATTGAAATGAGTTTATACACATTTCAGGTGTTCGTTTTTACTACGGGTGTTTCATGTTGCTGTTTAAACATAATAATGACTAGCTGGCTAGCGAAATCGCTAACTAGCTATTCCAGCTTGTCAGAACATAGTTCTTGTGTTTTCTGAGGTAAATTTTCATTTTAAACCCAGAAAAACGCATGAATCAGTTGGTTTTTTGAATTGGTTGACACCTATTTTATGGTTAATGCGAATGTTGGCGTTTATATTAAACGAATATTAATGCCCTGCTGGAAATTTAAGCAAAGCGTGATCATAAACAGTAAAATGAGGCTTATTAGATGTCATTACGCATGAATGTAGAATAGGATGGTCGTTATTAAATTATGGGGACTGGGCTCGTCGATAAGCTCGGAGACAAGATGATCATGCAAGCGCAAGTTCTGACACGAGGGATCGTACGTCAATCATTCGGCATTCTGCTTGATCACGCGCAAGATGACAAATCAGCGTTTGACTCGTATGTTCCATTTTCCTCGCGTGTAAGCAGGCCGTCGCTGTTGCTGCTGTGTGTGTATTATCTTTGACAGACAGTTTGACACATTCTCAGTATACGCACTTAGAGTTATTTTAGCCATCCGTGATAAAAATGCCAGCCATTTACCTGCCTAAACCAGCGTGATCATAAATTGTGTAAAGTGCGTAGAAAGATTTGCAGAGATGTGGAACACGGACGTATGCTGTTCCAACGCTTTCTCGCATTACCGTAATATTTTGCTGTCTAGTCAGTAAATAATTAATGAATTTGTGCGTAGACATGAAAATGAAATATCCAAAGTTCCTGATCTTTCACTGATGAACAAAAACTGATGAGATTTCTTCGGAGATTTCAGGAGCTATAAGAAAGAACCCTTCTATAACGGGAGGTGACAGAGGGGAGCATCCAGGAGTTTATGATTAATACATTTGTATTGGTTATTAATAGTTGTGTGTTTTGATTTTGATTCATCGTTGCACAGAAGAACATGATTTTGGATAGCGTAGGGGAACGATTCATAAATTCACCAGCAAGAATTTAGTATAAACCAGCAGCCCAGAAGCAGACCACTGTCTGAAAAATGCTAGTGGGCTGCTGGATGTCAATGACATCAAAAACAACTTCCACAGGGCAGGGGTGAAGGTATCTCAATCCGCTGTTCGAAGAAGACTCTGAGAGCAGAAATATAGAGGCCGCACCACAAGCTCGGCAGTTTATGTAAACCACTCATCAGCAGTAAGAATCGGAAAGCCAGAGTGGAATTTGCAAAGAAATACAGAGATGAGCCTGAAAAGTTCTGGAACCAAGATGAACCTCTACCAAAGTGATGGAAAAATGTGGAGAAAGAAAGGATCTGCTCGTGATCTGCACGCTAATCTGTGAAACATGGTGGAGGTAGTGTCATGGCTTGGGGCTTCCATGGCTGCTTCTGGAACATTCTCACTAATCTTTATTGATGATGGCGCTCATGATAGTAGCAGCAGAATGAATTCAGAAGTTTACAGGAACATTGTGTCTGCAGATTTACAGAGAAACGCATCCAAATGAATCAGGAGGAACTTCATCATTCAGCAAGACAACGATCCACCTCAACACAGGACTTTTAACCCAGTGTAACCAGCATTTCACCTCCAGAAGAGAAGACTGAAGGGAGAAACCCGCCGAAACAAACAACAACTGAAAGAAGGCGACAGTTTGGTGTCAGTGAGTCGCAGGATCGATGCAGTTATTCCAAACAAGAGACATGCAAATAATTATTAGGTGTTATTTACGGATACAAAAAGCTCTATGATTTAATGTTGTTTAACACGTCTAGATGTAAACACCAGAAAATAAAAGCTGAAATCCTAAACCCTCGTCTCATCTGCAGCTTTTGACCTCAAACCCAAACGTCTTCGGTGTAGAGCACGAATAAATGAATTGGTCTTGCCGTTCCAATAGTTTTGAAGGGGACTGTATATCATGCTCTGATGTTTACTTGTGTGTGCAACTTTTTTTTCTTTTTTTTTTTTTGTGGCCGCACTTTTGCTTTAATATCGTGGGTTCAACATGTTAAATGGTTCAGTTTTTTTTTTTTTAAATAAATAAATAAATAATGAAGGCCAGCTCACAGAATCAGTGGGAGTATGTGATATGGACATGGACAGAAAGAAACAGACGCATAAAAGATGAAAACATGAAAAGTGCATTCTTCAGAGAAGCGCAAAAAAAAAAAAAAAAAAGTGTGGGAGTGAGGGATTGTTGAATATTTCACATGCAAACATTTTTATTATAGAAAGCACTGGAAAGTGGGTCCTGCTGTGATAAATGGGCTGACCGAGTGCGCAGTGTACGTGGGGTGACCAAGTCCGAGCAGAGGTACAAAGGTAAGAAGGGATGAAGAGGAAAATGAAGATGAGGAGGATGAAAAGGAGAAGGAAGTGCACCCCACCACATCAGTCCAGCTGCGATAATGGAATTAGTGTGTTCTCCCAGGGAGACGCTCCTGGCAGGAGTTAATTCTGATAATAGCTGGCGAACCCAGCGGGAGGGTGAAAAGAGTGCCGAGAGCAGAGGCCAGTTGTGGGATGTATAATGAATGAACTAGGGCTGGGGGGCGAGGAGCTCATAATTGCTCTCAGAGCTGCTAATGCGCTATCGTAAGAAAGGCCAGAGCCCCGGCGCGCTTGCCTCTGAGCAGCCTTCCAGAAGACCAGCCCACGCAAGGGGTTCAGACAATTTCAAAAAATGCATCGATAGGGTTTTCTTCCTTTCACCAGATCTAAACAGTATGGGACTGGTGGAGTGACGAGAAGAAATAAACAGTGGAAGGACACGTCTTGGATTGCAGGAGGACAGATTTCGGAGAACGTAGACCCGTGTCTGCGAAACGACATCCGTCACATACAGCTAACATCTCGCCTCACGTCGCTTAGTCGCTATCGCTTCGAATCGCACCACGATGAATAAACTCATGTATATTAACGACGCATCGAGGCTCTAGCGTCGACAAAATTCAAGCAATGAAAGCACACAAATCAGAGGCTGGGACACCTCCGGGCCACGCTGGGCGCCACTTTAACACCACGCAGCATCGCTCAACAACAGCATCTTCAATAAAACTCTCCGGCTGAATGATGTGTCTATTAAACGGTGATGGTGCAGGCCTCCTGTTCTGCCCTCGTCGTCTGAAGTGACTCGTGAGATTGAAACGAGCCCCCACCTCTAGCTCCCGCTGAGAGCCTGTCCATCCAAGTGTCCTCGCTCGCTCCGCTCCTGGGGATAATTGCCGCCCGAATTATTTCTGCACGAACCTTCGGTGATGAAAAGTTCAATTTACGTCTCAGAAATCGGCTCAATAAAAGACAATCGCTCCTGCAATAAGTTTAGATGGCTGAGGGAGCCCAGAGATTACGGGACTACCACGCCTCACGTTCTGGGGGAGCTCTCGAGCTTCGGAGAGGTGCAGATTTTTGTTTTGTTTTTTTCTTTCCCATCAAAGGTGCTAAGCACTTCTCTCTCTGTCTCTAAACTGTTGACTGCAATTACATGATAAACGCCTAAGACAGAAATGACCGTGCTTCTGCACAAATTGTACAAACGGGTTAACCAAGTCGTTGATAAGTGCTTGTAAGTATTCTTGTGGACCAATTAGGCAAGATGGCAAATCAAGGCTTATAATTATGTGGCACTTATAATGTTCTGTTTGACTTACAAAAATAAAATCACAGTGAGTGGACCAGTGGTGCAGTATTGCCACCTCACAGCTCATGTGGAACCTTCATGAGACTAGTTAGCTCCTGTTTACCTCCTACATTTCCAGCTTTACCTCTGCCTGTTACAAAGAACTGACAATGGAGACTCTTCAAGAAATCTTCACAGTGTCAACGACAACATGTTTATTCTTTTGTTAAATCACTCAATCTGTTCGTTATTCGGCTTTAGGCTCACATTCTGGGGGAGCTCTCGAGCTTCGGAGAAATGCTGCGAGGCATCCAGAAGGGAGGGAGAGACGCCGAGCACTTCTCCGTCTCGAAACTGTTGCTTGTAATTAAATGATAAATGCCTGCCACAGAAATCATAGATTGCGCCTCGATGCAAAGCGTCGATACAAACGGACGGGAGAGCCGAGTCGTCGGTGGCGGCGGCGGCGGATGGATTAGCCTGCAGTCCCCCGCTTGTGGTCAAGCCTATTCTTCATCAGCGCACACATGCCATGAATGAGGCTCATTGTCTTGCAGCTCAGAGTGGCGTAGACGCTCAGCGTGACTCGCTCGTTGCAGGAATCAGCCGTAATCTTCACCTCCAGTTAATTAAAAAGGCACCGAGCAGCCGCTTCTAGACCGCAGGAGCTCCGAGCTGCACATTTACAGCTCGGCGTTAATTGATTTAAACTGCAGAATGTCTTGCAGGCACGACAGTCACTTCATCACATTATCAGATTTGGTATGAATCAGCGAGCATCCGCAAATCACATTCACGACTCCTTCTGAAGGTTCTCTGTCTCTCGCTCTCTCTTTCTCTCGCTCTCTCACACAGACACAAAGCCAATCATCACACCTAATCATATCGCTCATTGTGAAGGCACCTTTAATTCTACGAGCATAAATCGGCCAAATATACCCGTTTCTGTTCTTCATCAGAGCAGCAAATAAACAATAACGCGCCGCCGGCCTGATCGGAGAACCCGAAAACGTATCGATTTACCAGAGGCGGACGGAACGAAAGTTTCATCGCCGTGCGTTAACGCAGACGGGCGTGGGCACGAATGGCAATTGTCTTCGAGTTGAAGTGAAACTGATGAAATCGTTCTGAATCGAATTCCTTTCTTGTCTGAGCCACCGAGGTTCTGCTGACTTTAGCCTTCCAGCCTTCCAGCACACTCAGGGATGTTCATCATTTTTTTTTTGATTGATTTATTTATTTATTTATCTATCCGGTTCCCACAAGTACAGGTTTGAGAGCAATGCCGACTACAAAAGAGTCCTCGAGCTGCGTCCTTATCTTCGCGTCTTCGTAAAGGCGTCGTAGTCCGGACTCATTCTACAGAGAAACTTTACCAAAAGAACCCTCGAGGCCCCGTCGATCGGCTCAGCTACTCCGGAATTATACGATCGTCTCTTCTTGTGGACAACGTGTATAATTATGTCATTTCACGCAAGGAATAAAAGACTCGGCGTCATGCAGTTCTAGACAATTAAACAACGAGGGAATGGTGCGATGAGGCAGAGTTAATGCTACCGCTCTGAAGTTGATTATTTTTACTAGAACAGCACGTCCCCAGGGGTTTATCCTTCCTGTACCACAGAAATCCTGCTACATATTTAAAAAAGCATGACACTTTTTTTTTTTATCCGTTTATAGCTACATTTAACGTTGTTGCATTTGTACAAAACGTGTTCTTGCTATCATTTATGATATAGCAGCTATAAACTACCATTCCCTCAGCAAAGCATCAGATTTATTTATTTATTTATTTTTAAAATCATAGATCACATTAATCACTGATTATCTCTTTATCAATTTATTTATTTATTTTAAACTTGCCATCGTGCTTTCTCTTCAGGACAGTTATGACTTGCGTAGCGATATACCGTATACAAATTTTTTTTTTACAATTTATTTTCCTGGACTGTTAAAGCCACTTCTAAGAAAGGGGGAGAAAAAAAGAATTCATTAAAAAAAAAAAATTTAAAAGATGAGAAAAAAAGGGGGGGGGTGTATTACATATGTTGAAGGAAAGGGGAGGGGGGGGGCAAGTAAGAAAATATATTGCAAAGATATCAGAAAATCAATATCATAGGGAAGGAAAAAAAAAAAAAAACATTCTAGAGTGCGAGAGAGACCATTTTCAAGATCTGGCCTGGAGCACACACACACACACACACACACACACAAACAGTCTTCTTGTCCTACATTACAGCTATGTAAATATATTTTCCTTGTAAATGGGTGGATGCTCACTCAAAGGTTCAAAGGAAAACGTTACCCGAGGTCTTTCAAATCCCCATTTCTCTGCACTTGATGAATTAACTCAGTTTTCTAGCAGAGTTAACGCTCTGCCTCTCCAGGAGTCGGTGTACAGTACGGTGTGGCGTGTGCGAGCTGAACGGGGCGTGTTCCAATAAACAGCAGTGTGTGTGACTCGCCACAGTCGGAGTCGAGCCCATACTGCAGTCATTACTCTTCAAAAGTGCTGACCAAAGTCAAGACACACACACACACACGTACACACCACCACCTGCTAGAGAGAAGCAAAGAGTAGAAAAGAGCGAGTGCGTGGGTGGAGAAAGAGGGAATGAAACGAGACGGAGAAGACACGGAGTTACGGATAAACATCCAGAAATACAGACAAATAAGAAATTATGATGAGGGACACGCTCCTGACCCTTCAGTTTAATCACGACCCCCGGTGAGAGGAGAGAAAAGACAGAGATTAATAACGTCGACGCATGAAATTGCGACGTTACGCCTCCGAATGTAGTGTTTGGAAAGGCCTGAGCGTGGCTAATACAGGTTAGCGTCACGGAGTGCCGTTAAAACGGACGGCTTTGGATACGAACGCCAGAGACGAGGAGTGACGACGCTAACCAGCTACTTTATTACTGTAGCTAAGTTATTTACTTACACTTAATATCTTGAAGCGACGTCGTCGATTTTCATTTCGTCTTTCAAATCTATTTCAAAACACCGGGTCATTATTTGAGAACTCGGTCGTCGTTTGAACTTAATATCTCCATTATTTCCAGCTATTTAGTCATTAGCTTAACTTTAATATCTCTGAGTTCTGTATAGTGTGTCGGTATTTCGACATATCTCGTTATTTCAGTATCTTACGTCGCTATTTCAGGAAAATATCCTGTACCTTTTGTCGCTGTTTTTAACTTAGTACCTCCTTTCTTCAAGGTGTCATTACTCACGTGTTATTATTTGAACTTAATACTCGATATTTTGACGTATCGGGTCGTTTCGTCCGTTTGTTTACTTCTTTACTCAGCGTAAAGCGCTGTCCGCCCTCCTCCACATACACGAGCTCACAGACGTCCCACGATTGGCTAGCGTCGCTATGATTGTCATGGATAGCTCCGAGAGCATCGGGAGTCATTATTTCTACTTAATATCTCATTATTTCAAGATACTCTATCGTTATTGATACTTTTATACTTAATATACCAACATCATGAGTTATTACCTCATTATTTCAACATATTACCTCGTTATTTTTGACTTAATTTGACGATTTAAGTGTTAGGAGTTACAACCCTGACCATACCCGAGCACACTGGAGTGAATTACCGCTCATTCAACCTGTCGAATAAATCCAACGTTTTTTTTTTTTGCAGTCGTCAGTCAATGCAAGACGATAACTCGAAGTTATGAGATAAGTCAATATAAGAAGATTGTCAGTCAATAGAATAAGATAATAACTCGGAATTATGAGATATTAAGTCACAAGTAACAAGAAGACGAGATAAAACACTGTGTCAATGTAAGATATGAAATTTTTTCAAAAGAGATAACTCAAAACGAGGAGTTAATAAGGTAAAATAACACGCTATCTTGAAATTATGAGTTATTAAGTTGAATTAATGAAATATATCTTGAAATAATGAGATAATGGCGTGTAACTTTATGGATAGGAAGTCAACAAGTTATTAAGTCAAAATAGTGAGATATTACAGTAGATATAAAAAGTCTACACACCCCTGTGTGGCTGTGTTCAGAATGAACCGGTCACATTCGATCTAACGTTCAAAAGTAATTATCATACAGCTGTCATCTATTCAATTATTCCCGAATAATTAACCCCAAATACAGACCAGCTGTTTCTGTAGGGTTTTCTTCACATCCTCTGGAGTTTCATCCGAATGCTCTGCATGGTCTGCAAAAAAGCTGACAAAGCATGGATGGTATCTCACTTGTTGAAAAAGTATTGATCAGGACAGGGGTATGAAAGAATTTCCAAAACATTAGATGTACCATGGAGCACCGTGAAGGCCAACATCAACAAGTGGAGGAAATGGAGCAGCACGGTGACATCACCAAGAACAGGAACGGTCCAGCCAATGTTTACAAAAGGACAAGACAAAAACTTACCAGGGAGGCTGCCAAGAGACCAGCGGCAACATTATAGGAGCTGCAGGAACATCTGACAAGTACTGATTACTCTCTGTGACAACAATCTTTCATACTCTTCACATGTCTGCGCTATGAGGTAGGGTGGCTAGAAGGAAGCCAAAAAAACATTCAAACTCAGCTAAATCACCCCAAACCATGTGGTAAAATGTGTTGTGGCCTGATGAGAACAATTCCAGAATGTATAATAATTCCATAATCCCAAAAGGTTTAAAATAACGCACATCCCCACGGTGAAGCATGGTGGTGGCAGCATCATGCTTTAGGACTGCGTTTCTTTACCCAGAACTGGGGCTTTTATCAAGGTGGAGGGAATCATGAATAGCTACAAATACCAATATATTCTGTATTTGTAGATGAACAGATGAAGATGAACAGAACTTTCACGTTTCAGCACGACAGTTACCCAAAGCGTTCATCCCAATCAACAAAGGAACGGCTTAATCACAAGAAGATCGATGTTTTTGAAAGACCTAGCCAGAATCCAGACCTGAACCCAATGAAAAATCTGTGGGGTGACCTGAAGCGGGCTGTGCACAGAAGATACCATTACAACTTGATGGATCTGGAATGTTTTTTTGGAGGTTTTTTTTTTTTTTTTTTTTGCAAGAAAGTGTGGGGAAATAAAATATCGCCAGGTCAAGATGTGCCACTCGGACAGACTCTTCCAGAAAAAAGACTGGTACGAGTGGTGTAATAAAAAAATCGAAAGCTGTTTCAACAATTTCGTTCTTTTTACCCCCTATAAAAGTTCCTGATTGTTTTGTTCACGTTATGTGCATACTTTTCAATCGCACAGTAACGATGAGAAAAAGATCTGACATGATTTATCTTAGTGTCATTCTTTTACTTCATTAAAAAAAACGCCATTTTATTAGGGGCGTGTAGACTTTTCATATCCGTCGTAAGTCGAAACAATGACGTACTGTTGCACTTGAACTTTTCACAGTCTCATTTTATATATGTGGAATGGAAGAAATAGCTAATAAGAATGGTGAATGTTTTATTTGTATAGACTATTTTACGTTTTTTTATTTTTTATTTCGGAAATAACACGCTCGTGACTGCAGCGTGCTTGGCTTTCCTGTCCGTGGTTTTGTTGCCAGGCTGTGTTTTATTCGTCTTGCTCTTTGGCCATGTGGGTGTTGACAGGTAGCCATTTAACAGCGATGAGTGTTAGAAAATGAGTGTTTACCTTTCATGTCTGCCTCTATGTGGGCGTCTGGATATTGCTTAAAGTCTGGAGGACCGGCTGCGTGACATTATCGGGCTTATATTCTTCAAATCTGAAAACCAGAACCATCATTTGTTGTTTGCGAAGCGATTTCTGGGCCATGTTTAGACAAAAGGATTAATATTTGATGAATATTCATAAACGCCACGGAGCATAAATTGCTCTCAAAAGGAGTTCTGATGTCCAGATTTGAAGCAGAATGTCATGTGAAATGAGAGACTGGTTCTGCAAATGGATGTTTTTTAAAAAGAAAGAAAAAGAAAAAAAAAAAAAAAGCATCGTCACTATCGAACCCATCAGCAAGGTTTAAAAATAAGCGACGTTAAGAAACGCATGACAACACTACAAAATCACCGATGTCTGTTTTTAACCCTGAAGAAATGTTCATTACTTCACTCCCTGTCATGTTGTGCTAGCATCCTGCCGTTTATTAGCCGAACTAGCATTCATTAGCAGCTCAAACCGTTGGGTCTGTTTGACACGGGCGGCTCATTAACCTCACCCTGTCAAACAGCAGCGTGACGGCGTCACGTCGCGAAAGTACTATTTTAAACTGCGCCTCGCACGAGGCGAAGTTGTGCTATGGACATCGGTAGCAGGCACCTGAGAAGCCAATTATGTGGCCAAGTGAGAATTTATCCTGTCGTCGAAGGCTATTTGTAAGGGATTGCACGAATCTTTATTCTCAACTGTTTCCCATTAAACTGGGAAGCAAACAAGACGTGCATGCTGGGAAGGGACTATTACTCCTGCCCTAAGAACTCTATAGAGCAAAGCATCATGAAAACGGAAATATTCCAGAAGACGGTCGATGCGGCCGTGTGTTGATTATCTGGAGGATGACCGGAACGTTTGGAATAAACTGGAAATAAATTGCAAGAAATGTTTTTTTTTTTTTTTTTATTTTTTTTTTATCCCTCCGTGAACATTAAGTGACCCGGGCTGCCTTCCAGCACGGTTTTTAACACCTCCTTCACCATTTCTCGCTCACTCAAATCCCTGTTGGTATCTTAACTGCTGTTTTAATACGTTATTAACTCGAGTGAAGTTTGTTCGGTGACCCCCTTAGAGGCATGAGGGAGGGAGTGAATGTCACGGCGGAATTGTTGTGTAGGAAGCTGGCAGCATTGTGATAGAAGAGAACTGGCTAAAACGGTTTGTTTTTTTGTTTTTGTTTTTGTTTTCTTTTCTTTAAGACGATTATGTTGACTTTCCATCTACATCTGACAGGAATTGGTTAACATTAACGCGCTCTTTCTAATACGGTATCGTTTCTATAGCGACAGCTCGTTCACAGCGACAACTGAATCCAAACTTTCTGGAAGTCGAAAACGTTGATGGAAGGAGTCTCCAGTGTCGGCGCTGGGTCACAGAGATAACGCGGGGAATTTTTCCGTTGAGTTTATGCTTTGTGGTTTCTCGGTAACCTGACGTTGTTTATTTATTTATTTCCTTGTTGCTACTTGATGTACACTTCTGAGTGGGGGGGGGGGGGGGGGGGGTCGGGACGATTGGAATTCAAAACTGGGATTAAAGGAAAGGGACCATGATGGCATCTCTGTCTGTAATGAAAGCTGCTCGTCTCTCTTGGTGGACCAAGCTTGGAAAAAATCCATAAAGCAGGTCTATAAATTCTGCTTGGAGTAACTTTTCATGACACACTGGTGAGTGAGTGAACCGGCTGCTCATTGGAGTGATTCTTCAATTTCCAGCTGATGCACGTAGTCACCCATAGCGCAGGGGTGGAAGTCTTCGACGTGCTGCTAATTTCACATTCCTGCAACATTTTTAGCTCTTTACAGAACTACAGCGCCTTTACACTGTCATCCTTAAGGGGCTGAACTGGAAACGTTAGCTAGTTTTGTTTTGTTTTTTATAGTAAAAGTCCACGTTCATTTTAGAAAAAAAAAAAAAAAAAAAATCATTTTATAGACACGAGGAAACGTGTGATCTAACATACGATCTAAAAAGGACAACCACATCTCACACTTCTCAGCTACTCAGGAACACTCGGGGAAATTTTTAATGAGCCCTAAGTGCCTAAAATATGGTGTGAGCATTCTTTATAGACATCGAAATGAGCTCGGAGAGTTCTGAAGTTTTAAAGAGGGCCATTTAGCTCGGCACTCTTCGTTCGATGCTCGCCCTTTAGCATCCATTTGAGTTGTTTTCGGCGTTCTCGTGTGCCACTTAAACCTGCGAGTGCACCATCGCTTTCGGGAGCGTAAATAAAAGATCGGTAGATGTCCTGCACCGAATTATTTATTGACCAACCGGAGGACTGGAGACGATAATGCCAGCTGTCTGTAATGAGCAAAAACGAGAGAAACTACTTCAGTGGCTCGGTGGCGTCCGGAGAAAAACTCGGCGCACAACGGATGTCATAGCTCTCGGCCTGACCTCGCGTTCAGCCTTCAATCACCTCAGCTGGAGACCTGGTGTGAGAAGAAATGATCGATACCGCGGCTTCATTCTCGGATTCCGCTACATTTTTAAGGTGGTAATCATTGTTTCGCTTCCAGCCAGTAAGCATGTGGACAAGTCCTGGAGATGCGGGAATACATTAACCATCTGAAGATGCCGACGTATTCACGCCGACATGACTCGATGATTGGGAACGAGGGGATGGATATTGGTTTGGGATGGCGTTTTCATTATTCCGCATAATTTTTACGCATTTCTGTGTGGAAAAACCCAACAGTCTGCGCAGGATGAGTCTCCGGCTCTTCGGGGCGTCAATTACCGCCACATCATAATCCATACACATGAATCATGTACAAGGCTGCTGTTTCTACTGACAGGTGAATGATGTGGCAGTGTTGGAGAAGCTTGACAAGCGCACAGCCTCGGGATCTCTTCTGCAGTTCGTGAACTTTTGAGAACTTGTGGTCTTCCGGAGTTGCTTGAGTGTGGGAATGAAAATGTGCTGACTCAGATTTGTCAAAAATGCTGGTGGAGATCTTTAAAATGGGATACATAATTAATGAGAATAAGTGTGTGTCCAATATGCTAGAGTTTTATAGATAATTTACTAGAGGTCAGTTTTGAGAAAATGTACTAGCCACTGGTGATTTATACAGGATGGATTTTTCCCTCACAAATAACTGTTTTTCAGATACGGTTGTTTAGTTGAAATTTAGTTTAGTCCAATATTTACCATTATGAAGGTGGGACATTCCACCATTAGAGTGTTATTAGAGTGTTAGAGTGTTATGGAGATACTAGAGATCCAGATCCTTTCTACCTCTGGATGGAGCTCAAATCTTCTCCAATTCCAGACTGCTGGACTACGGCTGCTCTTAACGCCATACAGACTTCATATAAATCCATAATGAACTTTTTCACACTATCTGTTGTTACCCAGATGAGGATGGGTTCCCTTCTGAGTCGGGTTCCTCTCAAGGTTTCTTCCTCTTAAAACATCTTAGGGAGTTTTTCCTCGCCACCGTCGCCACTCAGTGGCTTGCTCAGTTGGGATAAATTCGCACCTTTAATATCTGTATACCGTGTTGATATTTCTGTAAAGCTGCTTTGAGACAATGTCTACTGTAAAAAGCGCTATACAAATAAAATTGAATTGAATTGAATTGAATTATTATATATCTTATAAGAATCTACTTACAGGATTGAAGATCCAGGCTAATATTCACCATTATTGCAAGAGTAAACAAACAGGTTTTTTTTTGTACAATAAACACATTGGTGCTTGAAGGTTTATGAAGCATGTAGAGAAGCGAAGAAACGAAACCACTGCATTCAAGCATAAGAACCTTATCCCATCTTTGAAACATGGTGCTGGTAGTATCATGGTTTGGGCTGGTTTTGCTGCATCTGGGTCAGGACGACTCACCATCATTCATGGAACAATATATTCTGCATTATACCAGTGAATTCTAAAGGAAAATACCAGAACATCTGTCCATGAACTGGACACTTTCAATAGAAAGTGGGTCATGTAGCAAGACAACGATCCTAAACACACAAATCGTTCTACTGGAGAATGGATAAAGAAGATTAAAGTTAATGTTCTGGAATGGTCGAGTCAAAGTCCTGACCTTAATCCAATAGAAATGTTGTGGAAGAACCTGAAGCAAGCGGTTCATGTGAGGAAACACACCAACATCCCAGAGTTGAAGCTGTTCTGTACTGAGGAACGGGATAAAAGTCGACGTGCAGGACCAGTCAACAGTTACCCCAGACGTTAAATTACAGTTACTGCTGCACAAGGAGGTCACACCAGATACTGAACTGAAACCTTCACATACTTTTACCCCTCACAGATATGCGATATTAAATCATTTTCCTCAATAAATAAACGACCAAATACAATATTTTTGTCTCATTTGTTTAATCAGGGTTGTCTTTATCTACTTTTAGGACTCGTGTGAAGATCTGATGATGTTGTAGGTCGTATTTATTCAGAAATGTAGAACATTCTAAAGGGATCACAAACTTTCAATCCCCACCGTGAAGAAATTCCTTCGACGGATATTCCTCCTAGCGATAACATTAGTAACGGAGTTGTTTTTGATCAGTATTTGAAAAATACGGCAACTTACTTTTCTCTCGGCCATGCTGTTAAAAAGGGTCTCGATGATGAAACTTCCTGTTTATCATGTGACTTTTGATTTAAAATGGGTTTCAGTAACAGGGTTGCACATACATTGCAAGACACGGCTTAAATCTATAACTCTCATTACTTCAGTAACGCAAGTTAATAAAGCAAATGAATGTTTTGTCCCTTAAATGACACGTGTAACGTATAATTTGACTCCGCAATGAAAAATGAAAAAGAAACGCAATTACTTTATCGTTATATTTCGCATGCGATATGATTGACAACAAGGTACAACACAATTTGAATTTTGCAACAGAACGACCGCAGTTTATAGAGCTGTTGTTTTCCCTTATATTCCGTGCACGTATTCTTTGAAAATTTATGGTTGGACCAAAAAAAAAACAAAAAAAAAAAAAAACAGTACTCTATCGGTGGAACGCCCCATGTGTATCTAAACGACATCATCGTTCTTCTCTTGAACACATTGTGTTTGTAAAGTGTAAAAATCACCTGTGGCGCTACAATATAACTGAAAGTGTCGTACAGCCAAGAAGAAGAAGAAGAAGAAAAACATCTTAACTGTCTGAGCTAACTGCAGTCCAGCTTCAGAGATGGTTATACTGCTTCAAGAGATCAGCAAGATAGACCAGGGTTAGAAGCATCCACAGCTTTAAACACCACAAAACTGAACTCTATGGTTCATCTGGAAGTTAACAGATCCAGACAACCAGGAAAGTAGCTTGAATAAGCCTGAAATAATTTGCTGACGCTATTTTTTCCCGGCGAGGACGTTGATTACTGAACAAGCTGAAATCTTGTTACCTTGGCAGCCAGCCAGCAACGTGCTGATATAGTCCAAGCTATAAGTTATGAAAACATGTATTATGTGGAGGTTTTTTTTTTTTTTTTTTCTTCAGTGTATGAACACATTAGCACATTTCTATTTTTTTTCCCTCTCATGCTAAGCAGTTTTAGTTTATTTTCTCCACCTGAAAACAGCTCATTTGTAAGAGCAGATTGGAACTTTTGACAGTCAGTAGATTTGGATAATTTCTGTGTAGGAGGCAACGTGTGAATGGATTTAATACTGTGTCAACAAGCAAATTTACTGAAGACACACACACACACACACACACAAAGTGCTTTCTTGCTTACTCTTCCTGTGGAGTAAACATGAAACCCTGCCAGTGCAGTTTGCTCATTTGTCATTAATCATTTTGAATTAGTAAGGGTCTAAACATCCTTACAGTGTACGCTAATGCTGCCCGTGCATGACAACATGTTTAGCCTGATTTATTCTGCCCTTCATGACAAAATCCGTCTGTCCATCCATTTTCTGAACTCTTTGGCCTACACAGGGTCACAGGGAGCCGGGAGTCTATCCCAGGGGTCTCGGGGCACAAGGCAGGGCACACCCTGGACAGGGTGCCAACCCATTGCAGGCCACAGTCACACACAGTCACATTCACACAATATGGAAATGTCAATCAACGCATGTTTCGGGACTGGGGAGGAAACCGGACTACCCAAAGGAAACCCCCAAGGCAGGGCAAAGATGGGAATTGAAACCCCAATCCCAGAGGTGTGAGGCAAACATGCTAACCACTAAGCCACCATGCACCCCCCGTACCCGTCCACGTCAAAATCTGAAATATATTTCCAAAGATCTATCACGACCGACATAATCTGAACGACAAGTAATCATTTTGTGTGGTCAGTCTCTTAATCAGAGGCGTCCTGCTATTTTCATCCATCTTTGATTTAAACGCCTGAAAACAAACACGGGTCTCTCTCTGAAAACGGACGGAGCATTGAATAATGACAGAAGTAATAAGGTCCCACGTGTGCAGTGCACCACAAAGACTGGCTATGAGACCATTTTTTGCCCCAAACACTTAAATCTTCATTTACACTCCAGGTCCGCCCATAAAAGACAGACAAGTTTAATGAGACGCAGCAAGCTATTTCCTCCAAATTTGGTCTATTCGGGGTTGTATCGATTACGAAAATGATCTTGGGGAAGCCCGCTCATTGCCTAATCATCTAGTTTGCATGCGATCATCACGAGACACAACACAACAACAAATTCTGTTTAAAAAAAAACAATGACGCCAACAACGCAACGCCGTCAAGGATGAATTGTTCTATGTTTTTGAATGTGTTTGTATTTTGTGAGCCCACAGGGGCGTCAGTCTCTGAAGGGGCTGAAATTGTACGAGGAACTAAACACTCAGTGTTGTGCTGTTATAGGAAAATAATCAACGATGGACTGGGATGATGAAGCGTAGTTACTGGTCCAAATATAGTTTCTATCTTTTAGGTTATATTTCATATTTTGACAAAGTGATTATATTTTCAGCTGTCTACCACAGTCTACTGGAGTCGAAATTAAATAATTAATACACGTTCAAAGTGCAGACTTTCAGCGTTAATTTGAAGGCATTGACTAACATTTTGGATGAATGGTGGAAGAATTACAGACCTTTTTCTGAGGGGGAAAAAAGTATTTAGACATTTGGATGCCCAGCTGTTCCATGGCCAGCTGTGTGATAAGCAGATAAAAGGTCTAGAGCTGATTTCAATCGAGGCATTTGCTTTTGGAATCTGTTGCTGTTAACTCGACAATATGAAGTCTAAAGAGCTCTTACTGCCAGTGAAGCAAGTCATCATTGGCCTATAATAATCAAAACAAACCCTTCAGAGAAATAGCAAAAACATTAGGTGTGGCCAAATCAACTACATTCTTCAAAAGAAAGAATGCACCGGTGAGCTTAGGAACACCAAAATGTCTGGTGGGGGATGACAAGAATTCATTCCCTGGTGAAGAAAAACCCCTTCACAACACTTGGCCAGATCAAGAACACCATCCAGGAGGTAGATGTTCAGTGCATCCGGAAAGTATTCACAGCGCTTCACTTTTCCCACATTTTGTTATGTTACAGCCTTATTCCAAAATGGATTCAATTCATTATTTTCCTCAAAATTCTACAAACAATACCTCATAATGACAACGTGACAGAAGTTTGTTTGAAATCTTTGCAAATTTATTAAAAATAAAAAACAAAAAAAGCAGATGTACATAAGTATTCACAGTCACAGCTCAATACTTTGTTGAAGCACCTTTGGCGCCAATTACAGCCTCAAGTCTTTTCGAGTATGATGCTACAAGCTTGGCACACCTATATTTGGGCAGTTTCTCCCATTCTTCTTTGCAGGACCTCTCCATCAGGTTGGATGGGGAGCGTCGGTGCACAGCCATTTTCAGATCTCTCCAGAGATGTTCAATCAGGTTCGAGTCTGGGCTCTGGCTGGGCCACTCAAGGACATTCACAGAGTTGTCCTGTAGCCACTCCTTTGTTATCTTGGCTGTGTGCTTAGGGTCGTTGCCCTGTTGGAAGATGAACCTTCGCCCCAGTCTGAGGTCCAGAGCGCTCTGGAGCAGGTTTTCATCAAGGATGTCTATGTACATTGCTGCATTCATCTTTCCCTCGATCCTGACTAGTCTCCCAGTTCCTGCCACTGAAAAACATCCCCACAGCATGATGCTTCCACCACCATGCTCCACTGTAGGGATGGTATTGGCCAGGTGATGACTGGTGCCTGGTTTCCTCCAGACATGACGCTTGCCATTCAGGCCAAAGAGTTCAATCTTTGTTTCATGAGACCAGATAATTTTGTTTCTCATGGTCTGAGAGTCCTTCAGGTGCCTTTTGGCAAAATCAAGGCGGGCTGTGGCTTCCGTCTGGCCACTCTAACATTCAGACCTGATTGGTGGAGTGCTGCAGAGATGGTTGTTCTTTTGGAAGGTTCTCCTCTCAACCACAGAGACACGCTGGAGCTCTGTCAGAGTGACCATCGGGTTTTTGGTCACCTCCCTGACTAAGGCCCTTCTCCCCCTATCGCTCAGTTTGGCCGGGCGGCCAGTTCTAGGAAGAGTCCTGCTGGTTCCAAACCTTCCATTTACAGCTGATGGAGGCCACTGTGCTCATTGGGACCATCAATGCTGAAGAAATGTTTCTGTACCCTTCCCCAGATCTGTGCCTCGATACAATCCTGTCTCAGAGGACTACAGACAATTCCTTGGACTCCATGGCTTGGTTTGTGCTCTTACATGCATTGTTAACTGTGGGACCTTATATAGACAGGTGTGTGCCTTTCCAAATCATGTCCAATCAACTGAATTCACCACAGGTGGACTCCAATCGAGTTCAGAGGAAACAGGATGCACCTGAGATCAATTTTGAGTGTCATGGCAAAGGCTGTGAATACTTATGTAAATGTTCTTTTTTTTGTTTTTTTATTTTTAATAAATTTGCAAAGATTTCAAACAAACTTCTTTCACGTTGTCATTATGGGGTATTGTTTGCAGAATTTTGAGGAAAATGATGAATTGAATGCATTTTGGAATAAGGCTGTAACATAACAAAATGTGGAAAAAGTGAAGCGCTGTGAATACTTTCCGGATGGACTGTATCTGTGTCAAAGTCAACAACCAAGAGAAGACTTCACCAAAATAAATACAGAGGGTTTACCACAAGAAGTAAGCCACTGGTATGCAGCGAAATCAAAAACAAAGTTCAAAAGTGTAGAATTTTCTAAGAATATCTACAAAAAAAAACAAAAAAAAACATCCAATGGACAGATGACTCAAAAATCAACTTGTTCCAGAATGATGGGAAGTGAAGAGTATGAAACAAGGGAAGTATCCAAATTATACCACCTCAAATTATGGCGTAGGCATTTATGGCAGCCAACGGACCTGGATCTCTTGTATTTATTGATGATGTTACCGCTGACAAAAGCAACAGGATGAATTGCAAAGTGCTCACATTCAGTCAGCCAAATGCTTCACAATTCATTAGATGGTGGTTGACAGTGCAGATGGACAGTGACCCAAAGCAAACTTTGAAAGCAACCCAAGACTTTTATAAGACAAAAAAAATTCGATGTTTTGCAATGGCCATGTCAATCACATGAGTTGAATCCAACGGAGCTGCATTTTCCTTGCTGAAGGCAAAACTGAAGGCAAAATGGCTCAAGAACAAGCAGGAAGTGAAGACAGCTGCACTAAAGGCCTGGCAGTGCATCGCCAGGGAAGAAACCCAGTGGCTAGTGATGTCTATGGGTTTGTAGACTTGGATTTGTGACCAAGTTTTGAAGAAATGTTTAACACAATTTATGATGATGTAAGTTTTTCTATTTATCTGGACACATATAAAATGTGCGGTAATTCATAGACCATTCACCTGATACACCATAAAATAGCTTTCAGCTTTGCCTAATACATCCCATCCCTTTACATAAGACAATCCAGATAACCTGTCAGTGGTTTAAATGTATTTTATATATATATATATATATATATATATATATATATATAGTATTGGAACAGCAAGGCTAAGTCTATTGTTTACACTATACATTGAAGACATTTGGGTTTCAGATCAAAAGATGAGTACGAGACAACAGATCAGAATTTCAGGTTTCTGGAAACCTGTTAGATTGCTTGTTTAAAGAATTAATAGCTCTGAATGTCTACTCTTGGTTTGAGCCAAAGGTTCCGCTGTGAAGACTCCGTTTGTTGCTAAAAAAAGGATAAGCCAACATGAAGATCAGTGAGCTGTTCATGGAAGAAAAGCAAGGCATTTTGTTGAAACTGAGAAAAAAGGAAGAAATTTTCCAGAGCAATTATATAAACATTGGGCATAGCCAATACAACAATTTGGAATGTCCTGAAAACGAAAGAAACAACTGGGGTACTAACAATCAGACATGGAACACAAGGAAAAAATAACCCACGAAGGCATCACAATACAACGTTCGAAGAAGACTACCACAAGATGTAAACCACTCATCAGCAGTAAGAATCGGAAAGCCAGACTGGAATTCACAAAGAAATACAGAGATGATCCATTAAAGCTCTGGAACCAAGATCAACCATTACCAAATCGATGGAAAAGTCAAAGTGTGGAGAAAGAAAGGATCTGCTCATGATCCAGAAGATACAAGCTCATCTGTGAAACATGGTGGAGGTAGTGTTATGGCTTGAGGCATACATGGCTGCTTCTGGAACATTCTCACTAATCTTTATTGATGATGGAACTCATGATGGAAGCAGCAGAACGGATTCAGAAGTCTACAGGAACATGTTGTCTGCTAATGTACAGAGAAACGCATCCAAATGAATCAGGAGGAACTTCATCATGCAGCAAGACAACGATCGAAAACACACTTCCACCTCAACACAGGACTTCATCAGTGGGTAAAGTGGAAGGTTTTAAACTGGACAACTCAATCACCAGACCTTAACCCAACTGAGCAACATTTTAGACCCCCCCCCCCCCCCTTTCAAAACAAACAACAACTGAAAGATGCTGCAGTAAAAACCTGGAAAAGCTTCACAGAAGAAGAAACCAACAGTTTAGTGTCAGTGAGAAACAGGATTGATGCAGTTATTCCAAACAAGGGATATGCAACCAAATATTAAGTGTTATTTACTTCAAGACATATCTGTACTTATACTTTTGCTCACCTAAAAATTGGGTGGTCTGATACAAAACGCTCTATGCTTTATGTTGTTTATCAGGTCTAGATGTAATCACCAGGAAATAAAAGCCTAAACCCTAAACTCTCATCTCATCTTCATCTTTTGATCTCAAACCCAAACGTCTTTGGTGTACAGCACAAATAAAAACTGAACTGGTCTTGCCGTTCCAATAGTTTCGGAGGGGACTGTATACTGTTTTACTGCAAAGATTGTCTAAACTGAAATGATATTTTAGCAGCAGTTATCTACTGCAGGCTCATGAGGGACGGTATCCTGGGTGATGCCTGACACATCTCTTATCCAATCAGAGTGCTCACAGCATGTAGTGACAGAAAACTCGGTAAAGCGATTGAGGTCGAGTTGC
The DNA here is from genome assembly GCF_001660625.3 of Ictalurus punctatus. NCBI lineage: Eukaryota > Metazoa > Chordata > Actinopteri > Siluriformes > Ictaluridae > Ictalurus > Ictalurus punctatus. Next base: position 3,560,214 of record NC_030431.2, read on the forward strand.
TTACACAAGTGCTGCAGGAAGCAATCACCTAATTCACTAACGCAGACACGCCGCCAGGATTAGCATATCACAAATGACATCATAAATCTAGATTCTTGTCTCGCACTATACCACAACTGCTTATACCTCCACTCTGGTCATATTTACCTTCTGTGTGCCTGTGTTGTACATGCACTATCTATAAATACCTGTATCAGTGTTCAGACTTAACCCCAAAGTGGGCGTGGCCTAAACCATTCTTTGATTTGTTTTTTTTTTTAAGGAAGCCTCACTACTGTGCCACCTGCATGAACCTGAAGACCTCCTGCTACTTACACGTGTACCTTCAATGGGCACAAACTCCCAAAACGTCCCTCTGCAGTCTTTGGAAATGAGCCTGAAGCGGATGCGTGTGCGTGGAGACGCCGTGTGGATTCCTCTGAAGATGAGGCTAGTTATCTGGTACACTGTGCGTTACCATGGTGACAGTGGACGATCGTCGCAGAGAACGAAGTGTGTGATGGATGCATGCACTTTCCTTGATGACACTGACAGACCCCGGATTGATTGTGTGTGTGTGTGTGTGTGTGTGTGTGTGTGTGTGTGTGTTTGAGTGCGTGGCCACATGGGTGTTTTGTAAATACATGCTCCTCGAATGCATGTGGGTGGAATTGCACTTATGCGGCGCGTGTCACGACTCGGTCTGTATGTGTGTGTGTGGCTGGAGGTGTGTGGGGGCCACGCGTTTGTGTGTGTGTGTGTGTGTGTGAGTGAGTGTGCGCGCGCGCGCGCGTGTGTGTGTGTGTGTGTGTGGGTGTGTTGCAGCGGGAGCAGCTTTGATGAGCCCATCCATCAGGGCGAGCGCAGAGGACTCCGTCAGGCTCGCGCCGGGAGGAAGGAGGAGGGGGAGAGGGATGGAGGGATGGAGGGTGTCACCCTTAAACAGGATATATGGCCTGTCACGGAGACACAAATTACAGAGTAAATACATTACAGCGGTGCCGCGCGACTCCTCCGCGCGCAACATCTCTCTACCAGGCGCGCGCACGCGCACTCACACACACACACACACACACTCACACGCGAGACCCGGGCGCCCAGCGCTGCATACACAATCACATTAGAAAGGCCTGCCAAGTTTACATACAGTCGCATTAGCCGAGGCGGGATGCACGCGCGATTGCTCGGAAACGCGTGATGAACTCAACGGACGCGAGCGATCGACCAGGCGCGCGCGCGCACACCGCACTGTACCGACACAGCACGCGCCGTAATGATATCAATACCATGATTCAGCATGAGAGGGTCTGACTCGAGTCAACTAATCTATTTGATTTAGGAAGCTGACTTTCTTCTCTTCATTGAACACACACACACACACACACACACACACACACACACACACACACACAAGTTTGTCTATATATCCTTGTGAGGACCTTTCACTGACTTAATGCAGTTAATAAATGTAATGCTACACCTGAATCTACTCCTAACCAAAGTTAGCAACAGGAAACATTTTTGTTTGTTTGTTTGTTTGTTTTTAAATAAAAGCTGAAGTCTTTGTAAAGCATTGTGGGGATATCTGCCTGGTCTCCACCAAGATATAAAAACATGCCCACACTCATACCTGCAGACATTATCTCACTTCTGTCTCCATCTCTTTCACCTAGTGTTTTTCATTTTTCACCCAGACCCCACTCACCTCTCCTAACTGACACACACACACACACACACACACACACACACACACACACTCTCACTCCCTCAAACCACATTCACCATGCTCATAAATCAAATCTGCCCCTTGTTGTCAATAACCTGTATATTAAATAAACAAATCAAAATGTCTTAAAGCTACATCGGCTAGCCAATTATCCTAAATAACAACAGCCTTCTGAGAAACCACAAACACACAACCGGCATCCTCTGTAACCACCGATAAACATCTCATCTATGAATACAACGTTTCAACTTGGTTTGACGTGTAATCGCCTGCTTCACTGGAACACCGCTATAACTTTTAAAAAAAAATGACTCTGAGCGATTACAAAGTGGCACTGTTGAGTTCTCTGACAGATGAACGCTAGTGTTTTGTATCTCACTTCACTTAGCACACATTTACTTACAGAACAGCGTGAACATGCGCGTGAGCGACAAACTCTTCGATTTCACTTTTACCAATGGCATATTTAGTGCTAAGAGAAAACTATCTGTGATTGGTGATTAGTAGCAATGGTGATCAGTGATTGGTCGCTGGAAATATTTGTAATCAGTGATTGGTTGTTGGAAACAATATTGATCTGTGATTGGTCATTGGAAAAATTTGTGATCAGTGATTAGTCATGGGAAATACTAGTGATCCGTGATTAGTCGTTGGAAAACGTTGTGTTCAGTGATTAGTCATTGGAAAACTCTGTGATCCGTGATTAGTCATTGGAAAACCTTGTGATCCGTTATTAGTCATTGGAAAACGTTGTGATCCGTGATTAGTCATTGGTAAACTCTGTGATCCGTGATTAGTCATTGTAAAACTCTGTGATCCGTGATTAGTCATTGGAAAACTCTGTGACCCGTGATTAGTCATTGGAAAACGTTGTGGTCAGTGATTAGTCATTGGAAAACTCTGTGATCCGTGATTAGTCATTGGAAAACTCTGTGATCCGTGATTAGTCATTGGAAAACCTTGTGATCCGTGATTAGTCATTGGAAAACGTTGTGATCCGTGATTAGTCATTGGTAAACTCTGTGATCCATGATTAGTCATTGGAAAACTCTGTGACCCGTGATTAGTCATTGGAAAACGTTGTGGTCAGTGATTAGTCATTGGAAAACTCTGTGATCCGTGATTAGTCATTGGAAAACGTTGTGATCAGTGAATTAGTCATTGGAAAACTTTGTGATCCGTGATTAGTCATTGGAAAACGTTGTGGTCAGTGATTAGTCATTGGAAAACTCTGTGATAAGTGATTAGTCATTGGAAAACTCTGTGATCAGTGATTAGTCATTGGAAAACGTTGTGATCAGTGATTAGTCATTGGAAAACGTTGTGATCCGTGATTAGTCATTGGTAAACTCTGTGATCCGTGATTAGTCATTGAAAAACTCTGTGATCCGTGATTAGTCATTGGAAAACTCTGTGACCCGTGATTAGTCATTGGAAAACGTTGTGGTCAGTGATTAGTCATTGGAAAACTCTGTGATCCGTGATTAGTCATTGGAAAACTCTGTGATCCGTGATTAGTCATTGGAAAACCTTGTGATCCGTGATTAGTCATTGGAAAACCTTGTGATCCGTTATTAGTCATTGGTAAACTCTGTGATCCATGATTAGTCATTGGAAAACTCTGTGACCCGTGATTAGTCATTGGAAAACGTTGTGGTCAGTGATTAGTCATTGGAAAACTCTGTGATCCGTGATTAGTCATTGGAAAACGTTGTGATCAGTGAATTAGTCATTGGAAAACTTTGTGATCCGTGATTAGTTATTGGAAAACGTTGTGATCAGTGATTAGTCATTGGAGAACCTTGTGATAAGTGATTAGTCATTGGAAAACTCTGTGATCAGTGATTAGTCATTGGAAAACGTTGTGATCAGTGATTAGTCATTGGAAAACTCTGTGACCCATGATTAGTCATTGGAAAACCTTGTGATCCGTGATTAGTCATTGGAAAACTCTGTGACCCATGATTAGTCATTGGAAAACCTTGTGATCAGTGATTAGTCATTGGAGAACCTTGTGATCAGTGATTAGTCATTGGAAAACGTTGTGATCAGTGATTGGTCGTTGGAAACACTGGTGATCTTTGATTGGTCTTGGAAGCAATGGTGACCAGTGATTAGTAATTGGAACCATTTGTGATCAGTGATTGGTCTCTGAGAACCATGGTGATCATTGATTGGTTGTTGGCTTTAAACACTCACCACCCAGCAGCTGTGATAAGAGCTGGAAAGAACTCTCCTGAGTGCAGGACAGTTGCTAGCTCAAACACGTTGCTAGATTTGTTGGCAGGCTAGCGCTCGAGCGAATAATAGGAGCCGTTTATTGAATGAAAAAAGGAAATAAAGTAGCAGGATGAGCATAATGAATATCTTGAATAGATATAAATCAAAAGTATAAATAAAAAGTTTCAATCGAAACTCACATCCTATTGATATGAAACTCCAGTACAAGCTTCCAGGGGACCTAATCAATTTAACAAGCAACTGTTAAAGCCTGTGTTATGAAAGCGTTACCCAGGCGTACCTTGGCTCCTTGAAGAAGCAATTAGACACACAGAGCTTAAATTGTGTATTTTTTCCCCCTTCAGCAGCTGCGTCTGCTCTAAACAACAGTATGATAAGGTGGGTAGGAGGAGGGTCAGCGAAACACACTGCTCTGGGACTAATAATGCACTGTTGATGGGTGGAGGGGTGAAAAGGTGAGGCAGAGACAGCACTCAGGCCTCGAATACAGACGGCGTGAGAACGTGGCCCGAGCCAAAGGCTTGCTCCTTTCTTCTTTTTTTTTCTTTTAGAGTTTTAAACCGAGAACTTACCTCAGAAATAAGCTCTCTCTTTGGCAGGATCCCTATCAACCTCTTTGCAAAAGAGAAAGCATTAGCTGAAACTTTTATTCAGCTTGGAAAATGTTTTATTTTCTTTGTTTATTTATTCTTTTTTTTATATACAAGATGCATAACTGCAGAAACTAAGGGTTTGTCCCTGGTTTAAATTTTCGTGTTTGATAGAAAAGGTCTGATTAGCATTCCAAAGAGTAGCGTGTCAAAATAAAGCACTTCAACCAAAACAACTACAAAGGAGAACTGCTAAAGAAAAAAAAAAAAAGAAAAAAAAGGAAAGAAGAGGACAGATAATTAGAAGTTTGCTACCCGGACAGCGTTAGCATGCAGGAGGAGATGCTGCAAAACATGTTTTTTTTAAAAAAACAAAAACAACAACAAAAACACTTATGGACAGGGACGAGCGAGAAACAATCCAGAATTATTGGCACCCCTTAATGATATAATACAATGAAAATTCATGATTAATGCATGAATTGAGTGTTTAATGATATGGAACTCTTTTTTTTAAAACATAAAATTAGTGCAATGTTTCATTTTTTTTTTTCCTGCAATGTGCAAGTTTCTAACTTATTAATCCATGCTAATATTTAATTATCTTAAAATTGAACCTGGGACTTTCGACACATTCATAGCCCTGAGTTTGCTTAAATGTCTTTTTTTAACTCATTTCATATGAATGATTTTATATTAAAGTGTATAAATGTGGTTGTTTTTATTTTATTTTATTTTTTAAAAACATAATATTAGTGGAAGATTTTACTTCAAAGGGTTTAATACTTACCAATATGATCATATTTAACTTGTTCCTGGTTGTGCTTAATCCTATGTTAGACTTAATCTGGGATGCAGGTAAACCTCTTCGTTGTTCTCCATTGTGAAGTTTTAGCACAGCCCGGCCTACGAAAAACCTTTACACACCACGCTACTAAAAAAGAAATGGATTAAACGTGGGCCGTATTTCGCGGCTTTATATTTTGCACAGCGCCTGGTTTATTTCATTGCTATATAAACAGCAGTAAACCGACTCAGTGTTTATTACGAACAGAAGGTGAGAAGCACACAGCCACCAAGAACAACACTGTATGTGTACCTAGTGGTAAAATAACAACCTGTTGGAGTTCGAGTGGATCCTAGCGGTTCGAGATGGTTCTTTTAAAATGGATGACGCTGTAGTACGAATATTAACGAGACAAGGGCGCGATTTCTTACAGGCCAGATAGTAGTGTGAAAAGTGATAGATTCATCAGTTTAGAAAGCCCTTGGAATAAATACCCCCCCCCCCCTCCCCCCCCCCTTTTATTTTTAACCTGAAGTGGGATCACCACTTGAAAAAACAGGCATCAGATGGAAGCTCTGGTAATAAGCCAGCACTTCTTGGGCTCACAGGGAGAAAGAAGAGCACTCGTTCATGATATGAATCTCATTCGAGTCGGCCGCGTCGGCTGCTTTGCATGGACGGCCGTATCGCCGAGGTTCGCACTCCACGCTGAGATTTGTCACTGGCTCGGTGTTCTTGGTGCTCCACTCCAAAGCACATATGAGTAAACGCTCTATATATCTGCAAGCTCCAGCACCGCCGAAACAGCCCGAACCACAACAGGCCATTAAAGGTACCTCACCATGAAGAGAGATTAAGCTGCGGGGGTGGGGGGGGGGATAGAGAGAGGAAAACATTTCCTCACAGCCCTGGAGATAGATGAGAGAAGATCTCCGTCTTTACACAGGCAGAAGAGGGAAATGTAAAAAAAAAAAAAAAAAGATGGCTGCACTTCTCTCATTCTTTGTCAGTATTAATTGTTTGAAGCAATGCAAACATCGTGCTCTTGAATAATTAGATCTCTACTATCTCTACTCGTTTCCTTCTTTTTTTTATAGGCAGGAATAAAAAAAACCTGACCAAGCCTGTCAGATTTTCACATTCTCATTTCTGAAAATGAGAGAGGAAGAACGAGAGAGAGAGAGAGAGAGAGAGAGAGAGAGAGAGAGAGAGAGAGAGCCAATAGGTCCTCCCATTTCGTGCGAAGGAAGAAGAAATACAAGTTTCGTCAAGCGTGAAGGAACAACTCATTATAAAATTGAAACATTTCAGTCCTGCTGTTGGAAGAAAAAAAAAAAACACCCGAAAAAACGCCTGGGAAAAAAAAAAAAAAAAAAAAGATGGAGATAATTTAGAAATGAATTTGACTTCCAGTCCTCTTCAACAATGAAACACTCTGAAGGTGAATGATTACGCCTAAAAAACTTTGTTTTCACAGACTCATTTCCGTTCGAGTTCACCAAGGATCACCTGGTCTATCTTCAAAGCACAAGAGTTTAGAGGGAACAATGAAGCAAATGCCTGCCAGTATGAGATACTCAGAACTTTGTATTCGAGTCTAAGCCGGGGTGACGATGTCATTCGGAGGTGTGTTATTAGTTGTTGTTGGGTGTTTTTTTTTTTCCTTCTCCGGTGTGAAAGCGGCTGTATGGCAGCTCCACTACCCCACTAGTGAAGCCGCGTCCCTTGGGACCCGTGGATCCACCATCTGGTAGAAAGGAAGCGAATGAGATGGAGGTGATGAGACGCTCCATGCTGGGCTCCAAATGGAAAGCCCAATTCGTGGTAGGGGAGCGAACATACAGAACTGGAAATTGGCTGGCCGGTGTGGGAGAGCGAGGCACTGCAGAGGCGGCGAAGAAAAACTTGCAGCCCGAGGAGACAATGATCTGCAATTACTTTCAAGTCTCCGTCCAATTTAGCACAGACATGAAAGACGGAATGGAGGGAGGGAAGGCTGAATTGTCTTCAGAGGAGATCTGTAACGAAAGGGTAAACGTTTTTTTTTTTTTTCTTCTTCTTCTTTTCTTTTCCGAAGCGGTGGTCGTGTGGGAGGATTTTCTTACGTGGATAAGTGGACGGACGTGGTGTAAGGGGTGTAAGGGTACTGGGATATTTTTTAATTAGATGATGGACACACGGGAAAGGGGCATTTAATTGGATGGGAATCGACCGGAGGACAGGAAAGATTTTATTGAGGGAGGGAGGGAGGGAGGGAGGGAGGGAGGCCAAGAGCGAGAGTAAGTCTCTAATGAGAGGAGAGGATGAGAGCGAGAAATGGAGAGAGAAAATTTCACTTTTTTTTTTCCTTCCCTGAGAAAAGCTGCAGTGTTACTCACCGCCAAGGGAGTTAAGGGAGTGTGCCTATAGCAAATCTGTTATTTAAGATGGCGGCTAATACGGTTTGTCGTTCCTTTCACCTCGCACGATGTTACAGACTATACAGTCACTTCATAGTTGGACAAAGCGGTACCGGAACTCCGGGATCTAAAGGGTGGAAGAGCAGGAGATGGATCCGAATGCTGATCAGCTGTCTCTGCACTCAGAGCTCGTCACTCGGGCGCTCCAGGTGCGTGGTTAATCAGAAGTGCCTTTCCTTTCGTTTTCAAATTGGACAGAAGGAACAGGTCCCCCAGGAGCCTCCTTGTCAGCATTCATCTTCTAAATGAGAATCTCTCCTCCACTTCATCATGTAGGCTGTCGAGGCGTTCTCTGGGAGGTGCCAGTTCCGCTCGTGCTGCCACTTATACCACTCCTCAGCGTTTTTCTCGCTGTACCTCGCACCGGCTTCACCAAACATCGCATTTATGAGGCTGAAAAATGGTCGTGTTGAGCGTGCCGATATATATCCACCAAATGAGGCTGAAAAGAAATAAATAAATAAAATGCACCTGCTGCACTACGGATATTTTATACATTACAAGCCGTGCATCAGAAAAACGTCTTGGCAGCACAATATGACTGTTTCTTGGACGTCATGCAAAAAGACAAGTCGTTCTTCTTGGCACGGTGGCAGCTCAGTGATTAAAGCGCTGGACTGCCAAACAGAAGGTCGGGAGTTCAAGTCCCAGCACTGCCATTCTGCTACGGTCAGGTTCATAAGCTCCAGGGACGCTGTATCACAACTGACCCTGCACTCTGACCTCAAATCCCCAAGAAGCTTTAGGATTTGCAAAGATAAAACACTTTACTGTACTTCTGAATTTCTTGTACTTTTACACCATCCATCATAGCAGAAGCAACAAATTGTGCTACTAGTCCAAGACCGCATCAGAATTCTGCTCTGATCACGAAAAAAAAGCCCCCCAAAAAAAGCCAGATGGTTAGCTGGAGAGGAGCCAGCAACCATAAGATGTCGATTTGGACAGAATCCAAAGTATTTCTACAGAAGAACTAAATGTTTTATTAAACAAATTCGTAAAAAAGGGGGTACGCCGAGTGATCACGTCCGCTGTGTTCGTCCGAGTCTTTCGTCCCCATGAGCTTGGCCTTAAGGATCTTTATATGAATCAAATAAATCAATAAACGAACATTTCTTCTGCAAAAACCAACAGTGAGCATGTTTTTCAAACCACCCGGGGCCGGTTACCACGGTAACTCTTTTAACCGTCACAAGACACATGTGAGACAGTTTAGCCCATATTCTGTAAGTGAACGATCATCAAAATGTTCTGTTTCTTTTCCCCCCAAACAGCACGATGTCACTCTTCGCCGTTATCCTGACGCTCCGTACCCCCTGGCCACAGCTCTTGATAAAACTGCTTACCCCAACCGCAAGTGTGATGTTTAATTGCACCCCCTGTGTCTCGAACAACAAAAGATCCATCTCTGTTGTTTTCCTTCTTTCTTTCTTTTTTTTTTTTTTGTCATAACGACATCCTCCTCCGGAGGTTTCCTGGTTCTCCTGAGAAGAAGTTCTTAGCAATGTAATGGTCTACAGCATCTTAGGGTATGGGGGGAAGGGGGGAAGGGGGGGGGGGGGGGGGGGGGGGCGCTGTTAGGGTTAGGGGGGTGCTGGAAATAAATGACTGAACGGGAGAAGAAATAATGGACTGAGCATGAAACGAACGACAGACTAGCAGACCAGAAAGGAAGGATTGACCATGAAATTGGATCTAAACAACTGACCACTGGAAAGAAAGAAAAAAAAGAGTAGAAGACGACAGGCACGATGGGAAAGGAGAGCGTGCAGGGATCTCAGGAACAGCACGTATTCTTAATTTACTCTCCTCAACAACGTTATGTGACGGGCGACAGCGTAGCTAGAGCGGTTTCTAACAGACTTTCCGTTCCTCTGAAGACCTTTTTTTTTTCTCACTTCCCCAGTGTTTCAATGATTCTGTATTTCAGCCAACTGTCTTATGAGAAGGAACGGTGGTTTGAATCGATTAGACAATCTGCCCAGCAAGCACGTACACTGCGCAGAGTCTAATCAACAGCGTCTAATTGTTTGCACTGGATATATATGGTATATCGTGATAATTCCTCCAAAAAAAAAAGGAGGAATAAAGCAGCACCTTGGAAAAGGCTGTAGAACAAAATCGTGTTCCTGTCAGGCGTGTCGAAATCCTCACAACATGGAACACACGTCACGTAGCTGAACCAGCTAACGTGACCGGCCTTGTCTCTACACTCCCAAAGAGAGAGACAGAGATGAATAAATACGTGAATACGCTTTCCCCAGTTTGAAATCTCTGCGCATGGACCGTACGGCGATTAAACATTTTTCGTCGCGGATGAGTAACGGGTTAACGCCTCGTTTAAACGCCTCGACGTGACATTTTATTCAAGATGGCTGCCTCAAAGCGTCACAGGTTTCTTCCAGGTTCTTCTGTTTCCTCCAACATCCCCAAAAACATGGTGGTAGGTGGATGGGTGACACTTAATCACCCGTAGGTGTGTGTGTGTATGTGTGTGTGGATACAGCTCTTTACTGATGATGAATGAATGTATTTCATTCAAGATATAATTAAGAATACGGTAAAAACGAAATTCATAGCAGATTTTAAATACCCAGGATCCCAACCCTGGTCGTGGATAACCATCGGTTCTGAGACTATAATACAGTTCAGTGAGTCTCTCTGGATCAGACCATCTGCTGAATGCTGCAAATGTAACCGTTGCGGTTCCTGAACTGCTTTGCTGTATTGCGAGGCTTAAGATGCTGGAGGCAAGTGTGTGAAGGTATGTTCCTGTCAAAAACCAACTGATGGGCTGAAAGCAAAATTCAATCGCATGCCATAAACTGAACGGTTACAGGAGTTTTTGTTTTTTTTTTTTTTTTTTTGCTTGTAAAGAGCATAGTAAAAAAAAAAACGAAACTTTTATTAGGTCTGAAAACCATCAAGTCATTCAAGGCCTTTACTGAAACAACTACTTCCCGCCTCAGGCTACATTCCGAACACCTTCCTGCCTTCCAACACCCTCCTGAACTGAACAAACCCAATCAAAGCTGCACACTTTTATTCATGCCTGCGCTTTACAGCACAGCTTCATCTCCTGGGCTTCACTTAAACCTCATGACCTAGTACAGATGTGTACTCATCAAATAACCTGCTACATTAACATCGCACACCTTTGCCCAGATTATGAACGAACGAAAGACCTTCGCATCGATTTCTGGAACCGAACCAGACCAACGACCGTTCTTAGTGATGGTGCGGTCTAACACGTCGCTCCGAAATCCCCCAACGGAGTCGATATCTGGTGAGGTCATAGCTTCAGATTGCCGTGAGTCCTCATACCACGTGGATGGGGCGGAGCCACCCCGGAAGAGACCACGTCCATCAATATAAAACCGTTTCCTCATCATCAGGATATAAGAACTTTGGATCGGCCTTGCCGTGATGATGAAAGGAGCCAAAGCGAAAAAATATATAACTGCCCCCTACAGCATTTAGGGCGCTTCATATTCGTATCTATATTTCTATCTGTTCGTCCTAAATAACGGATTTGTATTATGTTACGTCCGTAACGAGCGTACTGTGGAGAAGAGTCCGGAGACGAGCAAAGGAAAGTCTTTATGTAACCGTAACATGCCGTAAGTGCACTGCTCAGTGGGAAAACTGTATATAAGCGTATCCTGTATAATAACCGTGATGTTTTTGGGGGCACTTCTTTTCTGAGGAAAGCAAAGGTTCTTTTTTTTAAAGCCCTTTTCTCAGCTCATTGTGTGTGAAAGAGCAGCAGATCAAGCGAAAGCAGGACCGTGATCAGACAAAAGCAAGGCAGCAAAGAGCATCACATCAATATTGCGAAGGCGTGTAAGGCTGAATTGGTTAGCACTTATGAAAGAAAGCCATGGCATTCTTCAATTACTCTTCCCCTCAGTACGATTCGAGCAGTTCAACCTTGGGTTACGATTGCAGTTTCAATCCGGCGTGATTGTCTCTTATTGAATGTCTCGTGGAACAGGAATGTGATCGGTCTCCAGCAGTGCCCGTGAGACAGGATTATTGTAGAAGCGCTGTGTTCGTCGAGTAGGTGGCATCGCACTGATCATCCACGATTAACCAAAATGAAATACTGTTCATAGGCCAAAGTAGCAAGAAATGAGAGAAAATAAACACGACTCAGGCTCAGATGACACACAATGATCCCTGTCTCCTCCCTATTGTCAAAGACTAATAATTACACAGGCGCCGTCTCAAATCGTACTCTTTAATCTTACACTAAACATTCGGGAATGTACAGCGAACGCTTTAGAATGTTCTAGATTTCTGCAGTGACCCGGGACACCATCAGATTTACACACAAGCCCTAAAAGTAGACAAAGAGAACCCAGTTCCACAAATGAGTCGAAAATATTATACTCGGTCATTCATTTATTGAGGAAAACGATCCAGTATTACATATCCGTGAGTGGCAAAAGTATGTGAACCTCTAGAATTATCAGTTAATTTGAAGGTGGAATTAGAATCAGGTGTTTATCATCCCACTGATTGAAATCAGGTGTGAGTGAGCGAGCGAGCGAGTGAGCGAGTACCCTGTTTTATTTAAAGAACAGGGATCTATCAAAGTCTGATCTTCACAGCACATGTCTGTGGAAGTGTATCCCGGCAAGAACAAAGGAGATTTCTGAGGACCTCAGAAAAAGATCCTGATCAGGCTGGAAAAGGTCACAAAATCATCACTAAAGAGTTTGGACGCCACCAATCTACAATCAGACACATTGTGTACAAATGGAGGAAAATTAAAACCTTTGTTCCCCTCCGCAGGAGTGACGACCGGCAAAGATCACTCCAAGAGCAAGACGTGTAATAGACCGTGAGGTCACAAAGGAACCCGGGGTAACTTCTAAGCAAATAAAGGTCTCTGTCACATTGGGTAATGGTAACGTTTATGAGTCCACCGTCAGGAGAACGCCGAACAACAATGGTGTGCATGGCACGATTGAGAGCCACAGCTCTCCAAATAGAACAGTGCTGACCTTGTGCAGCTTGCTAACAATCACGTGGACAAGCCAGAAGGCTAATGGAAAACTGAAACCAAAGTAGAACTGTTTGGTTTAAATGAGAAGCGTTATGTTTGGAGAAAGGAAAACACTGCATTCCAGCATACAAACCGTATACCATCTGTGAAACATGCTGGTGGTAGGATCACGGTTTTTGGCCTGTTTTGCTTCATCAAGGCCTGGATGGCTTGCCATTACTGATGGAACAATGAATTCTGAATTATACCAACGAATTCTAAAGGAAAATGTCAGGACATCAGTCTGTGAACTGAATCTCAAGAGAAAGTGGGTCATGCAGCAAGAAAAAGAATGCTTAAAGAAGAATAAAGTGAATGTTTTGGAATGGTCGAGTCAAAGTCCTGACCTTAATCCAATAGAGATGTTGTGGAAGAACCTGAAGCAAGCAGTTCATGTGAGGAAACACACCAACATCCCAGAGTTGAAGCTGTTCTGTACTGAGGAACGGGATGAAACTCCTCCGAGCCGACATGCAGGACCGATCAACAGTTACCCCGAACGTTTAGGAGTTCACACCAGCTACCGAAAGCAAATGTTCACGTACTTTTACCCCTCACGGATATGCAATATTGGATCATTTTCCTCAATAAATAAACGACCGACTATAATATGTTTGTCTCATTTGTTTAATCGGGTTCTCGTCATCTGCTTTGAGGAGAAAAGTGAGATTAGTTGATCTCTCCCTGTTAAAATTTGCATACACTTGGCCATTTCCGTGGGTTTCATCACAGTATTAAAACAACACTTCAGACAAAATGTTTGTGTATAAATAGTACAGCTCAGTTCATTGAAATTTGCTGCCATTTCCTACCCTAAGTAACAATACAACCACAAGAGAGAAGCTGATAGCGACCTGTTGCTTGCTGGCGTGAACGTAAGGTAACACTTTTAATTGATTCACAGACTCGAATCATTCTCAGGTGTTTTTGTACCCGAGATAAGTGGGGAAAAAAAATACACAGTAATTCAATATCAGAGGTGCTAACATCGCTAACGAGAGCGAGAGAGAGAGAGAGAGAGAGAGAGAGAGCGTGAGAAAATGACCATATTGGCGTTTCAGTGTGCAGACATGATGAAATGTTTATGGGTATGTTAATAAAAGCTAATAGAATTTACAATACATCAAAAACTTTTCCACCCATATGACCACAAAATACTTTTTCAAAGCTAAAATTACGTAGACGATTCAGCAGAAGCGCATTCGACCGATGTCCAATGTGTCCACTGGGATTAATATAGGTCCAGGCAGACGAATGGAAAATGATACGTTACAAACATCACCGCTACATTAACTCCAGCAAGCAGCGTTTATATTCGACATACCTTTACGCAACCTGGAGCCACGATTTCCGAGACAGACGACATTTAAAAAAAGATTTTGGCAATTCGATACAAATTAGGTAAAGCCACAAATCCGGACGTTTCATCCGACCGATCCTGTACGACATTTCTTCAGTCCCCGACGCGCAACGTCGGTTCTAACCTGCAGTGGGATCCTGTATAACGTTGTTAAACGTGTACAGAGGAAAAATTTTGATAAGACTTTCGATAGAATGTTGTCGGTGCTGGTATTGAGTGTACGTCGCTCTGCTAATCCGACAACGAAACCAGTACGAGGCCGAGCAAGGAAAAAGAAAGAAAAGAAAAAAAAACAATTTTCAAAATGATTAGCGTTTTATTTCATTTGTGTTTAGCTAGTTACATTTAGATGCTACGTACATGTATTGCAAGCATCATGACTGGCTTGCCACATGTGCATGCAGGGTTAGGTAGAGGCAAAGGGAGGGTCGAAACAGTCAATTCGAAACAGTTGACCAGATTAAAAGGATAATCCAAATAATTATTTAAATTAAACAAGACATGCAGTCAGAGAATTTATTTTAAAATAATAATAATAATAATAATAAAACACTCAAAGTACTTACTTGGAATTGGGATAGACTCTATGTGCTTATGTAAGTGACAAACCAGGAAGTAACCAGGAAGTGCATGTCAGAGGTCATGCTAGAATTCGAGTGATTGCGACCTCTGCTGGTGGGGAAGGGCGATACTGTGCGCTATCATTACAACAACAAGCAACACATCTGACCTTGCACGTTTCTTACTGAGCAACTCGTCTGTTGATACAGAAATGCGAAATCATTGTTTTTTCCTCCATCGCCTTTGATCACAACGTTTTCACGCTCCAGGACACGCCGGATTTTCACCGCATTCGATCGCGTGTTATTTTATAAACAGTGTGGTGGTTCAGATGTGGACCAAGCGACATAAACAACGTGTTTGTTTGTTGATTTTTCATTCCAAACAAACAGACCACAGCTCCGCCTTCTACATGTCTACCGCTTCGATAGTAAATGATTGACGGTTGCGAATTTCACATGGAGAAATGAGCAGAAAACCGCGTTTTTTTTTCTTCTACCCATATCACTGTAGGACCGGGTCGAAACAATTCAGTGCTACGGCTAAGCTATAAATGGCTTAGCACGTCTTCGGAATACGGCTCGGGTATAATGGCAGGTCCTGTCTACGTAATGGGGAGCACGGTGGTTTAGCGCTTAGCACGCTTGCCTTACACATCTGGCGTTGGTGGCTCGAAGTCTGCAGGTTCTTCCCATGCTTTGCGGGTTTCATCCGGGTACTCCGGTTTCCTCCTCCGGTCCAAAGATATGCATCGTAGACTGTTCAGCATCTCTAAATTGTCAGCAGCTTGTGAACGAATGTGCGTGATTGTGTAATGTAATGGGTTGGCACCTCGTCCAAGGTTGTCCCCCGCCTTGTCCCCCGAGTTCCCTGGGATCG
This sequence comes from Ictalurus punctatus, assembly GCF_001660625.3. Classification (NCBI taxonomy): domain Eukaryota; kingdom Metazoa; phylum Chordata; class Actinopteri; order Siluriformes; family Ictaluridae; genus Ictalurus; species Ictalurus punctatus. The sequence goes on from NC_030431.2 coordinate 3,575,846, forward strand.
TCTCCAGGTTCCCAAAAACAAGCTTTTCAGAAACGTCCTCGGTGGAGAAATTTGTAAACTTTTCACGGTAGATGTCGATTGTGTGTGTGTGTGTGTGTGTGTGTGTGTTGTGAATGTGTTAGCACGGCTGCTGATCAGGTCGTTACTTCGTGCTCTGTCATTTTTATCTACGATGTCTATCACCTCAGTGTCACTTCACACATTTTTGGTGTGCCCGTGGTTCACTTTTTGTCCATGTCGGCGTTGTTCCGCCTTTCGTCTTCTCTGACGCTCGATACGCAGCTCTTAAATGATATTCTTGTGGCGTTCTAACAAACATCACGAGGACCCAACGGGGACGTCTGTGGGGACGTTTTCCCCCTCGTCTCGTAACCCCAGGAGTAAACGAGTATAAAGGACCGAACAGTCGACTAGACGACTGTGTACTTTCCGAAAGCATTCCGATTCCCTTCGGACGCTCGATCGCGGTTAATTCGATTCATCCGAGGTTGTCACGTCTGGATTTGGAGAAGCAAATGAGCAGCTTTAAGTGGGTGGGCTGGGAGCAGGAAGAGTGAGCTTTCCCGGACGCTCCGGCGCTCCCGCAGTCTCACTCGCGTCGCTGTGATTTATGTAATCCTGTCTTAATGGGCTGTGTGGTGCACACACACACACACACACACACACACACTTGGCTGCCAACATCGACAATAAGAGGCGAGAGATTTTTAACGGCCGCTCCTTCAAGACCTGCAGCATTTTGCTGAGTCTTCAGAAATCCTTTCTTGTGTTTGTTTCAAGAGATATTGACCGCTTCTATCAGATATTCAAGAGAACGCCTTGGATGAGGAAGTGAACAGGCCAAAGTATATTCACTGCCGTCGTGTGTGTGTGTGTGTGTGTGTGTGTGTGTGTGTGTTCCCCCCTCACCCCCCCATCGGATGATGGCTGAAGTCTGTTTCGGATCATTGATCGTGTGTCATCGAGAATGTATATGAGCGGGTCGTCTGTAGATCCTGCAGTGTCTTTGCTATGAGGCAAAATTCAGCTGTGTGTGTGTGAGTGTGTGTGTGTGTGTGTGTGTGTGTGTGTGTGAGTGGAGTCCCTGTCAGTGCTGATGGATGGCTCTCAGGTATTTCTGGATCAGAGATGATTCGAAGATTGAGTTCAGGTGCAAGGCAATAGAGTGTTAAATGAGTTAGTGAGATGTTTCATAGACACCATTGAGCGAGAGATGGCCACATTCTTGCCTTTGAAAATGAAAAAAAGAAAAGAAAAAGACGTGTGTGTGTGTGTGTGTGTGAGAGAGAGAGAGAGAGAGAGAGATAAAGACGAAGAGAAGTGAAAAGACTCGCAGTGCGAAGTTTGCACCGGTCTGTCATGCGACCGAACATCTAATTATTGACTTCACGCGCGTTGTCCTTTCGCAGTCACTTTCAAACCTTTCGGACGGAGGGATGAAGAGAAAGAGAACCCTTCTGAGAAGAATCATCGACGGAGCGATGTGATAAAGCAGAGCTACTGTGACCACTCCGGGAGTGTTTTATTCCTCTTACACCGCAGAGACATGCTAATTATTACGAGATTTCTGGTTTACTAAGAACAGGTACTTTTTATCTGTTTATAGTTACGTATAATGTTATGGAATGCCCACGTTCCTTCATCGGTCTGTCTTTCTCTCTCTCTCTCTCTCGATGTTTATTAAAGAACAAAACCGAACACGCTCGTCGTGTCGATGTCCGGAAACTTCCGATCGCGGCTTTACCTCTGACCGCTGACACCGGAGACTCCTTCCGTCGACGTCACATAAACGTCTCCTTACAGAAAACATCACCATACCCAACGAGTCGACCGTGTAGGTGCTGTTACTATAGAAACCGTAACGTACGATATTAGAACGAGCGCGTTAACGTAAACCTGGGATTCGGAGCGGCAGTGCTGTCCCGGAAACGGGTCAACCGATCAGAATCCTGAATTCAACAGCGCTGCCGTGTATAAACGCGCACGCAGTGATCGACTCACCCCGAACGGGTTCTTGTCCCGACGTCAAAACCAGTAACGGAAATCCGTCTCGCGGAAAAGCTTCCGGCGTGCTGTTGCGCGAGCGCAGAAATCGAATAAATAAATAAATAAATAGATAAACAAACAAATAAACGAAAAGAAAACGATAGCAGGTATGTTAGCATAATGCATTGCAGATGAATACAACAAAGCCTTGGGCTTGAATTTCATCATGAACCTACACATTTTCATCACGCTGTTTATTCGACGTGTTCCCCAAAGTCCTGTTCCGGGTTTTGTTTTTATTACGAACTGTACGTGTTTATCATAGAGACAGGAAACGCAACGATGTGTGCAGGAAACGGAGGTTTTAATTGGCGCACAGGCTACAAGGCACGCAGGCTCTAATCGCCGAGCAAGCGAGAGTGTGTGTGCGTGGGTGATGGAAAGACCGAGAGAGAGAGAGTGAAAGGTTGCCACAGCAACCACTGGATCAACAGCAACAGTAGCCCAAGGGCAAGTTTTCGTCTTAGAGCAAAAGAACAAAACTCCCAATCTCCTCCAAAACAACACATGTGCCACTGACACCGGCTCAATCAAAAAAAACAACAAGGCCTTTTTAAAGAAAGCACGACCTTCAGAGAGAAGGGGAAGCAAACAGACAAACGGAAGAAGCACAGCGATTAGCACGACGCATGCTAGTTCCGCCAGTGAGAACGCCTCAGACAGAAAGGAAAGCACGTCAGCATGACAGCGGTAATTAGACTCTATATCACCTTGAGGTATTCGAGTAAAGCGTGCGTACAGTACGAGTCCCGGTATATCAAATCCCTCGATTACGTACGTCTGGATAAGAGTGGAGATAATATGTGTGTTGTTGTTTTTTTTTAAAGTGTTTAAAGATTAACGATTTGTTCGGTGCTTATAAAGGCAGTTCTAAGATGTCGTGTTGTCGAGCCACGCCTTCTGAAGTGACCAGACGTCGGGATGTGGCGGAGGGGGCGTGGCCGAGCCGGCGAGTAACGTGCGATGATTCTCACCTGATTTCTGTGAGGATTCTATAGCATTCTAGATTTGCCCCCTAACCCCACACCCTATTCCACCCCCACCCCCACCCCCCGACCCCACTAGGCCCCGGAATAAACAGAAATTAGCATGAGCCATGTCGTCAGTTCACGGAATGACAAAAGGAGGTATGAATGTCTGTAAACAAGGGGGGGGGAACAAAACAAAAACAAAACATTCCTTTCTCCATGACTGTCATCTCTTTTCAGCTTTTTCAGTTTTTTTCTCCAGACGTTGTTCAGGTTCTGCTCCGTTTTTCACGCTGCTGAAATACTTTGCTGCGTCCAGACTGTACCTGATCAGCTGACGATGCAATGCCTATATAAGGACATACTCAGACCCCGAGTACCTGGATTTTTTTGTGGGGTGCTAATACAGGGCTGGACAAATCCTAATTTCATTAGCTAGCTCCGGTGCGCTTCTCAGTCTGGTGTTTCGGTTCCTCAGAACCCTAACCACCATGCTAGACGTTAATTCCTTCTTCTAGAGAAGCGTCTAATCGTCGGGCTTCGAAAAGGATTTGATGGTTTTCAGTCTCGTTTTCATTTCAGACCCCCTTAAGACTCGGCCTCGACTGGATCTCAGCTAATCCTTGACTTGACGGTGGCGGCTGTGACTACGGTCCCACCAAAACGTCAACCCCCCGAATATTACCTCCAAACGTTTCTTAATGCATTAAACACGGCCACCGATCGTTCCCGTCGTTCTGCTAAGTCCAGAGATGTGTCTCGCTTCGACAGCTTTTTTCCTCTTCTTCTAATGACGGTTCACTTCGTGCGGCTGAACCTCTTTCCTGCAGTCGTGTAGGCGGAGTATGCGATTCCAGACGTCGTCTCATAGTTTTTATCATTCGATCAGTCTAATCTGATCATTATCCTAACACAGCACCGGTGCCAAGAATGTGAAATTGAACCCCAGAGGAAAGTCTGCGTTAGATTCATTAATCTTCTCCTCTGAGATTAATGTGTAATCCCTCAGCCGCTGTTCTCCCGCTAACACGTAGGGGCAGCGCGAGCCGCTCCTCCTCGTCGTCTCGCGCGAATATTCCTCTACGCCTGGTAATTAATCGCCTTTTTTCCTCCCGCCGCTTCACTTCCGACCTGCCTGTACCTCTCGCGTAGCTGCGTACGCATGGTCGCACGCGATCGTTTGTTCGGCGTGAGGCGGAATCTCCTTCAGCGGTATCTAAAAGGCGGATCGATTTATCGTCTTTAATCCGCGCCGTATTATCTTTATTGCGCCGTCAAGGGCTGTGAGATCTGGCCTAATATCCCACCCCGTGCCTTTTCAAGACGCACTATCTATTCCATCTCCGATCTTCGGCTCGGTGCTGCCGGGACGATCCGCTATCTAAGCGCGTTAATATTGACGGACGTTCGGGGTCGGGTTACTTCCAGACATTCCAGCTCGCTTTCCTCAAACCCGTGATAACGTTCTGCTCTCCGGCTTCCATCGGGATCCAGCAGGGGTAAAACCCGAACGCGTGATGTCAGCTCGAGAGGCCGTGATTACCCGGAAATGATTTCTTTTAGCTCAGCAGCGCGTTATATTCGATAGGATACACGCTATACGGCCAAAAGTATGTGGACACCCGATGATCACGGCCGTATGTTGTTCCTCCGGCAAAGTCGGAAGAGCGTCTTTGTGGAATCGGGTTTCCATCCTGAAGTGCGAGCTCCATGAAGACGTGGTTCGAGAAGGTCGGGGTGGAGTGGGTGGAGTGGAGCGGACGCGCCAAGGAGGTTTCGATGTCACCCGTAAACAATGACTCAACACGCATGTTCGTTTCTCTTTACTCATTTTATTACAAACTCTTTTTTTTTTTTGGTTTTTTTTTCTTTTTTTTTTTTTTTTTTCCCAAGAAGGACTTATTACAAGGGGTATATTCTCAACATGCGGAAAACAGAATGAAACATAACACGCGGGAATCAAACGAACGGAGAGGATCGGACGGCCCACTGTTCACGATTAAACGCGGAAAAGACTTTCGGGTGAAGCCCTCGGGAAGTGGGAGCCAGTGAAACGACTACGGTGCAGGCATAGAACGGCCACATTCACACCGACTCGGCCAAAGAATCGACTCAACTCAAGGCAAAGATGCGCACGTCTCAATAAACATTGTTTTTTTTTTTTTTTTTTTTCTTTTTTAAAACGATTTTTTTTTTATATATGCCGTCTGCGTTTTCGTCGCGAGATTTAAAAAGCTTCACTTGCATGTACATAAAACTGTACAAAAAACAGGGCATCACAAGCAGTTTTTAATTCCTATATAAATATAACCAACGATTAAAGATAACGATTGTTTTTTTTTTGTTGTTTTTTTTTTAAACTCTCCTGTAAAATACATACTTTCAAGGCAGCTGTCTTTAGATTCTGGTGAACGGTGAATAGCGATGATGGGGCTGTGCGGTGAGATTCGAGTTTTTCGTTTCGAAACAGAGAGAGAGAGAGAGAGAGAGAGAGAGAGAGAGAGAGAGAGAGAGAGAGAGAGAGGGAAAAGAAGGTTTTTCTCGTCCATCACTAACACCTCAGCGAAGAACAGCAAACGATTTCTACCGATTATCTTTGGAATTCATGCTAAACTGGCCGCAGGCTCGACGGCACGGTGGGGGAGGGGCGACGGGGGAGGGGCGACGGGGGAGGGGCCGAGAGGTCTATGTACAGAACACCTTCTAGAGATGCTAGCCACGAAACAGCACTGCGTTCATCGGGGAAAAAGAAATGAGATTTAAAAACGTTCCTCTTTCACCACGATTGTATCACACCCATGGTTCCTCAGCTACGGACACCGAACAGCAAGACAGCACACGTCTAAACACCAGTTTTGTTTTTTTATTTTTTCCGTTTTTTCATTTTTATTTCGATAAACGACGACGAGTAAAGAGTTTTCACGTTCGGCCGAGAGGAGAGGCGATCTTCCGGATTCGGAAAAGACCGATCGAACCCGCGATTCGAAACGTCTCGGGTCGGCGCGGGAAAAGAGAAGAAAAAAAAAAAACAGCCGGACCTGGAAATTCGGATTTAGTTCGGTGTCGGGAAATCTTAACGGAAAACTCCACCCTGAAACGTGAAACGTGTTTATGTTGGAATGCAGTATATACGTGACGTGTTTAGCGATGCCGGCGCGGATTTGCGGCCGTTCACAGGGTGATGTCACTGTTACCGATAGATAAAATGTCGCGGGTCGGGTTTTGTTGTTAGCTCGTACAGCTAACAACGTTTGTTTTTTTTTCGTAGCGTATCGACGGTAGTTACGGGTGTATCGTTACAAACCCTGGACTCAAAGTCCCAGAATGCAATCATTCTCGGCTGGTCGGCGGTCTATGAGACGACGAGCGCTGAAAGGAGACGACGCGAGGGCTGCACCTACAGTAGACAACAGGTAGTCAAACGGCATTGTGGGAAACACTTGAGTGGGAAACTCATCGGGAATTTCATGGGCATGGATGTTGGGATTTATTCATTATAAAGATTAATATCCGAGTTGTTCAGGGTGGATTTTTCCTTCACGGCGGAGGAAAAGCCGTCTCAGCTTCGTGGGGGTTTTAAACACGCACTCGGATTCGCGGCAGCACAACGGTCTAGCCGGGTCACGTCTGTGTCGGAGAACCTCGCGCTTAGCCGCATCAGAGCTGGGCACACGGAGAAACGAACGAGACGCGCTAATGACGCCGGGTCGTCCCTCTCGACGAGTTTATGTGTGTCTTTTTTTTTTTGTTTGTTTTGATCACAGTCACGAAATGGCTTCAGAAAACAGCGTAATGTGCTTTTATTCCGTTTTAAGGCGCCGTGACGGGTCGCCTTATCGATTCACAGTCATGTCCATATGCTCTGTGTGTTCATTATTCACCGCAGGGTGCCAGAGGGGGCGCCGATGAGGTAGGAGCTGTGAGTTAGTGTGGCGATCGTCTCCCAGCTCGGAGGGTTCACACACACACGCACACACTTAAACACACACGGTCTCTAATTAGATCTATGGCCACTGCACTGCGACTGCTCACTCTCTCTCTCACACACACACACACACACACACACACACTCACTCATGCACCACGGAGGTCACGTCAGCGTCGTGATGTAGATATCGTAACGCACGTATCGTGACGCTCCTGGGCTCGGTGGCGCGGCTCGGCTCGGACCGTTACTCGGTGTCAGACGGGGAGAAAAGTAGCCACACTTGTCGTGTCATTAAAAAGGGGCGGTCCTTCCTGTAACTGCGCTGTCCAGCTGTTTATGCGAATAAGTTACCTTCGGAAATCAGTCCGATTCAGGGAAAGGAACGGCGGGTCAGCGTAAACCGAAAGAGCGATGAAACAGTTTGAGGCTAATTCGCTTTCATTTTTCATGTCATCTCGTCCGTGACCTCCGGGTCACTCCTGACCGGAAACGCGTGCACGGCCGACATGCCCGTGAGGTCAGGCGGGATTTATCGATCGGAAATCGTCGATCGTGATTGTTAGATACGATTTTTTTTTTTTTTTTTTTTTTTTTTTTTTTAAGGCATTGAAAAAACACGTTCGTGAGACCTGAACGGGTTTCAGAACACGAGGCCGTGACGAGGGGAAAAAAAAAACAACGAGAAAACGAATCGGAAACGATACGTCGAGGGGAAAAAAAAATAATACGGATGAAGAACAGACGTGACGGTGAGGCCCTGTGACGGACGGGACGCACGGTCCGTCTCCCGTCCCGTAATCCTGCTCAGACGCCACAGAGCCATCAAGGGAGAAAGAAAGAAAAGTCTCTCCAGCTCGCATCACTTGTAAAAGGAACAGCAGGCTGTGTGTGTTAGAGAAGCGTTACCTGCCTGCTGGGTGGCGTTAAGGGTTCACAGTGCCAAACATGCTCGCTTACACACACACACACACACACACACACACACACGTAAGCTGAAGTGGAGCTGAAGGTGAACCACCAACACCCGCTCCTCAGGCTGATAAAATTCGGAATGTACTTTTTTTTTTTTTTAGTTCTTTTGATCTCAGCTCAAACCCGGTCCTCTTACTCATATATACACATCGTAGAAATGTATTTACATGGCTGTACATGTACTAAGACCATTCCGTCGAGACTCCTGGCCCAGGAAGTGGCGGAGACTCGAAGAAGAAGAAGAAGAAGAAGAAGAAGAAGAAGAAGAAGCCGAGCGAGAGCTTCAGGCTTATGGCACTACAGCACGGGTCACACTGTTCGGTAAACATTCCACAGGCTAGCGAAGCTAAAGTCACTCGGAAAGTCTTCGAGCGCTTTCGTCATGGTTCATGGAGAAGGACAAAGAGGAGGAGGAAGGGAGGTGAGAAAGAAAAAAAAAAACAAACAGGAAAAAAAAAAAACCTCACGGTCATAAATAGATGGATTCGTAGGTGAATAAATAAATAGAAATATAAATAAACGTACAACTCTACCACACTTTTTTTTTTTTTGTTCGTTTTTGTGTTTTTTTTAAAGTTCACTAACAGCCCGAGTGACATTTTCTTTCCGTTCCTCAGCGGAGAGGTCAATCGGCGCTTCGTTCACAGGTATATTTCCCGTTTGGGGGCGTGGTTAGAGGTGGGACTGGTGGGCGGGAACTCAGAGGTGACGCTCAGAGGCACCTCCTCTATCGGGACGTGATCGCTGGGGGCGTGGTCGCTGGGGGCGTAGGCACTGCGCGAGGGCGGGAGGCGGGGCCGGGGCTCGCCGTTGGCCAGTCGTCCCAGGGTCCCTCCTCTCTCCTGGTAAGGCACGAAGGTGGAGAGTTTGGGTAGCGTGCGCGCTTTGCGGGCCGGAGAAGGCTGTCCGGGCATCCAGCAGGCGTCCGAGTGGCCGAGCTCGCTGCACTCCTGGCTGCAGGTCCCCGTCATGGCCACGTCGGGAAGCGACCGAACGTCTATGGAGAAAAGAGAGAGAGAGGGAGAAAAAAAACAAGAACTCGTGAACGGTGTTTCCATCCAAAGCCATGATGGAGAGATTAAACACACTCATCACCTACTCCACAAATCTCCATCATCCTTCTCTCTTTACACCTCACACAAACCTGAACTCCCCGTCATACCCTGACCACCCCCAACACCCTCACCGCCCTGCCCCGCCCACACACACACCCCCGGCTCAGGGTTTCTGAATCGCTGTCATTTCCATTCACACTCACAGATATGCAAATCCACAATTTGCATAAAGCCAAGTGTGTGACGAGAGAGACAGAGAGAGGGTGAGAGAGAGAGACTCCGAGAGAGAGACAGAGAATGAGAGAGAGAATGAGAGAGCGAGAGGGACAGAGAGAATGAGAGTGAGAGAATGAGAGAGAGACAGAGAGTGAGAAAATGAGAGAGAGACACAGAATGAGAGAGTGAGAGTGACTGAGAGAATGAGAGAGAAAGAATGAGAGAGAGAGAGAATGAGAGATACAGAGAGAGAGAGAATGCGAGAGAGAGAATGAGAGAGAGACAGAGAGTGAGAAAATGAGAGAGAGACACAGAATGAGAGAGCGAGAGGGACTGAGAGAATGAGAGAGAAAGAATGAGAGAGAGAGAGAGAATGAGAGAGAATGAGAGATACAGAGAGAGAATGCGAGAGAGAGAATGAGAGACAGAGAGAGAGTATGAGAGAGAGACAGAAGAGAATGAGAGAGAGAGACAAAATGTGAGAGAGACAGAGTGTGAGAGAGACAGAGAGAGAGAATGAGAGAGAGAGAGACAGAATGTGAGAGAATGAGAGAGACAGAGAGAATGAGAGAGAGACTGAGAGAGAGAGAGAATGAGAGAGAGAGAGAGAGAGCATGAGAGAGAGAGAATGAGAGAGACAGAGAGAGAGACAGAGAGAGAGAATGAGAGAGAGAGACAGAATGTGAGAGAATGAGAGAGAGACAGAGAGAGAATGAGAGAGAGAAACAGAATGTGAGAGAGACAGACAGAGAGAATGAGAGAGAGAGAGAATGAGAGCGAGAGAGACAGAATGTGAGAGAATGAGAGAGAGAGAGAGACAGAATGAGAGAGAGAGAAACAGAATGTGAGAGAGACAGAGAGAGAGAATGAGAGAGAGAGAGAGAGAGAGAGAGAATGAGAGAGAGAGAGAGAGAGAGAGAGCTTCACCTGCAGCCACACACAGCGATTAGGGAGCGGTTGCTATGCATCGTGGTGGCGTGGTCGCTATGTGAGGTGTCGTGGTTGCTATGCACTATGGCGGTGTTGCTATGGGGCTCTGGCTGCGGCGGGGTTTTGATCAGCAGGTGACGGAGAGAGCGGGTGATTCCTGTACGCGGGCTGTGAGTGAGATTCGCAATGAACAATGCTGGACACACACACACACACACACACACACACACACACACACACTAAAAAGTCTAACTACCCCAGACATAAGCATACACATATGCACAGAACACACCCACACACACACTTGTACACAATCTCACACACCTACATGCAGAGACTTACAGTCTAATTCACTAATCCAGACACCACACACACACACACACACACACACACACACACACACACACTTAAAGTCTAATACACTAACCCAGACATAAACATACACATATGCACAGAACACACCCACACACCCTTGTACACTGTCTCACACACCTACATGCGGAGACTTCTAATCTAATTCACTAATCCAGACACCACACACACTCACACACACACAAAGAGGTTTATGCTTTAACACACACACACACACACACACACACACACACACACACACACAAAGAGGTTTATGCTTTAATACACACAGACACACACACACTGTGCATGCGAGTACACTCTCCGGTACACACCCACTCCCCGGTACACACCCACTCTCCGGTACACAGCCACGCCCCCCTGTGTGGCCTATAAAGGCATGTGATTGGCCCTGGAGGCAGCCGGGATGTTGGTGTATTGAGTGTCAGGGCTGAAATTAGCGCGGTCCTGATTGCTCTCCATTTCCATCCCACTCTTCCTAATTAATTAAACACAGCCGAGAGCCAGTGACCTCGTTCCAGCGAGCGGAGCTGCGAGCGCACCCATGTACTGTATCTACCGCTGTGTGTGTGTCCTCAAACAATCAAACTCTACTCACACACTCACACACACACACACACAAAGGACTAAAGAGCGTGCTCAAGCATGATGCGCTCCTCAACAACACGTGTTTGGTGTGTGACGTTTGCTTCTTTAGTTTTGCACCAGTTCTGCAACGCCTGCTAATGAAGCTAAAACATTCTGACAGAAAATAACAAATATATATAATATAAATATAAAGAATAAATAAAAAAAAATTCTCTCAGCAGAAAAAAAAAAAAACCTCAATAAAAACTTTCACTCTTGGCCTGAATTCTAAATTCGGAAGTGAAGGCGTCCCGCGAGTGCCTGCCGTCTTTCCCATCATCTTTTAAAACGTCTTCGGCTCGGAGGGACGTCGCCAAATTACTGACGAAAAAACTCCACAACATTTTAATACCCTATTTTTCTTATTTATTTTCTTTAAATACGCCCAATCCTAGGAAACATCCTTGAAGCTTTAATATAGATTTTTAAATTTTTTTTTCTAAACCCAACATTTCTGACCCTTTCACATAAACATTTCAACATTATTGCCAAAAAAAAAAAAAAAAAAAAAAAAAAAAATAAGGGAAATTGTGCCACACGCCCTGAAGGTTGCGTACTATAAAGGTCAGGGTACAGATCTAGCGCCGTTGGTTAGATCCTTGAACGCACACGCCAATGGAACTCATATATCCAGGCTTTCCAAATTCTCATTAAAGAACAAACCGTTGTGCTTTTTAACAAATTTTTATCCGTTTGCGGTTACGTTCCGTGTCGCGGAAAAGTCCGTGAAACAAGTTCGTTTCTGTTCTCACTTTATAGCGGCTACAATCGCCGGCTCATGATCGAAGTGTAATGCGCTTTAATCGGCTCCTGGTCAGATCGTGCGTGTGTGAGTGTGTGTGTGTGTGTGAGTGTGTGTGTGAGTGTGTGTGTGAGTGTGTGTTAGAAATAGGGCGAGATGCAGAAAGTGTGCTAGAGACAGACAGGTTGTAGAGTGTGAGTGTACGAGACAGAGGGAGAGAGAGGGAGTGTCTGTAACTTCAAGTGTGTGTGTGTGTGTGTGAGAGAGAGAGAGTGAGAGAGAGAGAGAGAGAGAGAGAGGAGCTGCCAGAGGCTCTAAGCAGTAGCTAATGGGATTTAGTGAGCAGGTGATTGCATTGGGGAAGACAAAGGAGAAGGACAAGAAGAAGCAGAAGGAGAAGAAATTATTCCATTATCTTGCTACACAACAAAAGCCTGAAAGTGTGCAAGTTGGCAAACATGGTGTGGCATCAACCCAGAGCACTTCATCCCTCCAACACCAATAAGGAAAGAGAAACGGAGAGATAGAGAGAGCGAGAGAGAGACAGAAATTTAATTCTAACCAAAACTTTATTATAAAACATATTTCTCTGCACACAGCCAAAGCATTTCCATTATGATATGGTTAGTGAAGCATAGGGAGGGGAGAAAATGAAAGAACCGAGAGAGAGAGAGAGAGAGAGAGAGAGAGAGAGAGAGATTAAAGTAGGAAGCGTAAGAAAGATAATAAGATAGGGAGACGGAGAAGGAGAACCGAAGAAAGAAGCGAGAAGAAGAACTAAAGAGTGATAGGAAGATGGGGGGGGGGGGGGGGGTGGGGTTGTAAAGACAGAAGGGACAAACAGAACTGGAAGAAAAAAAAAGAAGAAGAGATGAGAAGAAAAGAGAAAGTTTTGGTGAAGGTGAACACGGAGATGAAGGAGGAAGAGCGAGAGAGAGAGAGAGAGAGAGAGAGAGAAGGAGAGAAATACGCAATGAAATAAAGAAAAGAGAGAGAGGAGTGAGAAAGAAATGGAAGCGAGTGATAGAAAGGCAGGAGGGAAGGGGGAGTCGAGGAGGAATGGATAGGCAGAGGAATGGAAGAGGAAATGAATAAAGAAGTGTAAAAGATAGAGATAGAGAGAGAGAGAGAGAGAGACAGCGATAGGAAGACAGAAAGGGAGGAAGCGGGAAAGAAAGGGAAGAGTGATGGAAAGACTGAAGGGTAGAAAAGGAAGAAAAAGAGATGGCGAGCGAAAAGGAGACGAAGAGACAGAGTCGGTGAGAAAGAGAGGAACAGGCAGGGAATAAGAGAGAGAGAGAGAGAGAGAGAGAGAGAGAGAGAGAGAGAGAGAGAGGTGAATATAGAGAACGAGAAAGGGGAAGAGAGTGAGACAGCAGGACAGTGGGGAAGCAGAGAAGGAAAATAAAGAGAGAGGAAGATGAGGTTGAAAATGAGAGTGATGAAGACAAAGGTAGAGTGCACAAGCCACTCTTTACACACACACACACACACACACACACACACACACACACACGTTATGTGCAGCAGGTTTTGCAGTAGGCTTGCGTCAGGCTCGTGTGTTTGTGACAGGTTTGTTCTCCATCTGATCTTCTGCTCAGGGGCACAGGAGGGCCTCTCCGTTTGATTCCACCCCCTCTCTCCCTCTCTCTCTCTCTCTCACTCTCCCTCTCTCTCGCCACCTGCTGAGAGCGAGTGCTCCACCGTGCTCTAATCAACTGGAAGTTACAGCCCAGTTGGAGCCACGGATGGGAAGACATCTGTCTTGATCCGTGGTCATTCACGCTTTTAATCCATCGTGCAAAGCGTTTCCTGAAAGGAAACTAAACGCCTGCTTTATTCCCTCCTCCAAAAACCGCCAGGCTCCCTGCCGCTAGCACTAAAGACAATGCTGTCGGTATCGAGATAATGACACAAGGAAACCATCTTGTAGGAGAAGAATGACACAAGCTGTGTATTTTTTCCCTTTTTTCTTGTTTTCGTGCCATGCTGGTGATGTTATCCTATTCGGGAGTGGAGTCTAACGAGCTGCCACCTCTGAGATCGTCATGTTCTCCGCCACTGCAAAAGAGGGAAAACAGACACGGTGGAACAGAAACGGGTTTGTTGGCCTGCTTTATCTGGAGCCTGGGCGGGTTTTAAGCGCGTGCTGAATATACTCGGCTGGCATTTAAAGCAGACAGGTGATCCCTCTACGGCGGGAAATTATAGGACGGCACGAAATGTGGCGGCCGAGCATGGCACGGGGACGCAAACACCGAGCTCGGTTTTCCTCTACTGATCTACTCCAAAAATAATCGTGTTCTTGCGAGTGAGAATCTGGGACCAATCGAGGTCAGGGCCTGTGGCCACTGCTATAAAGCATCCACAGAAAGGGCGTGGCGCTGTAGCAGCAGGAAAGGGAAGTAGGGCTAGCGATGAAAGCTGATTAGCCGCATGGTGCTGCCAGGTTCTCCTGCGATGCTAAGACTAGCGATCGTTTTCCTCTTGGCTGTCTAACGCTGGTTCTTGGCTAAGGGGAGGTGGCACTGTGTTGGCCTTTATTATGGAGATGGCTGGCAGGTCCACCCCGCTTTGGCACGCTATCAGCTTGCTATTGGACTGTAGGGGAACAATTAAGGGGCTGGCACGCTGCTGGATGGCTATATCATCCGTGCAAAGCATGAACGGTCGTAGCTCATAGCAGTGTTTAAAATATGGATGTGTGTATCAGGCTGCAGCTTGAGTCGCTGGCAGAGAGAGAGAGAGAGAGCGAGTAAGAGAGAGAGAGAGCGAGTCAGATTGCCCTGTTCCTCTGAGCCCGGCGGAAAATAAGGGAAGTGCATGTGCATGTCAGTTCTGAGCGGCCCCAATCTCTCAAGTGGCAGCCATCATGGCAGGGCACCGCAGTACTTAGAGAGTGCTTGACTTGCTGTCTGCCTTTGTTCCTCTGCAGCGAATGAGGAAAGCGCTCTAGGGTGTCTCCGTACCCACACGGCACACGGGAGACCCAACTGGGGCGGAAAGAGATCGGGCCGTGAGCCAGCAGGCTCCCTGAAGTGCCCGGTGTTTTACCTGCTCTTAAAGGCTAAGTGAGGATAACGGTGTGCGTCGTATACAACAAAAACATTGTAGACGTTGAGACGGTGATGCATCATATGTACAATGCTAACACGATGGCATGAAGTCGTAGGTTATCATTTGTCACGTGCTAAGCTTGTTAGCGAGACAGTGACTACCACTAAATCCCACCATTAATGCACTTGATTACCCGATAACTACCTCATCAATCGTTATTTCCAGGCAGGCTAAACACGAGACACAGTGGCGCTGATACTTGCCTGGTGGTCTCGCTAATGAATGAATTCTTTCTAATGATTTCGCCACTCTTGAATAGACTCGTCCTTAACCGCTCGGACTTCAGCAGCCGTGTTCGCCGAAACCGTTACCGCCGGTGACCAAATTTCCAACCCCAAGTTTCCGTCTCCTACAGCATCCACAGCATTACATCGTTAGCACTGTGCTACCGGGCATAGTCAGTGTTTATACATTTTGTACGCAGCCCAGTGTTTCGTCTGAAGGCTCGATGTTTCAGACGTGGAAAGATAAACACTGAATTGACTTTATGATTCCTAGGTTTGTCTAATGAACCCGTTCTCTCGTGCCTCCTGATGCGGGAATCCGCAGCTCAGGGCTACACCTGATGGAGACATTATTCTCCTGGCCTCATTATGGAGTCGTAGTCTCTCCAGCCACTCGCTCACTCTACCCTCTCGCTCTATAAAACGCGAGCTCAGACAAACACAAAGCGGCAGCCGAGGTTCTCCCCTGGTAGCCTAAAAAAAATGCTATATAATACTCGCATTAATCTGCGAACAAACAGCTCTGTTACTTCATAACGGAGAAGATATAGAAAAGTAACCCGAGCCATATTAAGAGTGCAATATACCGGAAAGTCGATGCCACGCGCATCATTGGAGGCCTGTTTAATCCCATCTCGCTGCGCATAATTACAGGAAAATGCATATACATTACTTTAGAAGCTAGCAGTCACACTGGACCGGTGTGATGACATTTCGGAGACGCGGTTCATGATTGACGTCGCTCTGACGGACAAGGAAAGTGTGATTGCGTTTATATTAGAAATGATGACAGCTCGTGCAAATGCTTGGCTCACATTTGCACGGTCTAGTCATTCTCGAGTATCTGGAATGTCTAAACTGTTGGAAGATCGTACGTTTGGAACCAGACGATGAGACGACCATTCGTGAGAATCCAAAGATCATCATTTCCTTGTTTGAGCTGGCTTCCAATCACACGTCTCATTATGTAAAGCGAGCTCCGCTGCCTTGCAACATTACATCGGTGGTTCGTAAGCGGAAACACCCGCTCCGGTCGGTAGCTTTTGAGCCGTTGATGACGGACAAGACGATCGGGTGCGAATCAGAAGAAAATCTTTCCATTTTCATATTTTTTTTCATTTCCATGAACTAAATTTGAAGAATATATTATTCGAAGTGGGTCAGTCCTGTATTTAGATGCTTTCCATTTGGCTACCTCGAATTCTCTACAAAATGCCAAATGAGCCTTGCCTGACAGTCTGATGTAACTTCTGGAAAATGGGATGTTATTTGGAGGACACCGAACATAAGGAGCAAGAAAGCGCTCCAAGTGTATGCTCCTGCTATCTGACATGATGAGGGTTTAATCAGTGTCATCGTATTGCCGGCCTAGCACTGCCTCTAACGTGCTGTAAAGCAGATACGCATCAGATTTTTATCTGCGAAAGGGCCAGGGGAGGAGTGTACGGATCGGCTGTCCCAGCAGGCAGTGGTGCGATTTTTGTCAGCATATCAATAAGGACCGGGTGTGTAATTTTGTTTTTCTATTAAGAATATAAGAAAGGAGGGCACGGAGAAGGGGTGGAATGAAAGCTAGAACTCGCCTGTTGTTCCACGTTCGCATTCCTTCATGTACCCATTAATACGTGTCCAAAATGTATAAAAGGCCCAGAGTTCCTTGATGTTGGAGCGAGTACCAGGATAGACATTGTAATTCTGCTGCCGTCCTTCTAACTCTACGTTAAGGACAATTCCGAACAAAGCAGGAGCACAAACTAAACCCTGACACAATGGAGCTCTAAACAATGATGCCAGATTAGTGGTGGAAACCTGTCTCAAGGCTCTCCTCCCTATTGTTTGACCAAAAATCCCTCGCAGCCCAAATGCCCCACACTGGGGGGTGAAACAGAAAAAGCCAGCTTCTTGTAGGCTCTTGCCCGAGGTGACAGGAGCTCAGGAGAGGCTGGCTCGGGCCGGCACAATCAATTCTACTAACAGGCAGGGGCGCTGATGAGGCCCGGCGCCATCTGTGTGAGCAGAGCCGTGTCCCGCGTCGCCACGCCACGCTGGCACCCGGGCATACACCCAAGCTGGCAGCCGCAAGACAAACAAGCCCCCCCAGACTCGCACTCTGTTCCTCAGTCTGTCTCGCTCTCTTTTTTTCCACGCTGACGCTCCCGCAAAACTACTGCCGAGATAAGGCAGGAACAAAGATTAAACATATAACGGAAACATGTCGGTGCATACAGAAATTCTAAGTGAGAGATGATGAAACGTTCGACGGAGCCGTTACGCCAAAAGGGCCTCGGGCTTCACGGCAACATCGTCGGGAGGCTGAAAGAATCACGTCCGCTCACCTCGCCTCATCTTTATGCAAATGCCGTGGAAAGTCCATTTTATCTCCATCCCTCTCTGTGCTGTCCATATGTAGAGAGGCGCCTTTGCTGGCTTCAAAGAGAAGTCGTGGTGCGGGCAGTGAGCGCACGTGTAAACACGTCCATCTGGGGCTCAACCCTCCCCGCTGCACAGAGTAAACAGGCCGGGGTCATGGACAGCCAACAGAGTAAACTCCGAGTTAAATCCGCCATGGCGACGTAGGTATCTACACAATTCGGTGAAGAGCTCTGGTTCTCGAAGGCCGTTTCAATCCAACTCCTATTTGTTTGACTAGCACTTTTTAACCATGGACGCTGTCACGGAGCGGCTTTACGGAAATTTCTAGAAAGAAGGGGAACGGAAGCTTTACGTCTTCATGCTGTAGGTTGTTTTCTGATATCATGGAAGATCTTCTAGGCTTTCGAAAGCCACCGCCTTACAATCCCTATGGAGGTGTAGAAGGGAGCTGACATCTTGTACAAAGCGACAGTCAGTAATTCGGTACATAAAGCACGACTTGTATGGTCGGTAGACCTGATAAAACGTCGCCTCCATGCTGTGGTCGTTTCTGCTCGGTGGGAGCTGAACAAGCCGAAAAGATTCCCGATCCGG
This sequence comes from Ictalurus punctatus, assembly GCF_001660625.3. Classification (NCBI taxonomy): domain Eukaryota; kingdom Metazoa; phylum Chordata; class Actinopteri; order Siluriformes; family Ictaluridae; genus Ictalurus; species Ictalurus punctatus. Next base: position 3,594,010 of record NC_030431.2, read on the forward strand.
AAATCCGCTCCGGTGAACGTGCAATAAACTTCAAAGAAGCTTCAAACGGGATTCTCTTATTAAGGCTGCGTCTTTTCAGAAAGATCCGATCGTCAACGTCGTCGTGTTTGCTCGTGAATGCTTTATTTGATGTTTTATTTAGCCGCGCTTAACGTTTCTCTTTGTTTCTGCCCCCAATTTCCGATGAGACGAAAGTAGAATGAAAATAGTATTTACAGTATTTAATTGCTTCCGTTATTCTCAGGGTGTTTATAATCCTATTGAAAAAGCGGGAAAAAAAAAAAAAAATCTCATCATGTACACAAGGAGCTCTCCGTTAGCCTTCAGCTGCTATTGAAAAATCAGCCGCTACGAGCATTCGGTGCGACTCCGAAAGGAGTTCTGCGAGCACTGCGTTTCAGCCGACGAACGCACGTGGGAGCAGACAGTCTTTGTAAAACTGTAATGTTCCATAAAAACACGCGTCGTCGCACTTTCATAAATCACAACTAGCAGCTCTAATTACTGTCAAGCAGCCTCTTGTAAGAAAAGAAAAAAAAAGTGACTCATCAGTACAGATACTTCACTCCTTCTTCCTCTCCAGTGCAGAGACGGAAAGACAGAGAGAAGGAAGGAGTGCGTCGGAAGGTAATAAAGCGAAAACGAGCGTTTAAAAAAAAAATAAAATGCGTGTCACTGTGCACTTTGCCGTCACTCAAACGACAGAAGACAGATGTACACCTGGCTCACCCAATCGAACGTGACCAATTAGCTGCCATTAAACCGCTCAACCTGTTATGGTGGCTTTGTTCACGTGCGATAATTGAAACCCTTCGAAAACCGAGTCGACGAACGAACGCGCGCCGTTACTTTTGCCGCTGCTTTTAAGAGAATCGTTCGAAACATTTTCGAAAACCTAGGAACACGTCGGCCATGACGAGTTCTCCGCGCCGTCTTGGTCGTTGTTTTACACTGGCGCCATGAGGTGAACGTTGTGTATAAAAAGCTTCCAGCTGCCAATTATCATGGGCAAGTTCTCATGAGACTGTTGGTCCATTGAAACAGAGCTGCGAGAAATCTAGGGGGATCCGGGGATAAAAGAAATATGCACGGTTCATAAAAGCACTTGATGATATTCCCTTGGCATGACCGATAGATGTCATAGTTCCACAGTTCTCAAATCTGATTGGTCAGAAGGTGTCGATTGAGTTCCTATAACAGCACCTACGACAGTAGCGCATCTCTAAATCACAGGTTTATATGAATGTGCTCGTTCTAATACGTTAGCGTTTCTATAGTAACAGCTCATCCACAGGGACTCGGTGGATGGTGGAGGCTCGACATAACCGATTAAAAAAAATACATGGTGTTATTTAAATATGCCGGAGTTTTCTGTAGGTAGAAATGTTTATTTAACATTTACTGAAGGAAAGAATCTAAAGAGACAGCGAATGTATTTTTTTAAATATATATATATATATATATACTTGTATAAGAGTACACTTGTGCTTGTTTTGAACTTATCCGATTTACTTGAAGCCAGCAAGACACGGCACTCATCAGATTCTGATGTTTATCGTGCTTCTAATCAAATCCAACACGAATCCACACAGCCACAGTCGGCTGTTTGGGAACGAAAGATGATTGGATGAATTGTTATGCTGACAATGGAATCAGACATCGCTGCTAATTAAAACGGAGCTGTGACATTCGTAATTGTCGGCGCAAACACGGCTTTTTCGCGGTGACACGGAAACCGCTAGATTGCATAACTGATTCCTTTTTAATCCTTCTCCGAAATCTGATTTGCTAACTCGAGGCTTGCTTGGGTTAGGAAAATTAAACTTAAACCTCTCGTTTTAGACTTAATATTCGCATGGCGAAAGAGCTCTAGGACGTTTAGCGTGGTGTTAGATTTCATTAGCAAATCATTAAATAGTGATTAAGGAACGATCACGGCCAAGACTGGCGCGGAATAATGTGTCTGCAGCGTTGCGCTGGGGCACGGGCACGGGCAAACGAACGGGAGAGGCGAAGTGAGAGCCTGGCACAGAGGAGGATGAGAAAAAGCTGAGCTAATGCACAAGCCCTAATAGAGACCTGCAGAAATCAATAGTGACAGATTGTGTTACATGAGAATCAAATAGAGTAGTGTGGATATCAGCGAGGCTGCTTTAGACAATGCTTTGGAGGAAACAGCATGGGTGAGGGAGAAAGAGAGAGAGACCGGGGAGGGGTATACTGTATATGAGAGAGAGAGAGAGATAGAAAGAGAGAGAGATTAGTGAGAAATAGAATGAGAAATGTGTTAAACAGCAAAGCAGAAAGACGGAATGAAAGAGTATGAGTGTGAAAAAATGTGAAAGAGGGAGACAGAGAGAGAGAGAGACTGTTAAATAGAATAAAAAAGAGATATTAAGATAAATAGACAGAAGAAAAGAGAGGCAGACAGACAGTAAGGAAACATGGGGTGGGGTTATGAGAGAGAGAGAGAGAGAGAGAGAGAGAGAGAGAGAGAGCGCAAAGGCAAAACAGTGAAATCAAGAAACCGTAACCGAAAGAGGTGGATGAAAGTGAAAAAAAGAAATAGGACATTAATGAAGGACAGAGCACAGAAAGAGCAAGACAGAATCAAAGACAACAAGAGCGAAATGCAAAAGAGAACCGTAAAAGAAATACATGTGAGACAGTAATACACAGAGACAGACTGTAAGATAGAATAAGGAAGAGAAAGAAACGGAAAGATGGACATGCAGACGGAGAGGGAGAGAAGAGAAAGGAAAAATAAACAAGGGAGGGAGGCCTTAGAGAACGAGAAATAGGGAGAGAGAGTAAAATACAGATGTAGAGAAAGAGAAAATAACGTCTAAAAGAATGAGACAATCGGAAATGGAGAGAGAATTGAATCAAAAGGATGTGAAAGTGGAAGAGAGAGAGAGAGAGAGAGAGAGCGAGGGAGAGAGGGAGGGGGTGGAGGTGAGAGGGAGATGAATGTATGAATGCAGAAAAGATTTAACAGGAGAGAGACACGGAGACGTTGAGAAACAGAGAGATTTCCTGTGTGTATGAGATGCCACATCTGCACCCCCTCCACCCGAATCCCCCCCGGCTCACAACAGTACACCATCATACATCAATCTGATCCAGGATCAAAGGGCGATCACACCGCTACTATGGTAACAGCCTGCGAGGCTTATCTGTGATGTGGCGGCTCGGATGTTTCTGCACGCCGGATCGTGTCGCCTGTTTGGATGCACTAACCTCAGCATGGCCGTGGGGTAAACACCGCTGTGGCATGGAGCATAGAGCTTTGACACTATCACTCACTGAGGCTGTGCGCTACAACACACACTGAGGGCACAAGATACAAACTGCACCGAGTGCACAGGCCACAACATCCACTGAAGGCATGAGCTACAAGGTACAACAAAACATAAGCTACGATGTACACCAAAGACATACTGTAAGTGACCAAGTACACAAAGGAGCTGCCACTGTTCGGTCCTTGAGCAAGGCCCTTAACCATCAAATACTCAGTTATATAAATGAGATAATGGAAGTCGCTCTGGATAAGGGCGTCTGCCCTTGGTATAAATACAAACGTAAATGTAAAAGGACATAAGTGACAGAGTACATGAAGGACATCAGTGACCAATAGGACATTAGTGACCAAGTACACCAAGGACATAAGTGACCGAGTACACAAAGGACGTCAGTGACCAGTAGGACATTAGTGACCAAGTACACGAAGGAAATAAGTGACCGAGTACACAAAGCACATAAGTGACCAGTAGGACATTAGTGACCAAGCACACGAAGGAAATAAGTGACCAAGTACACCTAGGACATAAATAACCAAGTACACCATAGGACATAAATGATCAAATACAGCAAGGACAAAAGTGACCAAGTACACCATAGGACATAAGTGACCAAGTACACCATAGGACATAAATGATCAAATACACCAAGGACATAAGTGACCAAGTACACCATAGGACATAAATGATCAAATACACCAAGGACATAAGTGACCAAGTACACCAAGGACATAAATGATCAAGTACAGCAAGGACATAAGTGACCAAGTACACCATAGGACATAAGTGACCAAGTACACCATAGGACATAAGTGACCAAGTACACCATAGGACATAAATGATCAAATACACCAAGGACATAAGTGACCAAGTACACCAAGGACATAAATGATCAAATACACCAAGGACATAAGTGACCGAGTACACCTTGGACATAAGTGACCAAGTACACCATAGGACAGAAGTGACCAAGTACATCAAGGACATAAGTAACCAATTACACCATAGGAGATAGGTGACCAAGTACACCAAGGACATGAGTGACCATGTACATCAAGGACATAAGTGACCAAGTACACCATAGGACATAAGTGACCATGTACACCAAGGACATAAGTAACCAATTACACCATAGGACATAAGTGACCAAGTACACCAAGGACATAAGTGACCAAATACACCAAGGACATGAGTGACCAAGTACACCAAGGACATGAGTGACCATGTACACCAAGGACATAAGTAACCAATTACACCATAGGACATAAGTGACCAAGTACACCAAGGACATAAGTGACCAGGTAAACCAGGTTAGCCTTAGTCTGGTGTAGGCCATTTTGTCTCCTTGGTGAGAAGCTTCTATGCAGGGATCATAAGTGTAACCGCTTCCTCTGCTGCCTCTAGATCAGAGGATTTTCGTTGCAAATATTCTACTTTAAAGGGAGAATTTTTATGTGTTACATGTGGGACCATGTCTTAGAATTATAAAGCAAACTTCATAAAATTGATTTTTGATAAAACTGGTTCTTTTCTGGAAATCCATCACCATGGAATTCTGAGGGACCCTTGAGAATGTCTCACATTAAATCATTCTCAAAGTATAAGAAGGTTAAAGAGACACTTTTGCCCTATTTTTTGCAGTCTTACAGTATGCCATTGGCAGCTTTTTGGTTATGATTCTGTGTAAGTGAGTAGAATGTGGCGAATCGAAATCCCATAATATCAGTGTTGGACTGTTGAACAAGGTCATTAACCTTCAGCTGCTCAGCTCTCTGCTTGGATTGTATTTTTCTGCACTTGTATATCACTGTGGAAAAAACATCCTGCCAAATGAGTATCACAATCTTACTAATTGCCTTCAGAGTCCAAATCAATGGAGAACTATGACCTAAATTATTTTGGCTACTAATGCCACAAAATTTCAGCTTCTTCAAAACTATCTTTGTAAAGCAAAATGTTCCTGTAATTAGCAGATGCCTGTCATGCACCACTATCCCCAAATGAGATTTCAAATGTTGTTTTTTTTTTTGTAGCTGCATGTTTTGTGTTGCCCGATGAATCAATGGAAGCTTGTTACCTTTTTTTTTTTTTTTTTTTTTAAATTTCCATTGATCAAATGTCATTGATTTGTTGTTTCAGGTCTATACGTGACTGTATAATTGCTGACAGCAGGATTAACCAGTTCTTGCTACAGAGAGCTGCTTTCCAGCTGAGTTTAATTTCAACCGTAGTCTTTAATCCAACCAATCGATGTCCTCAGCAGCATATGGATATCAGAGCCAACTGTATCTGATTAGAGTTGGTGCAAAACGGTCGCAGATTTAAAGAAGCCAATATAATCAGTGGTTTACTGAACATTTCTTATAGATGATCAAATGATCCATCAAATTAAACTGCTCTTGATGGTGGCTTAGTGGTTAGTACGGTTGCTTGGCAACTCCAAGGTTGGGGGTTTGAATCCCACCTCCACCGTGTGTGCTTGCATGGTCTCCCTGTGCTTCGGGAGTTTACTCCGGTTTCCTCCCCCAGTCCAAAGACATGCACTGTAGTCTGAATGAGATTTCCAAATTGTCTGTAATGTGTGAATGTGTGTGTGATTGGTCCCCCTGCCCTGTGGCCCAAGTTTCCTGGGATAGGCTCCAGAGCTCCACCAGGATAAGCGGTATAGAAAAGGGATGGATGGGTGCTTCGATTCATGTGGAGTCTAGTGTGAAATCTGTATTAGTAACTGTGGAGAAAAGCATTTATATGTTAGTTGTCAAGAGTAGTGAGTGAACTTTATGATGGATGGAGTCCATTTAGCAGTTAATGAATTCCTTTAGTCCAACAACATGCCAACAGACTTGATGGCGGTATACAAATCTTGTTACCGTTATGCCCCAGTGCAGACCTGAAATGCTTGCAGATTAAACTACTATTGATATACCATACCTAAGCAAGGTGGACAAATCAGTAACCCGGGCACTCGGGACAAGCAGATTTCATATCCGGGCTATTATTTCCCCGCAGACAGAAAAAGAAAAGAATCTCCACATTACTCTTGAATATATGTTTACACTTTACACAATACAGGCTTCTAAATCTCACCACCTGCTGCACTACACCATACGCCGCGTGTAGTGACCAAAAGGTCTCGAGTACAGGGAGTGGAAATGAGGCTCCTGTTGCGCTTACTTTCCATGATAGGGTAAGGATCTTAACAATCCAGGAGAGTCTGGAAGTACAGTCACTGCTCCTGGGAATCGAGAGGCTCCAGTTTAGATGGACACCTTATAAGGATGCCCCAACTCACCGGCGAGCTTTATCAGGATGGACGCTCAGGACAATTAAATCACACATGCCTTGGGAACATCTGAGGATCCCTAAGAGGAGTTGTGGCTGGGGATAGAGAAGTCTGAGCTGACCTTCTGAGCCTGCTGCTGCCATGAACCCCAGCAGGAAAAGCAGAAGGAAAATGAATGAATAAATATAAAGGACGGCAGACGATCTTCTTTATGAAGATCCGGAACGTGCAGGTCATCATCATCAGAAACACTGACAAAAAAAATAAATAAAGTGTAAAGCCACAACACCACTCTCCTTAGGCTACTACAGGCTCTCACCATGCTGACAGAAACCAAAAATACTAGCAAATAATTTCTTTACGCATTATGGGAGGACAGAACACCACATCTCTAACCAAAATGATTTAACCATTGATTTTCTCGACACGGTGTCAAATCATAAGTGACTATAAACTCGTACCTTAGTGTGTATTCATGCACTTAACTAGCTAACTAGCCTGGCATACATTATTACATGTTCATTAAATTAGGTACGACACTTTATCCTAGTCAGTTAGGGTCTTGGGCAGCCAAAACATGGGACTGAGCAGCACTGAGTATGTCTGGAGAAAAGAAAGGTCACGTGAGGTCAGAGTGCATGACAAATCAGTGCCACTGTTTGCGCGATGGGACCTTTGGGCGTCACATATTACTTTCATCTTTCTTTTAACACAGCCCCACATGACAACTCAGCCCATCCCATCGCTCCTACCTGTCAATCATCTGCACGGCCACGAACAATAAAGGCTCTGCCGGTCCCTGCTGTCACACTGCCACTCATATTCAACCTCCAACAAATAAACAGGTGGAGGGAGTGCTACAGGTGACGGTTAGACTGACGACAAAGGTTCTCGTTGTTCTATATTTCCGTATGTGTGTCAGCGAGGGCTTCCTCCATCTCCCTGAGGTAAGAGTGTTCTTTTAATTAGGTCTACCCCTAGATACGTTCTTTTCTTAATCTCGCTGGCGTATGTGCTCTGCCAGTGGGAAACCCGCCGCCATGCTGTCAGTGTCACTCACTTTGTGTCAAAATCAAAGATGCTGTCATGACTGCTGCTTTTTTTTCTCTGACATAACGTGCTAATGAAACGACCAGCGCATCTCAATGCCACCGACAAAAGCCGGCCAGCTTTAACCTTCATGTTTGGTTTATTACTAAGGCCCCAGACTACATTTTACAGTGATGTATAACATTTAAGGCGAAATCTCATTTGTGCTGCGGTCTGGGGAAAAACCCTTCACCGTTTATTTATTTATTTATTTATTTATTACTATAAAACTACACTGCATCTCCCTCTACATTTATAACCCGTTCTACTTACGGATCAAACGGAATTTCGAAGCTAATTCTACGCTAACAGCATGAAATATGTTCTCACTTTGATGAGCAGCATCGTCCGTGTCAGTCTGTGTCTCATCACCCAATCTAGAAGTCATAAAAGGGAACATTTTCAGTGACGGGGAGGGAAAAAAAGGTGAGGTGTAAAATCTTCTGTTTCCGAGCTCTTTAACGTTGGACGAAAAGAAAGAAACATGCATAATACATCACAGGTGCCGTGTGAATTGGGAAACATGAAGCTGTGTGTGTGTGTGTGTGTGTGTGGTTTCCACATTTACTTGTGCAGTTCGGGGCTGGCAGCACGATGCCACGTTCTACAGAGCGTGTTAAATAAAACACGACGTGTACGGAACAGTCCACATTTTTGGAGTCGAGATGCTAAAAACAGTGCTTTGCTACTACGAAAGCTACCTAGAAAGATTCTGGCGGAATGATTCGACTCTAATGGAGGGAAACACTAAAGCATGGAAAATATAAATGGTATTAGAAAGAGGAGCAGCAGCAGTAATGGAGATGAAATTGTACAGAAGACAATTTAAAGAATATATTTAGCACAACAGTCAGGCCAGTTCTTCTGAGGAGACGGACTGTAAAAATATGCACTTTGTTCAGGTGGGTTTTTGCAGAAACTCTGCAGTGTACAGGCATTAGCGGGCGCTCATTAGCATGCACGTATGACAGATAAATGAAAGTTAAAAAAAGAAAAAGAAGAGAGAAATGCTCTTTGTTGAGCAGGCAGAAGCACAAAAACAAGTGTTTGTGTGGGCAGAAGGCTGATGGCTGGACGCTCACACTGCAGTGTTATCTGCAGTCCAAAAGCTCCATTAGCCAGGGGTTTTAATTAGCGTGTTGCTGTGAGGGAGCCATTAAGACGGATTTGGAGTGGTGATGGAGCGCCTACTGATGGAGAGCGCACGGACTGCGGCTAACACCTGGCACACGCGCGAGGAACCGCTGCTGCAGAGATGCTGACACCGTGCTCATACAGCGATGTGTGTTAGAACCAGGAAAACTCGTCACCTTCATCAGGCGAGCCGCTCGAGCAGAACAATGTGCGGAAGAAACAGCTAAATAAATAAAGCCGGTGTTGCAGAGAGAAGAAGCTCACACAGCAGCCATGAAGCGTCTTCATTAACAGCTGCAGACACTGTTCTTATATCTGTCTGTCTCTCAGCCTGTCTATCTATCTATCTGCTATGTGTCTGTCTATCTATATATCTGTCTGTCTGCCTGTCTGTCTCTCTGTTTATTTGTCTGTCTCTCTGTATCCATCCATCTCTTGATCATCGATCTTTCTGGTGGTGTATCTATTTGTCTAGTGGCCTGTTTTTCTGTCTGTCTCTGTACCTCTCTATCTATCTATCTATCTATCTATCTGTCTATCTATCTGTCTATCTATCTGCTTGCTGTCTGACTGTCTAGCTACATATCTGTCTATCTGTATGTATGTTTGTATCTATCTGTCTGTCTAACACTGTCTATCTACCCTACCCATCTACACCAGCCTGTCAGTATGTTTATTTATCTATCTGTCTATCTGTCTGTCTATCCATCCATCCATCCATCCATCTATCTATCTATCTATCTATCTATCTATCTATCTATCTATCTATCTATCTATCTATCTATCTATCTATCTGCTTGCTGTCTGCCTGTATGTATGTATGTATCTATCTATCTGTCTGCCTGCTGGTCTATCTGTCTCTCTAACACTGTCTACACCAGTCTATCGGTCTACATGTCTGTCTGTCTGTCTATCTATCTGCTTGCTGTCTGCCTGTCTATCTACATGTCTGTCTGTCTGTCTGTATGTATGCATCTATCTATCTGTCTGCTGGTCTATCTGTCTAACACTGTCTACACCAGCCTGTCTGTCTGTCTGTCTGTCTATCTATCTATCTATCTGTCTGTCTGTCTGTCTAACCCTCTCTCTCTCTGTTTATTTGTCTGTCTCTGTGTATCTGTCCATCTCTCTATGCTTCTGTCTGTCTGTCTGTCTGTCTGTCTGTCTGTCTATCTATCTATCTATCTATCTAATAATAAAATGCATAAACAGTGAGTAAGATGCAGATGTGCAACGAGGTGAAATGAGTCACGGTTTCTTCAGCAGCTGGAGCATCAGCACAAGCTGCAGCTCAATTCTCTCTACAGGAAGCCCTCTCACGGAACAATAAAGTGTTTCTATGTCTGATTATCGCTCGCTATCTTTCTCTATCTCTCACCATTTTCAGGGTGCTCCATCTCGCCGATGCTGCCGTCGGGCGTGGTTCTCTCGTAGTGTTCCTCAGGCAGTGCCAGCGGGCCGAGGCGCGGCCCTGACGAGCTCTTGCTGCTGGGTGTCTCCGACTCCTCCAGGCCGCTGTCGTAGTAGCTCTGCTGGGAGGAGTCCTGAGCGTCCTGCACCGGATTGGCCGTAGAGAACGTCACTCTGCGGTGCGGCAGCTGCGGGGCGAGAGAACAGCGGGTCGTCAGGTCACAACACGCTAATTACGGTCTGATTCGAACTTCCCCCGCTCCTAACTGGGCTAATTGATCACCAAATTTGTAATATCACACTTGGAGAGACACAGGCTTTTTTTTCTTTTTCTTTTTCTTTTTTTTTTTCGGCTGCGCAAATGTTCCGAGGGGTAACTAATGAGGAAATGTTTCCTTCCCCCCTGTTAGCCAAGGGTACTACTGACACACAGCTCAGTGCGGCTCGGCACTGTGAAAAATCCCTAATTAAATTCATTGATATTAGTGTGAAGATGACCTCCGTCTTTCATTGAGACAGAAAGGAATACAACACACACACACACACATGCTAACACACACGCTAACACACACGCTAACACAAACACTCATCAACAAGGAGCTCATAAAACAGTGGAAATCACTGATCCTGTAGAAAAACTCTTTTCCCCATGCTGCATTAGTTCCCATTACGCTGAGAGTAGGTGAGGATCGATAGCACAAAAGCACACACACACACACACACACGCACACACACACACACACACACACACACAAACACAAATACATTCAGAGCAAGAATCAGAGTAAAGCAGGAATCAGAGCCATTAAGACGGCCATATAAAAGCTCCATTAATGGAGCCATTTAAAACATATAGGAGTGCCATTACCGGCATGTTCTTCATCAGCGTCAACTCAAAGCTATTTTGTGTGTGTGTGTTTATCCTAACACAGGATACCATCAGCTCGGAACTTCCTTCTGCTTCCTCCTCCTCCTTCATCACCCCTGGGTGCTTATTTATTTATCTGATCATTTATTTATCTGTTTGTCTGCTCGTTCTCCTCAGTTCCCGCCTTCTCTTCCCGCTTTCCCTCCTTAATGTGTTCATATTAAATGTGCTGGTGCACTCACACACGTCGCACGTATCAGCCATCAGCTTGCTCGGCGCGCGCTCCCTCCGGCTCTCCGTCGCACGGCTCGAGTAGCACTGCAACTCGCAGGAGAGCGTTTTGCTCGCGCGGTAATTATATCAGCTTCCTGAGGAAATGCAAATACGGTGCCGCAGAACTGAAAGCTTTCCGTCTGTCAGAGTGTGGGCAACATGTGTCTGTATCAGAAATCCACCGTGTATGTGGTCGACTTTATAAGCGCCACGCCCCAGTGTACTCGCTTGGCTTGACTGCGCAACCAGTGTAACACAAGATTTCTGGATTTATTTATTTATTTTAAGCTAGATTGCCTTATTTGGACATTGTCTTAACATTAAATACCGGTAATATTCTGGGATGCCTTCCTGGCTAGCTAATATTGAGTTGAGACTGTGTGATGTGTGTCCTCCGTGTCAGTTTAGATCCACTAATGACCTACAATGATAGAAAATTACAGTACAACAGAAAATTAAAATACTGAAGAAAACCTATTTCAGACATTTGACCTTGCTGGGACCTTGACCCTGTCTGGAGCATTTCCAAAATCGAAGCACTTGGTTACATTACAATGATAATTCCATATAAATCTCACAAACATTCCAGAACTTCTTGAGAGAGTATGCTAACGAGAATCTCCAGACCGGAGCTATTGGTAGAGATAACAATACTAATGTCAGAAATGTCGACGTTAATGTACGTGGTTATGAGATTATCCACAGCAATTCTTTCTAATCTTTCTAAAGTTTGGTTGTGGAAATTTCATGTCAGTTTAGGAAGGTGCTACAACCAGCAAATGAACACATCTGAGCTTCAGGTCTTGGTCTGACCATGGACTCAGCCATGCGTGATGTAGGTCTTGTCTTGGTCTCGCCCAACATCATCCTCGGTCTTGACTCGAACTCCGTTGGCTATGATCATGGTCTTGACTCTAAGGTGGTCTTGAAACCAACACTAGTAAACACCCTTCACTCATCCGCCTGCTTCATTGGCCAACTTTCCATCGACAAGCTTTTAGGGAGCATCAACAAATAGCTGCGAGCAAGGCTAGACCCAAAGCTACACTACGTACATTGAAAATAAGAATAACATCCCTAGTCATTATGTTTTCCACAATCAATCATCCACTTAGACTGCATGAACCTTCCACTGACAGATTTCTTTCTTTTTTTTTTTTTTTAAAGACGGTCGATGAAATTAAGCAGAACAAAATCCACACGGAATCCACATTTTCCTTCTACTTTTGTTTTTCCTTCTATAGATACGGAATGCAGCCCCTCATTAAGTAGTCAGTATTACACCATTGCTTCAAAAAAAAGTCAATAGGTTGAAATCCTCCAGCTCCACGCTTGATCCACCTTCAGTCAGCACGCTGCGTTGTCTTAAAAACGATAAACACGTGATCCTCCTTTGGGGGTCGTCCAGTGTTTTTGTTTCAAGTTAGAGACGGCCTTGTGACCAAATTATCAACCAATCTCTACGCTCGCTGTTTTCGGTAAAGTTTTTGAGACGGTTGTTGCTGTACAATTACAGAAATATTCGAGTTTAAAGGCCTGAGTGAAGTGTTTCTAGTCTGAATCTAGAGCATTTCTGGAGCAGTACTGATTTTGTGAGGGGTGCGTTTGTTCATGACCTGCTGTGAGCAGCCGACTCGTCGTGATTGCGCTCGACCTAAGAGGAGCATTCGTTACTGTTGATTGCTTCAAACATCTAGAACACCTACGAGACTGAGGAATTACTTGTTTGTTGCTAGACTGATTCAATTCTTAGTCGACCGGCTCGAAAGAATGTGTCACAATAGGACAATGAGAATCACCTTTCAATAGTCTTCCACAAAAGTCCAATTTGATTTAGCATTTATATGCATTCTCTCGATCGCAGGTGTCAACCCCGATCCAAACGTGGCTCTCTCTCTATAAAACCAATACTGAAACAGCCCATAGTACACTACTACTCAACCACACTATCTAGAATTGACAGCAGATCCATAGCGTAGTGACCATCCACTTTCCTCATGCATTAGGGCTGTAACTAAACTATCAATGCATCGATTTAAAATCAACAACTGAAACTGGCCTACTCCAGACTCTGAACTACGCTGAACACATATCGGTCATAAGCTAATAAATCATGTATCCTAGCGGATTCAGTGATATCATAAAATATCCAATTGTCGCCTTATGAATTCAAATCATATCATATCGGTGAACGACTGAGGTTTACACCTCTACCAAGCACCGCCACACAGCGGACATGGGCTCGCATCTCACAGTGCTGAAACGGTGGTACACAATTTCTGCATGTGTTGGGTGCTAGCGTGATTCAATGACTGACTCCATCCATGCATAGATCTTCTATACTGCTTATCTTTCAGGGTCGTGAGGAACCCAGGGATCACCCAGGGAGCATGAGGAACAAGATGGGGTACATCCTGGACAGGGTGCCAATCCCTCGCACAATCTCATCCACAGTCACACAGGCCAATCAGCCTACCATGCATACCTAGTCTTTGGAAACCGGAGTACCCGGAGGAAACCCCCGCAGCACGGGGAGAACATGCAAACTCCGCACACACAGGGCAGTGGTGGGAATCGAACCCCCGACCCTGGCGGTGTGAGACAAACGTGCTAACCACTAACTCAAAATTGTCTGACTGACTCAAAATCCCAAAGACATGTCCATGTAGGTTCATAGCAGAGCAGAGATAAACTTGTGTCGGTCCTTAAATTGTCCTCAACGTGATATATTTTTGATATTTAGAAAACCAAAGAACCAAAGGAAGAACCAAAAATCCAGTGGGTGGAGTCTGAACTGATCCAGCTCCACCTACTCGGGCAGCATCGAACCAAAAAGTCCAGGGACTGGGGAAAACTCAGTGTGTTTCACACATGCTTGTTTGTATTGTGTCTAACGGGTAAGGGTTAGAACTTAGGGGTTATAGGCGGAGTAGGATCTGGTGCAGCTCCACCCCTAGGATCTTTGATACTCCTGCAAGCACTATGAGTTTTTCTATCTTTAAAAACTACTCTTAATCAAAAGTATAGATAATAATATGGTTGATTTTTTTTTTTTTAATGAATGGCCTTATATTATGGCCCTTCAAGGGCTCCCCCCCAAAAAAAAATGCTGGTGTGAACTGAGCCGAATTTGAGTTTGACACCCCTGCGCTAGGTAATATATCTAAGTGCCATGATATCTCTTTTCACTGTTATGCTGATGATACAGTTTAAACTTCCAAACACAGCCTAATCTGCAGCTTGCCTTACCTCGCACTATGATGCCTTACTGATATACAAGACTGGATTGCATCCAAGTAATTACTGTTGAATGAGGATAAGCTTCAAGCTATGCTTGTGGGCAAAGAAAAATGTTGGAAAACACTTACACTATCATCAGTTCTGACTAACCTTGAAGCAAAAAGATTCATTTTGCGCATTTGTTTCATGCCCACATTACATACATTATCTCAGGAAACTATCAAAGCGCAGTTCATCCCTTGACTCTCAAATTCTGAGAAATTCACAAAAGTATGTAGAAACATCTCACTTTGAAGACCATAATGCTCTGATGGCTGATCTTACTAACCAAAGTATACAGAGGGTACAATATGTACAATACTGTGTTGCACTTTTTAACAACAAAGGGCCCCCCCCCTCATATTACTCCAGATTCTCCAGCTTCTTTACAAATTCCCCAGCTCCATTACATATATAAGAATTGCTCATGGTTTGTACAACCTCTCAACAACCCCTATTAGCATAAAGAGTTAAATAAATAAATAAATAAATAAGTGTTGGTCGTGTTCTCTGGGTGGGAGGGGACTATCCCCCTGTCAATCAGTAACACTAAACAATCAAGAGCGCCTTAATCTTCCCCGTGATGTAGCATGAGCATCATTTTGGAAATGTGTGTTGGTTTCACATGTCTCAGAGGATGCATGTGCTAGCCTTCAACCTCCCTGATGTGTTGTGTGATTGGCTAGAGCTCCTGTAGCTAGTCGGTGGGAATTGGAAAATTACAAAATTTGGAGAAAATGGGAGTAAAAAAACAAAAAAAACCTGTGGGTACAAACCACTTGCAGCACATCCACAAGTAGCAGTCTGCTAACCAAATACAACATAGCACTAAATGTCAAAAAACAATATTTCATTTCCCATTTTTAGCTGTTTTTTTTTTTTTTTTTTGTCTAAACACTTGAAAGGATTGCTCTTCTTCAGTCGTTTATGAAAACAATGAGTGAATACAGAAAAAGTAGGTCACCCTTGTTAGAAAAATCTTCTAAGGTACTGTAAGAGACATGTACCTTTATAGGTATCAACAGTAATACTGGTATAAATATGAGTGTAAAGCGTAGCATTGTTGCTGTTATCCCTGTAATTTCTATATATAACTATGTGTGAAAGATAGATGAAGCAAGAGGAAAGCTGCCACTGTGCTGGGGCAAAACCTTGTAACGTATTCTACCTTTCAACTGTCATGCTAATCTTTTGCCTGTAAACAGGAAACAGAAAATGAGCATTGTAAAAGGAAAACGAGCAATTACAGTGCCCTAATGTTTGATTTAAAGAAAGAACCACATAGGGGTGCGTTAAAAGTCTGTAACGTTGTTCGGAGGTATGGAAACTGGTCTACGTGAGAATGCATATTAGCATAAGTATAACGTTTCAATCAAGGACATTATGACCGTCTCAGGCCACATCCTCAAGTCGAGGTATTCCCAGAGAGAGAGGGTGAGATTGTGATTAAAGATCTCCCTTGCAGACGCATTACTATTTAAATGTAGGGAGACCGTTTAGTTGTATAAATATGGATCCTATGCTTAAACGACTCCTGCAGGCATCGCTCGAGAGTCAGCACTTTCTTTTCTCCGAGCGCTGGGAGCTGCGGTTCTGTAGATGGAGCACAGATTCCCCCATCGAACTCGTTTAACGCTGCTTTCATGAAAGAACAGTGCAGGCCAGATAGGCTAAAAGCAGCCTGGGGTGGGGACTGAGCCAAAGTGGAATTGGAGCAGGCCAAGCCATGGGAGCTTGGGTTTAACTGGTTGGATGGAGTTTGGTTCTGGACTGATGAGAGAGAGTTTTGGAGCTGGATAGTAAAAGGATAACAGGAATCGGGCAGCAGCAGGGAGGCAGCAAGCTGGATGTAGATAAGCTGATGGAGCACAGTTGGGACAAGGCTGGATGTGGCTTCCAAATCGCTTAGAGAGCCAAAAAGTTGGCAGAACACAAAGCAAATTGGGAGGCGCTGGTAAGCGAAGGACAAACAAAGCCGATTTGGTGCTGTGACTGAAACCACTAAACAGTACCTGCGAGAAGAAAAAAGGATGCAATACAAGATTTAAGACACCTGAATACAAAGTGAGACTGGTCCGGCGGGACGTATTAAAAAGCTTGGAATGAAACACTGACAATTCAGAAATTCGGGAAGAATAAAGATGAGGAGGTGGGAATACAAAGCCAGAAACAACAGAGTTCAAGGTTTAAGATTACAAGAAGAACTACAAGTGAAGCAAGAAAACTTCAGGAAACTTCAAGCTTCAAGAAATCCAAAAAAATGAGGAGATGGAAATACCAGAAATAAGGTTTGACTCGGAAGAGAAGAACTACAAGAAACGGGACCGAAGTACCATCTTCGGCATGCAGAATTCTGGCCAGCAAGAGGGATTTAAAGGTACTGGTTGTCAGGAGCTGAAGGAGCGATTGCCTTGGGTAATGGAGCACTGTCTGATGCCAATCTATTCATCATGTATTAGGTGTGGTCTGAGGTGAAAAGTGCTCCACAAATGGATGGGGTGACACATTTCCTTTTCCATTCACCCCCTCCATTAGTCCTGCATGCTGTCATACACAATGATGACAATGGTCCGATCTATCATTCAAAGTGGCAGCTCCATCCTCAAGCTGCAGGGTCTCCCTGCACATGGCCTGAATTTCTGACACTGTTTAAAACCAATACCATCAACAACAAAAAAAAACCCCCGGAAAGAATCTCGTATCCGACACATAAGAGGGTACACTTACTGAGCATTACCGATGCAATTAGCATGCAGTGAACACTACAAATCTGACAGAAGCGCACTTTAACCCATATTCACTCATTTCTAACCACACTCTTGTCATCGTTGCTCATACTTTCCTCGTCACTCGGCCACCTCTTTGTGATCCCGCTCAGCTGCCCCCCCTCCAATAATTTTGCTCCCTCTATCTTTACTCACTGTGTCTCTTTGATAAGCTTCAAGTCTTTGAAGACTCCACTGCTTTGCTGTGTGCCTCCTACGTGAAAAAAAAAAAACACTCTAAAAAAAGGAAGGTGAGAGTTTGATGGAAAATTCGAGAAAAAAAAAAGGTCTGCATGCAACTCTCTCGCTTGTGCTCCAGTGTCTATGATTTTTTTTTTTTTTTTTTTTTTGCTCACTGCATCTCCACAGAGTTGCACTCCTTCATTGTCAAATTTGTTTGTGAAGATCATTTTTTTTCAGCGCGCGACGTGCTTTCAGAGGAAACGGCTCATTGATCCTCACAGAAGCCTGAAGCAGGAAGAGCTCGTTCTTTTCTCTTTCCCTTCTATGCTCTTTTCCTCACGGTTACTAATTCATCTTATGCACAAACTTTAACCAACGCGAGGATTCACAACTGTAAGCCCAACTGAATTCACACGATCTATAATGTAAACTGTGACAGAATTTGCAGGAAAAGTTTACCAAGTACTTCTGTGCACTTTATTTTCAGTAGAATTAATTTAGTACTGTTTGAAAAAAAAAAAAAACATTCAGGAGCAGCTTAGAGCTCCGGGGTTCCCGGTTGGATCCTGAACTGTTGGATCCTGTCTGTTTTCCCTGTGTTCACTTGGGTTTCCTCTGGGTTCTCCGGTTTCGTCTGAACTCCCAAAAATCGGTGGGTGAATTGCGAAGTTGCCTGTAGGTGTGACGGTGTGTGTGCATGGTGCCCTGTGATGGATTGGTGTCCTATCCTTGGTATATTCCCACCTCGCACCCGGCACTCCCAAGATAAGCTCCTGATCCACTGCAACCCTGAGCAGGATAATAAAAACATGCCTGAGTGCTCCCAAGAGGTGCAACAAAAAAGAACCGATTATGCCACAGCTATCTGTGGCCCGGAGACCAGGAGACCAAATCTGGCCATTCTCTCTGGGTGAGAGAGATGGCATACGCTCTCCAGTCAATCAGAGCATCACTAGCCCATTGTGGGCATCTATGTGCTCATGCATGAGGGCAATTGGATTCATGTGTCTAGCAATTGGTAGCATCTGTTATCCTTCACCCACTCACAAGCTGACAGCTGTTGTGACATAGCGGAGAGCCCGCTAGTTTCTATGAATTGGGAGAACAAAGGAAGACATTGTATAGACCCATAACTCCAGGAATGTAGGCCATAGATTTCGCCACAACTTCAAACACAAAAGATTAGAAAGTGCAGCTGGACAATCTAAAAGGATTCCTTCTAGCTGCACTAGAGAAGTTTTAAATACTCCAAACTCCAGGCTTTCTCTCTATACACATTTCTTTCAGCTCATCTGTCAACCTGTCACACTTTTCTGTCTACCGTCTGTCCTGCCGATGAGACGCACACCAATCGACACTTAATGTTACACCTCTCGCTCTCACCTGTGTCGTCCCTTCACTTCTCCCCGTCTCCATGCCTCTCCACCCTTCCCTCTGCCTTGTCCTCCTCCAACATCTGTCATTCTTTCTGTCTCACTCTCAATCTTCCACACACTTGCCTCGCTGTGCCTCCCCTACCTCACCCACCCGCTCCATCTCCTTGGTACAGCAGCTTGCCGTCGGGATTTGGAGGAATCGAGTTGAATTATGAAGGAATTTCTCAGCAGCACGATTGGCATCATTTCCCCGTTCACAATAGAGCATCATTCTCATATCTTGCAGTGAGCAGGAATGAAAATAAGCCTGTGCACCATTCTTTCTCTCATCCTTTTAAATTGAATTTTTCATATCGCGAGGTCGCGGAGACATCTGTCTTTTTCTTTTAAGAAAAAGCTGTTTCATAACATGAGAGGTATATACCTGTGACTTAGTGTGAAAAATCAGGGTTCCTTGTTGCGTGTACGTGTATTTCTCCATGCTAAATGATTTAAAAAAAACACAAACACACACACACACACACACACACACACACACATTCTTTGCACAAATGAAAAGAGGGTGCTATTTCTTCTTGATTGTCACTTTACCTTGACATATCAGGCAGATCTTTTCCTTCATTTCAAACACACCGATCCATCCCTGGTTTTTTTTTTCTTTTCCTCTTCATCCAAAAGAATGCTCCACTGCACAGTCTCCCACCGTGCCTTTGTATTCTTGCCATGTATCAGCTCAGAGGCTCGAGGACATAAATTGCATCTCATTTCGTGATATGCAAAGAGGGTTTCCTTTTTAAATGAGTGACAGTGAAAGAGGCAGGAAGTAGTGATCCTTCTAGAGGAAGAAAAAATAGGGACTAAAAAAAGTAGAGTAGGAGGATGGGGGAGGGTGGGGGGGGGGGGGTGAGAAGGGAGGGAGAGGCACTAGAGAAATTAATCCTCAATATCCACTCCCAAGGGGCACCTTATTCCCTCTCAAACTTCAATTTTCAGAGTTAATATCTCAATTCGTGGCTGGAAGGCATGCATGGAGCTCACTCTCCAATTGCTTTAAGGACGTAGTACGTAATGGGATTGGAGGGCAAGATGACAAAGCTTTCAAGCAAGCTTAAGACTTCTGGGGCTATCTCCAGAATTGTTTTATGCATCTCTATTAATAGACTAGCACGCGTCTATCTGGGAGAAAGCTCCGATTTGATGGTTTGATGACACAAAGTGTCTTCATTCAGCCCAGTCCTACGAAATTAGATTCAGAATTTGTTTAATCCGACCTGTTCCGCTCCTGCCATCTACAGTAGTGACAAAGGCAATCAAGCAATGGCTTGAATTTCCCCAACACATAAAATGAGGGTGATGATATTAAAAAATAATGTTTAATTAGAACCCGAGCAGTGCTTTCATCTCTTGTTCAGAGTGAGTAGCCTGCCAGAGCAGTGGAACTAGGACACGTTTCCACTATTGATCTATCAGCACAAACCTCTGCCTTTGACAAGAGCTCTAACAGTGCTCAATGAAACCGAGGGAGGGGGGGGGGGAGAAAAAAAAACATCAGATCATGAGAGGCGAACCGAGCTCATTGTTGAGCCTGTTCAATCACAAAAAATGGGCAGTCCGGGCCAGTTTGGAGATATCAAAAGATTTGTTGTAGCTGATGTGGCTGTATAATGCTCTTCCAATCACTATATCCCCAGAGAAAGTCAAAGAGCTTGGATAGTGCTATTGAAGCTACAGTTCTGTTCGGTTCATAAATTAGATGCTGATTAGCGATGGCTTATTATGGCTGAAAGTAATTAGGCCTTTGCAACAGTCAACAGAACAAAACGGAGGGCTCTGCAAATGTGAAATCTGTAGGCTAATGCAGGTCATTGATTTATTTTTTTCCCCCCCTCTGTACAAGATATTGTTCTTGCTGGTATCCTTTTATAGAAAATATTATATCGTCTCTACAGATCATTCAGGATGCTGCTGCTTGCCTGGTTCATACCCAGTGTTCATCTCGTGACTCGCCTATTCAGATAACTTCACTGGATTACTCTTGACTTGGCGCTAAAAGGGTTCAGCGCTACATTATCTATGTCTGCATCGTCATGTCACTTCAACTTCTCAGGTATAATCATGCTCGTGGTGCAAGGTCTAGCTATTTCCTCGTCCTGGCACCTCGGAGTTGGAACGCTTGACTCTGAACAACCGAGTGTCTTTATACCGTCCTTACAAGGTGTCTAGGATAATACTTTATTCTCTCTGCACTTGGCTTGTGTTGACCGTCTTTTTTTTGTTGTTGTTCCCTATTTTTTACATTTTATTTGCGTTATTGTTTACGCACGTCAGGATTTAGGATGGTAATTGGGGTCAGTGCAGCTCAAGTGTTCTTAACGACACAAGTGATACGCCAGTGGCGTCAAGGATGTGAAGTGGAACATAGCAAAACAAGATGGACATTAATACAGAGTAAGAGAGTGCAAATTTAGAAATAGTAGGCACCCTAAAACCTTAGCGAAAACAGTAGCGAATGTTGCAGATGTGTAGCGTTCGAGGATAAAGACTATACGTTAATACGATCACAGTCAGGAGGGTAGATTTCACAGAGTAATCAAGTATAGTTGAAATTCAGGCTGAATGTTTTGTTACTGATTGCCTTTTGAGTTGTTTATGATAATGTTTAATGATAATGTGTCTTTAGTGATCAGATATACATTACAGAACTGTGAAATTCTTTTCTTCACATACCCGAGCATGCTAGGAAGTTAGGGTCAGATACAGCGCCCCTGGAGCAGAGAGGGTTAAGGGCCTTGCTCAAGGGCCCATCAGTGGCAGCTTGGCAGTGCTGGGGCTTGAACCCTTGGACCTTCCGATCAGTAACCCAGAGCTTTAACCACTAAGCCACCACTGCCCCCATTTATGAGCCTGGCTTTGAAATTGTTTCAACTAGCATCTTCTCTACTGTGTTTAAGTACAGGAATCCTCACAGATTTTGCTTGGTATCGTGTTAGGTAGCGCTCGGTATTGCGGCACCCTTCGACGGCACATTTTTAAGCCGCTCTGCATAACAGTGTCTGCTTAAACACCCTAATCTAATTATAAATGTTTTAATGTAGCAGATTTTCAGCATGTGAGCATAAATGTGCATACTAATTGACACACTAGGCTAAACAGTTTTAGCAGCTTTCTACAATTAAAATAAACATATCAGCAGTAAATGTCTTTGAGGAGCACTAAATGCCAATAGTCTGTAATGCAATAATATTATTATTATGCAGTATTGGCAACAACACGTTCGGGTGGCAATTTGCTAGTTGTCTATTGTACTGTTAATTCAGGCTTACATAAAATAACATAACCGAGAGCAATAAAGTATCTGTATTAATATTCTAATACAAACGCTGTGATATTAAGGTTAGCCGTGATAAACAGTTACATAAGGAATTATCGTAGCATAATAGCAGCATGGAAATATTAAGCAATTATCAGCACAAAGCATATATATTAACTCATATCCTTAGGAGAAAAAAAAAAAAAACATAATAAGGGAATGGAATGCGCTGTCTTAAGTGTGAAACAAACCTTCTCATGAAGCCTGGTAATCAGAAAGCATTGATCCGACATTTCCAATTAACTAGGAATGCATGTAGGGTCGAGGAGTTTGTGATTACGCATTCATGTGTGGGAGAGAGTGTTTGTCTGTGCTTACTGTGGTGTGCTAATGGCTTAAGAGTCAAGACAGATACCCTCTATCTGCTGAGCTCTTTTTCAGCCCCTGGCTGCTCTCGCGTGTTCTTTATTTCGCTTTCCTGGCTCTCCTTTTGATTTAGTTTGAAATGAATCACACACAAAAAAAAATCGTGCTTCTCAAATGTACTCACTCTGTGAGGTGATGCAATTATCTATCCTCTACTCTGTGGTCTTGCAAAGGCTCTGCTCTGAGCTAAGTGTTTTTGACACTGGCAAGCATTCTTCAAACTCACATGGCTGCAAATCTCATCACCGGAGAACCGAAGTGTGCAGGATTTTACTGGCACCTCAGCACTTAGGTTGCTGATTAAAGACACCGATTGGCTTAAGCGATCTTCTCGTTGCCTTCTAAAATGTTGATTAGAGCCGTGACAGATTGAAGCATTATCCCGGGAGCGTGGACGTAGCAAATGAGTCCAGCGGGAACTGGAATCTTTTCCAAAATAACGCAAAGGGCTTGCGCTTGCAGAACCATGCCTGGAAGCGACTTTTGATTTGCGAAATTGTAAGCGAACGACTGAGCTGTCCGTGGAATAGCAGTCAAGAGTTTTGAAGCCAGGAGACAGGTGAATTGAAGTCGCGGCGTTTGTTTCATCCCTGTTATGTCTAGTGTTTCTGACTGACAGGAGCCGAGGTGCAGACTGTAGAACTCCAGCTTGTACTGTAGGTCAGTGGGCTAATCAGCGCCTCAAGGTGGTTCTTCAGTGGATGACCTCCATAACATGACGGCAGAATATTCAGACACGCAGACACCGAGACAGAGCACTGAGATGGGCATTAGTCCCATACTAATGCACATCATCCCAGTGAATCTTGGACCAATCAGTATGAGGCAGAGTACAGGAGCACAGAGGCTGAGCTAACACATCACCACTGTGGCTACAATACACAAGGGACCTTATTAGTGTACACATCATGTCAAATACAGAGTGCCTTCCGCTCCTTTTTTGTCATATATGTAAGCAGAAGACTGAAATCCGTTATTCTAGCGTGCCCATGCCGAGGGACGCTCTCCGGCCAGGTTTAAAAAAAAAGGACATGATGAGAAGGATTAACCCATTGTACACCAGTACAGTAGACAATGCTGTCTGGAACACTGGCAGCTAATACATATATGTATGAGGAACAGAACTCCGTGTTGGAAAACAATCAACGAGGGGGAGGTGTAACGAAACAGTATCCGTTACCTCCCCGAAGTTGATAATTTTCCTGTAATTCCAAAGTGTTTTATTCCCGTTACGCCGGAGCTACATTCCCAAGCTAACAATGTTTTATTTACCGAGCAGCACATCGTACTGCTTATTCATTTATCGTTCAAAATAATCTTGCAGAATCTCTGCAAACAAGTTCCTGCTCTCGCTTATTTCTTCAGATATTTTCTCGGATATATGAGAAGAAGAAGAAAACCCGCAGCTTGTCGTGTTACTGAGAAACCGCAGTGCGTAATCTCCTCTGTCCTGAAGATGTCCAGAAAACGTCAAGTCACAGCTTTTACCTCTGACTGTTACAAAGCGCTGATACCGGAGACTCCTTCCGTAAACCTTAAACGAACGTCTCCTTCATCGTTGTATCGACGATTACACACGTCGATTAATCGGTTCAGACGAATACTGATCCGTGCGTGTGATGAGCCGTTACTATAAAAAGGTTAGAACGAGCGTATTAAACGTGTACCGTCTCAGCTGCTGGTTACAGACAATTAATCAACACCTTCTGACCAATCAGAATCCAGATGGTTTACATTATGATACGAACACACACACACACACACACACACACAAATGTTTCAATAACATCGAAACACTTAGCATCGCTGCCAACGACGACGATGCTGGCCAGCAGCTGACCGCGTGCCGGCCGCTGATGCTTTATTGATGGATTATGTATAATATATGATGTATTATAATAGGACTGAATTGAAATCGAAAGTCTCATTTAATGTACGGCGCGATGCGGCCAGCGCAGGAACAGCTGCTGCCACTCAAACATCGTGAATTATTAAAAGTCGGATATATTTTGATGACAGTGATGAAAACGCTTTTGGAAGCGCATAACAATGAGTTAACTGTGATAAATTATACATCCATGGTGACTTGCAGAAAGCACAGTCACTCTGTAAATGAGAAATGCAAGCGCTGTGAATTTAAGCCATTATTCCCAGTTTTCATTTCCCCCGAAATTAAAAGACTGTTATAGCACTATAATGTTACCTACTTCAGCACTCAGGTTTACTCGCGGATCTCTCTGCTCTTTTCTTCTCATGAGTAACGCGCACTGTTTCTGGTTTATTGCTAGAAACTCTGGTCTGTGGCGTCTGTGCTAGTGTCGGCTAGACGCTCGGATTCGATTCCGCCGTACTTCTATACTAAGTTCGATTCGCAAACGCAGGATGTTTTCGTAACGGCTCATATACAGGGTTATATGGCAACCAGCGGCTCATCTGTTCATCAAGAGATTACTAATGTGAGATGCGGAAGGGGGTGGGGCTTCAAATCAGAGAGTTCAAAACACCTACACGACTGTCAATCATTCCAGATTCACGTCGACTGTTGAGGAAAAATGACTGCTCATTTTTAAAAAAAAATGTTTTTCTTATTCCTGAGTGATAACTCGTCGCAGTGTACAGATGTTAAAATGTCATGTGTGGAGTCCTGCTATGAGCATAGGACAGTCTTTATATCTTCATCTATAAGCACTTCCAGGTGAGATGATCCAATGAAGCAAGAGTGAGACACGTCGGATTAAAGTGTCCGCCAAACGAATATGCAAATGTGCACTGATGAGGCTCGCTTTCCTAAGCAGCACTATGCAAGTGTCCACACTTTTACACATACACACATACACACTCGTCTCATTTGGCATGGTTCACATATGATTAAGCAGCGTTCGTATCTCGGTGAACAGTGTTAAGTGTTAAGGGGAATGAGACACCATCTGAGGGTTCGGAAATCGAAAAGCTTTTAGAGAATCTCCTCAAAAAGTAAATCCAACGTACATACTATTAAACAACTAAAGACTGGACCTTCCTCTTTGTAAGTGTATTACACTCACCTTATCCTATAAAGCTTTACTCTAAGGTCCAATTTTTGTACCTTAAATCATTAAAGGTGTACTTTATCCATGTTCCCAGCAGAATGATGAATATTAAGGGTACCCAGGTTTTTTGTACCCTTCTCATTTTAATTACAGATAAGATGGAGTTTACTGGGAACTGGTAATCTCTAACACTTGGGATGTAACCGAATACGAATACATTATTCAGACAGGACAGATAATGTGTTCCGAACAGATCCGAATACGGATATAAACAGGAGGCGCGACATTATGGAATTAGGTATCGAACGCGACTTTTCAAGAACAGAAGAAAAAAAAATTATACAATGAGGATGAAGAAAAAACACTTTGAAACTGAAAACAGTGAACTCAGGGGGGCAAATATTTAACACCGCCTCCAAATAAACAGCATTCTTTAACAGTTTGTCTAGCGTTAGTTTCCTGAATTGCAAGAGCTTCGCATCTGAGAGCCAATCATCCTCTGTCTCCGTCTGTCTCTCTGTGCTTCATCCTTGCAGACGTCTGTCTGGGAGCCTTGAGAACAAGCTGTGCATTCACTTATACATCACCTGTGCTTGTGAAAGCTTGTGTAACGCCACGGTTGAAAGAGAACTGCGCCGTAACCTGTCAGCTGTAAACGGCTGTAAATCAATAACGCCACAGACAGGAAGCAGTGACTGGATTCAGTAACTCCTATGATCTCCCTGTGATGTGCGCTAGTATTACTGCTCAAACCTGTCTCACCTACTGGTGCCATATTGGTGCCAGGATGTTTCCTGCATACACACAAGAGATGAGATGAGATGAGATGAGATGAGATGAGGGAAGCTCCATTAACATGTTGTACAAAGGTCAAACATACATATGCATGACTTTGTTCTTTGATTTATTTATTTTTTTTACTCATTCATAATGGATATCTGAGCAGGGTTGTCTCTGAGTACGCTTTATTAGCGCTTAGACTCACAAAGGAGACGGAGCATTGAAACGAAATGACCAGGTGGCCCATTAGAGTCACTTCTCAAAACCGGACGTTAATTAGTTCATCGCATGAATAAAACTCAGACGTAATTAACGCGGATACACGCCGATCCTGACAATACCCCACTGTTTTTATGTTAAACTCTTGAGTGGTGTTCTTTTCTTGTTCGAGCAGTGCTGTAACTGGACCTATTGATATGCATTATTGGGTTTTAAACAGCGTGCACACGATTGGAGACTCGCTCGCTTTGATGTAACCGAACCTATTCCACTGTGGCCGTGTGTGTGTGTGTGTGTGTGTGTAACTTGCGTTCGTCCATTTTTGGTTCCAAAACGAAAACGGTAAAATAAAGAAACAGCTTTTTATTTGACGGGCGTTTTTCTTGGCACACACACACACACACTAAAAAAAATAAATAAATAAAAAAATATATTGACTTGTTGTTGGATGTCTTCACTTGTTTCACCATACAAAATTTCAACAATCAAATATTTATGATTCCAAAAAGGGGGGAAAAATTCCCAGTGAGTGAACTGAGTGGATCTTAACGTACAACTTGGATATTCTACACGCTCTGTTCTCTGGAACCTTATTCGGTTTTCATAAACGATAGCAAAAAAAAAAAAAAAAACACGCGGAAATTTTGCACCGATTCAAAATACGAGACTTACTTCCTTTATTTATTGTTTTAAATACAAAAATTGTTTTTTTCAAACATCTCATCTGCAAAAAAAAAACAAACCCCGAATGAACGCAAAGTACATGGACCACTCCAATCGAATCCTTTTCACAAATCATTAACTATTAAAGGAATAAAAGAGCTATTGAGACTGAGCCTGAACTTCCCCGAATGCATTAGCTAAACATTCTGTGAATCCATGAAGTCTCTAAATGCGCTTTGACAATTTGAGACCCAATTATTATGCCAACTTGATATTAGCATTGACACAGTACTATCTGGAGGCTGAATAGGTGTTATCTTCAATTACCTGATCATTTTTCGGAGAGAGCGGGTAATCCGTGAAATAGACTGTTTGGTTATGAGGATGGAGACGCGAGGGCTATCTCATCATGTCTTATTTAACCTCCCCTCGCTTCCACAGTTGGGGACATTTCATTAGCTTAAAGCAGAAGCAGTCGAAACAGCAGCAGCTCCAGAAGCCTTGATAAAAATGACACTTAGTTTGAAAGGCTTCCTGGGAGAATAACGCTGGCCTTGGGTTTCACTTCAGTAAAGAACGAAGGTGATGTACTATTAAGAAGTGGAAAAGAAGCTTTTTTTTTTTTTTTTTTTTTTTTCAAAAAAAGGAGGGGATGTTATCTCCAGGGCCACAAAGAGCAGCACTTGGCTCAGAAAGAGCAGAGCAGACAAACCTGTCATATGGCCCACGCTCTAATGTCTCTAGAAATAGACGTAAAAAGCAGGTCATTATCTTTAACCCCATCTATCAGGGCAAAGGCAACGTATTCCATCAAAGGTCCACAGATGTCTCCCTCCGTTTGAACGCGCCCGCTAACGCTCCTCTAAACTGCAGATTAATGAGGCCTGCCTTGCATGTGCTCCGCACTCACTTTCAATAATGGGAACAGTTTTTGGGAAGCTGCACTGAACAACGGCGAGCAATTTTGCTGAACTATGCTTGCTTGCATTCGCCATAAATCTCTGCAGTCGTTTGGCCTGACACTGTATCTCCAACGCCGATGGGAAAAGAGACTGGTGAATCTTGCCGGGGCTATTTAGGATCTCCTCAGCTGACTCATCGTGTTTCTTTACACGTGTGTCTGTATGAGCACACGTTTACGTTCGCAGACATCCCACACCTTTCATAACAACACCCAAGCTTTCTCTGAACGTTGCCGGAGACGTGGTATGTACTTGCGCTCACCTGTGATGCAGATGTTTTCATCGGTTTCGCCGAGAAAATACGCTTACGTGCCACTACAGCTCCTGTCAGAGAGCCCGTATCGGCTTGTCAAGCTAAAAAAAAAAAAAAATTAATAACATATTGAGATTAATTTAAGGTATGAGCAAAAGATAGAAAACACTGATTCGGTAAACACGCCACCGCCACCTCATCCTTCGTTCCATCAACCTGCATTGTTTAAATGACAACCTAAGTAAATGAGGTTTGCAAACCGATAAAGCAGAAACGGCACTAAATCCAGCTCCGGATTTTAATATGCCTGGTGGAGTCTGATGGAGGAGATAAGGAGGATGAAAGGCGCTGGCATTTGCAGGTGGGACAGATAATGAAGGAGCTCTCGAGGAGAGCCGAGGCCGGCGGCGTCGCCCAGCCGAGCTGCTCGGGAAAACGGTGTCCTGGTGAATGCCTCTATTTCCCTGCTGGCATTTCGGTGGCATTTTGATATGAACATCGGGAGGATCCCAGGGGAGAGAGAGGAAAGAAGAAATCCATTACAGATGTAAAAAAAAAATAAAAAAAAACCCTGCTTTTTTTTCTGTTTCACGGTGCCATCCTAGACATTCGAGAACAACAAAAACATCGGCCATCGCACGAAAGAATATAAAAAATAATGGATCTATACTGCTCCATTCTGATGGTGTGAGAACAAAAAATATATATAAACAGTAAAGCTGTCCAGAAATATTACGTTTGTGTGCACTTTCTGTTACATAATGGAGACGGAGCAATGGCATGTGAGCAGATGAGAACGCGTTCCCATTCTGAATTATTCAGGAAGGCTGCCGGTGCTCTCCTTCACCCGAGAACCTCCCAGCGCTGATTCATGAATGGAGGGGAGCGCAGTGGCCGCAGTATCACAGGCGTGCACTGTTAGCAGCTCCGGAAATCAATCGCCTCCTCTATGCAATCTCTTCCCTTCAGTTTGGCTCATTCAGCCATCTCAGGGTGTGCAAGCTGGCTCGCCTCTGCTATTCTTTCTCTCTCTCTCTCGCTCTCGGTCTCTCTCCCCTCCCCAGCTCTCTTATTTCCATACTCTTTTATTTCCATACTTCTTTCTCCCACCTCTTTCTGACTCACTGTATCCAGCATAGCTGTCAGCTGCTGCAAATTGTTTCATGTAAAAGACAACAACGGGCCTCGTTTAGCAAGCTGGATACAACATAAAAATTATTTGGAAATTCGTTTGCAGGAAATTCGCTGCCCGTGAAAATCCGGTTAGTTGGGAAAATGTATCTAATCCCATGTTCACTCCTGATTTTGTGTAAATTTGCGTATAAGCAGACTCTGTGACGCGAACCTCCACTGATCTGTGTCACTGTTGATGAGTTATTGGTAATGCGATTTTATATACAGATTCTACACATCAGTGTAATGAAAACGTTGTGAAAATGCGGTCGTGACATAACCCGATCCAGAATAAATCCATAGACTAAAACAAATAAGACAAGCCATTCAATTAGGACCAAAGTAATAGCACCCTACAATAGGAGGCAGCGTTGGTGCGTATTAGCTATGTTAGCTAAAGCAGTCAATGAGCTTTGTCTTTTATGGAGCTCTGTGGGCGTGACTAAATGATACTGCACTTGTTAATTTAGGGCTGTTTGGCTGTTTATCAACGTAGATTTGCGAGTAAGAAAAAAAAAATCTGCAAAACCTTTGTAAATCTAGCATGGATTTTCGGTTGAGAACTTTACTAAAAGAGTGATCGGTGAGGTCCATTGTGTGAAGTTGAGGACATTTTATCATGTACCGTTCACACGGCGATGCAGAAGGATTTTTCTGTCGCTGTGGATCCAAGGCTATTTCCAAACTGGGAAAGTTTTGGCATCGCGGTGCTCTGTTCTGGAGCTGCTTAGCATGAAGACAGTCAGCTGGAGCTCTGCTGCTGTGTGAGTGTGAGGGCAAGGAGCTCGATGGTGGTGTGCAAGCCAAAGACTCTTCTGTGCCATCATGACATCTTCATCTCGACAGCCTATAGATGTGAAGAGAGACCAGAATTTCGCTCTCTGTCTTTCGTCCCCTCTGTCTGTCTTGGCTGGAGGATGAGCGTGTCTGTCACTCACGGTCGGTCGGCGCGGCTTAAGCTCGTGTCCGACACACTTCCATTAGTGGGGAGACTGTTCAATTACCTCAGATCGCAATGTTTAAACCCTGCCAATTACTGATACATCTTCCTTCTAAATTATGCATACGATGGGCTGAGCTTGTGTGCAGTGATTTTCTCCCTTTTGACAGACTGTCTGAATTACAGAAAAGCCTGGAGATCTGGGCCAACCGTCGCCACTCCTTCATTAAAAGCAGGATCCCTTTGCTGTCTTCGACTTTAGCACATCTTCTCTGATGGGTACACAATGGCTGCAGGCTCTGGCACCGAGCAGGCCATCTTCAGACTGGCACCCTCTCCATCTCTCTGCTCTCGGAACACACCTTGTCTCATCCCCTTGTCTCCTAGCAACCCCGGCTGTCTCGATGGCCCAGGAGGCATCCCTGGATCTTTGCTCGGTTTGACTTTATCCCATTTTATTTGAACCCCCTCTCCTACAGCCAGACTGTGACCCAGTCTCTCTCATGATGCCTTCCTATGACGTATAATATATATATATTTTTTTGCATGTTACTGCGTAACATGTCATTTATATAATCAAACATGTAAAACAAATTCTCCACCGTGTAGCCTATTCTGTGAATTGAAATTTTTCATCCCCATGCAATATTTTAGATTGAGGCCCCTACTTTACATTTCTGCGTATAGATAGATCAAACTATTGATTATTCAAACCCGCCAACCCTGAAGAGGAATGATCGGTAGTCCGTGAGGGGTGGGGTTGGGGTGTAAAATCACGATTTTCAAAATCATTCCTTCACAAATTACAAAAAAATGTGCTGCTTGTCCGATTTAATTGTCACAATGTGTCACAATATATATATATATATATATATATATATATATATATATATATATATATATATATATATATATATGGGAAAAAAAATGTCAGTGGCACAGTTAACTAATGTGAACTACATACTTGTCTAATGTTTGGCAGTCAAACATATATTTATAGATTTGACCAATATTTACTCCATTTACACTGATGGAAACAGAGGACGCTGTCAAGTGGGAAAACTTCCATGGGATGAAAGATTGCTAACGTGAGAGGGGTGGAGTGGGCGGGGCTTCCAGGGTGTCAGTTAATATTGGAGAGTTCAAAATATAGATGCGACTATCAAGTCTTGGCAGATTCATAAGCTGATTGGCTCATCTGCCATTTTATTGCTGGGAAAAAAGAAGACTGCTCTTTTTGTGTATTTTTGAGTGAGAACTCGTAGCAGTGTACTCTGAGTTTCTATGCAAAATGCGTAAAGTAATTCATTAACAAATTCTAATAAATATAGATAGTGAAGCTGAACCAATATGACACCCAGCTGGCCATCCATCAAGTTGTCTGACTTTGCTAGCCTTCTTTTTCTCCCACTTGCTATATTGCCATCGTACTGATCCAGCCACTTTAGAAAATAATATAACATGTATTTATTTCTCTGTTGTATTCTCAAACAATTCTCTTATTCATTTCCAGGCAGGCATAAAACACCACTGTGAGGCAAGCATTATTACCAGTGAAATCAAGGAGAATTAATTGAATCATTTTCAAGTCAGCGAGGTCCCCCATAGGTAATTGTTTCTGAGTCAGTGGCCATGGTGGAAAGCGTGGCTGTGGAGAGACGACTGCCTACACACACTCATGCAGATCTAAACAAAGCCTCCAGCCAGCGATGCAGGCCCACCCTGGGTCATAATACATAATACAAATGCACAATGAGCTCTAATCAAATTCACACAGGCTTCATCAAATCCAGCACGGCCCCTCGAGTTAAACAGCACACCGAGTTGAGCGCATGCCGAATGCAGATCAAATATGTGTTCCTTATCAAGCTAAAGCCAGTCTCAACTCATTCTCTAGGCATTCTCTAATGGCACACGCAGCCATGACTAAGGATGCGGGTCTTATTAAACGAACACGGATTGATGATCAAGGATTCTGTCTTTGAAAAGTGTGACTGAAGCGAGATCAAAAGCGAGAGTTCCCTCCTACATCTATAGTAGTGGAAAAATTAAAGACACTGACTTCCAACCCACAGACAGTCCTGATGAAACAAAAACAGTACCATAAAATGCTGATGCAAGTCTATTTATAAGTCATAAGTTGTAGATGGATAAATAAAGGAATAAAGAAAAAGGAAAAGTGGGACTGAACCAAAATTGAAAAAAGAAAACCTGTATTTGTTCCTTCCAAACAAAAATAGACAACAGACTAATAAAGAAACAAATGAATGAATAGATGGATGGATGAATAATTGAAGGCATGAATGAATGGATGAATAATTGAATGCATAAATGAATGAATGGATGGATGAATGAATAATTTAATGAATGGATGGATGGATGGATGGATGAATAATTGAATGAATGAATGAATGAATGGCTGGATGGCTTAATGAATGGATGGATAGATGGATGAATGAATGAATGAATGGAATGAATGACTGGATAGCTTAATGAATGGATGGATGAATAATTGAATTCATGCATGAATAAATGAGTGAATGAAGGGATGGATGGCTTAATGAATGGATGAATTAATAATTGAATTCATGCATGAATGAATGAGTGAATGAAGGGATGGATGGCTTAATGAATGGATGGATGAATAATTGAACGAATGAATGAATGGTTGGATAGCTTAATGAATGGATGGATAGATGGATGAATGAATGGTTGGATGGCTTAATGAATGGATGGATAGATGGATGAATGAATGGCTGGATGCATTAATGAATGGATGGATAGATGGATGAATGAATGGTGCAAAATGAACCAAATATCAAGAGCTAAAGGAGTTCAAACCCCAGCACCACCAAGCTGTCACTGCTGGGCCCTTAAGCAAGCTCCTTAACCCTCAACAGCTCAGTTGCGTAAATGTGATAAATGTAAGTCACTCTGAATAAGGGCATCACATCTGCCAAATGCCATAAATGTGAATGTAAGTAAGCAACAAATAAACGAATAAATGAATAAATTAATTCATAAATGAATGAATGAAAGAAAGCAAAGTGGGACTGCACCAAAAATCAAAAGCCAGTTCGCTCCAGATCTATTGAGTGAAAAAAAGGAAGACATTAACGTGTAACCCACAAATAGTCCTGATGAAACAAAAACAGCATTGCTTTATTACATGAAAAGCCTAAAAGCAGTGCCCATCGTTAATTATCTGACTTTTTGTATCTTAACTATGAACACAGTTCAAAGAAAAAACCTCACAGAGCTTTTCATATAAGATGCAAAGAGAGCTAGGGACCCAGAGCCTACGACTTCTCATAAAACCATTAGGGAACAGTTTTTCGGTTCATCAGCTAACCATCCACTGAATCTATACTGAGAGATTAAAGTTGGTGGAGGTTTTGTCCAAGGGGCATAAAAAGCAAATGATGGCTGAAGGCCATGGCGAGAGCACAGACAGCATCTATGCTGGAGAGATTGAAATTCATCCCAGTCAGTCTGTGTGAAAACACATCGATATGAGCCGGGGCAAATATTTCCATGTTTTGTTGTGCAAGTAAAAATAAAAAGAGCAGTCAATAGGGGGATTTTTTTTTTTTTTTTAACTCACATTTTTTAACTTCTTTTTATTCTTCCCCAGAGAGTGCTTCTTCAAAACAAGGCCAGATTAAGACCGGAAGCTTGATATCATTCCATGCACTGTGTTTGGCTTTGAGGCTCCAAATCATAGCTGATTTTAGCCTGAGTGCTTTAAGACTCAGGGTAGATCAAGCTGTGCTGCGCGGGTAGTGCCCATGTGGGGCACTGTAGCCCTCACATGTGACTCTTGTGCTGCCATGGCAACTCGCAACGCAGAGACGGCTGATCTGATCCCCAGCTGTGCTGCTATGGCAATAGTAGAATACGGGACGAGAGCAGTTTATCAATTCAGAGCTCAGCTGAGCTGCCATGGTGATGACAAAAAAATCAGGACGGGCCCAGCATACGCCCCGGAGGAATCCCAGCTGTACGGTTATAGGCCTAGTGAAATACAGCCCACAAGTCATGCAGATGTGCTCGGTGTCCCGCAGCAGTGATGATGCAGTGATGCCAGAACACAAGACACGTAGTTCATACAGTCTTCATATGTATAATGTATGCTAGTTTATGCGCATATGCTAGTTTGTAATGAAAAAGATGCTAAGAATTTTTAAATCCTGATGCATCCTGAAGCAGATGCACTTCGTCAGGCCTAAATGGCCAAAGCTCCAGTGTCGGCTTTCTAGCTAGTAATTAACTTTATCAGACAACGACACGGGTCGCTCAGAACAGCACGTCTCTCACAAGTGAACAATAGCATACAGTGTTTTGGCGCTTGAGAAATCTCCAGTGGGGGTTTGTCTGCTTCATATAATACTTGTCAAATCCTAGTTGACATTTTATATGGATGCTAATCAGAAGCAATATGTCTCTGGGCAAAAGCCTTCAATTTATGTAAATCGTTTTGCTGTGACATGAGAAGCAGAAAAAAAAGGAAACAATGAATAAATAAATACACTATATAGCCAAACGTTTGTGAACACATGATCATCACACCCATTACAGGAATGTGCCTGTTGAACATCCCAATCAAGATTTAGTCCACACTTTGCTGTTATAATAACCTCCACTGTCCTGGGAAGGCTTTCCACCAGATTTTGGAGTGTGGCTATGGGCAAAGTGACGGGAAATTGTAATGCTACAGCATGGAAGACATACAATTGTACGCTTCCAAATTTGGTACCCTAACCCTAACCTGGCTAAATTACACACCACACATATGGGTGTGATGGTCAGGTGTCTACAATTTTTTGGCCATATAGTATAGTGTACATTTTGCTTTCTATTTTTTTAGGTCTATTAATTCAAAAAGGGAAGACACAAAACTTGGCTTTTGTAAAAATGTGCATGTGTGTGTGTGTATATATATATTTATATATATTTATATATATGGAATATATGGAATACATTTATATATTGTCTGTGGCCTGTAATAAGTTTATAGAGTAAGGTTTCGCACAACATTTCTAGGTAACAGATATACCGAAAAGATACAAACAACAAATCCGTGGAACTGTACAGTTTAATACCCTGTTTTTCGAAAATGTAGATGAGCCATTAGAAACTGTCATCACTGCTAACAGGGACATTACCAAAACGTGTGAAATAATATGATGATTAATGCAAATGTTTTTCTATTTTGGTGGTTCTGGAAATTCATGCTTGCTTTCTCTAGCCTGAAATTCGCAGCCGGAAATCGGAAACAAGACTCTGTTCTCCAACCCAACAATTATGTGCTGTTTCACCACCCGGTTTTACCCTTCAGACTTGACTCGAGTGTACAATGTATTATTTGCAAGTTTCCAAAAACATCATCAGGCAAAGGACTACACAACACCCATGTCCACGCCTTCATCTCTGAGAATCTGCAGTATTACCACAATGTATAACCATATCTGATCATCATGGGAGCGGGAAGCTATTCCACCTGCTGCTAAACCGATTAGTTGAACAGAATTATTCTCAGAGGATCATATATGGTACCTGGGCCTTGGTCCTGTTTTGCTCTTGGTAGTGCATCTTGAATATTGACAAATGTATCTAGTGTTTCCTGTTATAAAATTACAAAAAAAAAAACCTATATATGATTATTAAACCTATTTCTAGGTTTTTCAAGCATTTAGGTTTAGAAAGAAGCAACATTATCTACCAGTAGAAGCTTGAAATCTGTAAAAGCATCTTGATTTATAAGAATCTCAAAAGAAGAAATATTAGATTTGCCTGTACTCAAGCTATTTTCACTTGTTAAAGATATTATTTGTGCCTGGTTCCTCTCAAGGGTTCTTCTCCTTGAGGTAGGGTGAAAAGGTGAAAAGAAAAGCGCAGTTCTTTCTTTTTTCCCCCCCTAAGAGTAAAGTATTAAGAGCATATAGAATACTATAAACTACATTGTAGATTTTCTGAAAATGTTACAAATATTTAAAAACACAAGCGCTCATTTGGGCATTAAAGCACACACCCCACGCTGGGAATTCTTTCATAAGAACTAAACAGTCTACATCCAAGGGCTCTCTGATTACACTTCGGATTACATTAAGGTATTACTGATTGCTTTCTGTCCTCCCCAGGGAAAACAATCGATATTATTTTCGATTCTCTGTGATGTAAGAAGCAATTCAACATTAATTGGTCTATCGGGTAATACTGTTGTATTATATGCTTTGATATTGGGCATTGGATCGTTACTACTGTAGTATTGTTGCGCCGGTCACTGTGGACCTAAGGTGCACAGAGAAGCTTGGTGTACGTCTATGAGTGTGAGGTGGTGGAGAGGATTTGACAGAGTGGGGACATGGCATTAGCATAACCGTTGTGAGAGTGGAGAGAGGAAGATAGACAGGCTCACTGAGCAGCAGGGCAAGTCTGCTGCTCACCTCCCTTATCAGTCTGCAGGGCCAGGCGTCAGAAAAAAAAAGGCGGGTGGGGGTGATGGGGGAGACTTGCAGAGAGATGGAAAGAGAGAAAGACAGATAGCGAGATGGAGTGAGAGCGAGAAAGAGCGGGAGAGTGAAAGCAGAAACAGAGGTAGCCAAGCAATTAATTGTCTTCACAGTCTGGCATTTCATTTCAACACTCAAGCAAAGAAAGTCTATTACAGGAACAGGATGATCATTAAAACCCACCAGTAATCACACTCAAACAGAAATAAAAAAAAAAAACAAAACCCCCCTTCCCCCACCCCCTTTCCTCCGTCGCTGTCATCGACCCTCCAAAAACAGTCATTTCCCCCTGCTTCACAGTCACTGGACTGTAACCAGTAGATTGAAAAATAATAGCAGTTCTGATGGCCCCCTAGGCGATCGCCATGCATGCAGATAGATAAAGCATTTCAAGTTTGGAACTCAGGCGAACTCGAGAGCAAGGGAGCGCCGGCTTAATTTCTGAAATAAATGTCTTGCACGCCTGGAAGGCGGGGATCGAGACCCCGCCCTGGGTTCCTCCACTCCCGGACACGCTGAGCCGAGAGAAATGCAAAACTTGTGGACGGGAGAAATATGAGTGTGGGCAACGAGACATAGCAGGAGAGGAGATGAGGACAGCGGAGAAGTGCAGGTGGATGAGGGATGGGCATTGGCGGTTGGAGGAGCGCCGGAACAGTTCATTTGTCACTGTCAAATTGGTTCACTGTTTGCTCATAACTAGCGCGGCCTGTGAAGCCCCCCCAGAGGGCAGTGCAGAAAAATGCATACGTTTCGTACAGAGAGCACAGGAAGCCGTCCTTCAACTGTAATATGCAGCTGCACGTCTTGTTCAGCATGCTGACTGAAGTTACTGCTGTGCGAATGTCGTGTTTATTCATTGCTTTCAGCCCAACTTTCTAAAAGTAAACGATTTCGTTTGTCTGAGTCCAAAATGACAACGGGATGACAGGTACACAGTGCATCTGGAATTTTCCGCTGTGACAGTGGCGAGATAGGAAATAAAATAAATAAATCATTTTGTCTTTCTCGTTTTCTCTGTCCAGCACGCAGGATGTTGGCGCGTACGGAGGTGTCCGGACGCTGACGTTGCAAAACTGCACAAGCTTGTTTATTGGCCCAGAGTCCAGCCTGAGCTCTGAGTGCACAGTGCATAGCGGAGTATATCTCCTGCTGTAAACATACTCTCACAGTCTCTCTCTGACTCACACATTCTCTCTTTTTTTCTTGCTCTCTCAGGCTCTTGCGATAACTCTCTTTCGCTCGCACACTTTCCATCTCGCTCTGATTCATTTTACAGGTCCTGAGGGAGGCAGCAGGTA
Source organism: Ictalurus punctatus (assembly GCF_001660625.3). Lineage (NCBI taxonomy): Eukaryota > Metazoa > Chordata > Actinopteri > Siluriformes > Ictaluridae > Ictalurus > Ictalurus punctatus. The sequence continues at coordinate 3,632,537 of NC_030431.2, forward strand.
GGCCTGAGGTCACAGGTTCAACCCTGACTGGGGACAGCACTGCATTTCCTTCAGCTAGATAATTAACCTGAATTCTTCTGGGTATCCAACCACATAATGGATAATGAGTAAACTGCAGGCCAGGTAAGTGAATCTGGAAAAGGGCATCTGCTCGCAACACTATTAGCTCCATACACATGGCATGACGTATAATTTTTACCAATTATTTATCTATTTGATACCAGTTGGGGTAATATCTTTGTCCCACTGATAAAATATTTGTAAATATGCACATAAGTAAAATAAAGGTAATGGACATTTTAAACACATGTAAAGTGTCCTTAATAAATGAACTATAAATAAATCAACTATGTGCGTGTAAATAATATAGGAAATGAATAAAAAGGTCCCAGCTTACTACAGTCACTCTAACTACACTTTACCTTGTAATGTAAAGTAATTCATTTAAATACTTCAAAAATGTTATTACTTTTGCATTAATGTGTAATCCATTTATCTCTCAAGTCCCATGCTCAACAGGAAACAGCAGCATTTGAATTTCATGAAGTTCATGTGAAGAAGAAAGCATTATGTATATTGATCAGTCATACCATTAAAACCACTGACAGAAGCATCAGAGCATCAGAACTGGACCACTGAGCAATGTAAGAAGGAGGCCTGGCCTGATGAATCAAGTTTTCTTTTACATCATGTAGACGGCGTCGCTTAACTGGGGAAGAGATGGCACCAGGATGCACTATGGGAAAAAGGCGAGCCAATGGAGGCAGTGTGATGCTCTGGGAAATGTTCTACTGGGAAATCTTGGGTCCTGGCATTCATGTGGATTCTACTTTGACACCTACCACCGACCTAAACATTGTTGCAGACTAAGTACACCCGTTTATGGCAACGGTATTCCCTAATGTCACTGGTGCTATTTCAGCAGGATGTGCCCGACCTCACTGCAAAAATTGTACAGGAACAATTCGAGGAACATGACAAAGAGTTGACTTGGCCTTCAAATTCCACAGATCTCAATCCAATCGAGCATCTATGGGACAAAGTCCGATCCACGGAGGCCCCACCTTGCAACTTAAAGGACTTAAAGGATCTGCTGCTAACCTCTTGGTGCCAGATACCACAGCAGAGTTCAGAGGTCTTGTGGAGTCCATGCCTCGACGGGTCGGAGCTGTTTTGGTGGCGCAAAGCGGACCTACACAACATTAAGCCGGTGGTTTTAATGTTATGGCTGATCGGTGTATATGCATGTTTTCTTGGATTCAACGTTCTAAAATAATTCTGAAAACCTTTGAGAGTTACAAGGGTGGAATCAGCCATGTAATCGTAAAGACAGCAGATTGCTGGTGTAGTCATGGAGGCAGCAGTGTTGATTATGTTCACGAGAACTGAGACATGGATTCAAGAATCAAACTAAGTGTCAGTTAATTCAAATTCAATTCAAGCATATGAGAACATGACGGCCTCCATGTCCTTATCCTCTCCCATTGCTTCTCCTGCTATTTATTCAATCTCCTTCCTTGTTTTAATGCACTTTAATTGGATTTTATCGTCCAGACAAGTGCTTTTAGACAGACAATTATCACTGGGGCTTTGTCCACCACTCTTCTTTGTTGAAGCATGACGTTGACACTGAATCATCTTTGAATGTTCTTTGGTCAAACTACTCACAGCATCCAGAACTCAGAGAAATGAATGGATATTTGGGTTGATCTCTCTCTCTTTTTCTCTCTCTCTCTCACTCACTGTTGCCTGTCAGATGAGGTATTCCAACATGGTGGAAAGAATCGACCGTGGATCAAGTTCATCCATGTCATCCAACACCAGAGATTATTTTAACATATGGTGGGAGGAAGGTTCCGGAATCAATGTTGGAAGGAATATCCCCCACATCGAATTTTATACCCACACACACACACACACACACACACAAATATAAAGTTGCATATACAAAATGTTATTGTTGTCCCACGCCCCAAGATTGGCATACTTCATAGTTAAAACTTTGTCTTAAGTACTATTTACAGAAATGTATGTTAAGTAATGTTACCAAACAACTTCTGCAATGATTATGTCAGATTCCCATGGGATAAGCAATCTCAACATAAGTTACACTCATTATGTAATTGTATAATTTGTAATTGTATAATTTGCATGAGGTATGCTTTCCTCCATGCATAATACGTAACTTCTGATACTCATGCAATATTAAGTGCTTGTCCTAGGGAGCGTGTCAGAAGTGTAAGCTACACGTATGTAGCCTATACCTATGCTAGGATACCAGTACATCCAATGTATCAAAATATATTTCTATATTTTGGTGTTTGTCTTTTGAAACTTGGCCAATAACTGGTGGACAACAGAGAAGAATACATCTAGTACTGGCTCCTTACTTAAAAAAAAAAAAAAAAAAAGTAAAAACTTTTATATAACTTGTACTTTTCTGAAGGTACAATATGTCGTACGCTTTCCAGATGTTTGTAAAAAAATTACTGACAGATTCAAACAAGTCGAAAATCCCAGCGCTATTCCGGTAATAAATATATTACTCCACCTCTGTGTGCAAAATTAATACAGTCCAAATAGGGCTTTAGAGCTAAACACTTCTATGTCCTGATTCCATTAGCCATTTTTGTCTAAACTCATTCAAAAGCTGCATCTCCATTTCATCCCTAGTCCTTGACTGCCTTGAACTCCACATCCCTGACTTTTGATGAATGCAAGCTGACACTTCAGAACATTTCACATTGTGAGAGGGCTTTCAACCCTTTTTTAAAGACTTGTGCAATTAAGCGCCAGTATGAAACAGCACAGAACATCTTCCTGCAGCTATCCAAGAGCAAGAAAAGGTTCAATATTCATGAAATATTCTAATATCCTGAACCCCCAGTAGGATGAACAGAGAGAAATAATGATCATTCCTCATGTCAGCCAGCACGGGCGGCCATGGAGAGAGAATTATGCAACAGCACACTTCACAAGCACTTCTCTGTGTTTTTCTTTGTTAGGGTTTTGGTAAGTGGATTATTCTCCCAAGTGGGACATGTGGAAATTAATGTTATCATGTACGTCAGAGACTGGAATCATTTGCAGCATTCGATATTTAACATCTCTGCCTGTAACTCTGACCGCCCTTCTAATATGCAGTTTAAACTGTTTAAACATAGACAGTAATCAGTATTTTGCTGGAAGAGCTTTAATCCAAGAAGTCAGCTCCCTTGGAGATGGTGCTAGTTTGCATTTCGTCTGGAAACCTCCTTTGGTGAAGTCGTCGGTGGAGTCCATGGGTTGACATTTCAATGCTGGTGAGACAGACTCTGGGCAGACAAACGGGTGATTGACAGGCCTCTGAAGAGGGCTTTTTCAAAGATCGATTTCTCTTTTGCTTTCTTGTTTATTTGGTTCCTGGGGTTGTGATGTGTGATTGAATTACTAATAAATGGTAAATGGTTTAATATATATATATATATATATATATATATATATATATATATATATATATATATATATATATATATATATAGCACATTGGATCAACGAGTGGGGGGGGGGGGGGTATATAAATTTTTTGCATAACTTGGATGGAAACCCCATGTCCTGTTCAGTAGTCGATGACATTTACAAATCTAACACATACAATGCACTAACATGCAATTATATTAACAGCTAATAAAACACCCTGCTCACATAATGCCTTTAATACAATGCTAAATTGCAGATTCAGCCCTAAGGCTAATCTAGATCCAAATATTGCATGCACGACATGCAGTGTTTTCCCTTAGTAGCTTGTAATCTGCATTATTTATGAATGAAGAATTTGAATAATGAACTGGGATTGTATGTGTAACGGCACACCGCCCTCAGTGCATGGCCTTAGAGGTGTCCGTGTGATTGTATACTTCCCTAATGGAGCTTTTTGTGTGCAGCTCTCTGCTGCTCTAATGGGGTGAGATGCCCGAGGGATCTTTGTTGCCTGGCTTTCTTTCACTCTCTTGCACCTGACCTGCAGTTAAAACCTCATCACGAGCATACGTGTGAGAAACAGACTTGTCTTCCTGAAAGACATGTCTTGTCTGACAGCATTGTGAAGACCTAGAATATCTGGCATTTATTACTCTCCAAATGACAAAGGTTCTGCGAAAAACCAAGAAGCAAGCCGTCCATCAAGTCTTGTAGTCATTATAGGGAAGTGAAAACAAATCAAGCTAAAGGCAAAAGTCAGACTGGAAGAGATCGGTTGTTTGCTTTATTCATTACGTTTTCATTTTTTAATAAATGTTATGAAATGTAACAACGGCTAGAAGAAAAACTTACTGTTCTTGCTCACCATGGCAACAAACGGAATGAATAAAAGCTTATCATACCAGTTAACATGCAAGTGCGATGACGGGGCACTTACATCATGCAAAGTTGATCTTCTTTCACACTGAGAAGATAGGCTGTTTAATTTTTGTGTTCACAAACACTACAGGGATGTATTTGTAGAGTACAACAGACAGTACATGCCAGAGGAAGAGACACGGAGAGGAAGGAGGAGGTAGATAGTGCACAGTGAACAGACAGACAACACAGAGAGACAAAAAAAAAAGTCACGTCCAGGTGAAGGAAAGGAAATAGCGTAGCGCATTATTGAAGCCTCCTTTGGCAGTAAGCTGCTTATTGATAAAAGCACTAATCTGGCTGGTGGAAGGTAAGGAGCGTGGCATGTGTGGTGATAAAACATCTGAGCTAAACAACACCATCAGGGAGCTGAGTGTCCTCAAAGCTTCACCTGAAAGTTAGTATCGTGTTTATTTTTATTTTTTTTACGCAAAATTGTGAATGGCTCACGGAATTAGATACCATACTGCAGTGCCTGATGAAAGCTAATTCACCACTGACGATTCCACTTATCTGGGATTATTACCTGCCCCTCCTGCACTCTGTAAGATGGTAATTTGATATGATGAGAGATTTTAGATCTTTGGAACAGTGATGATATTGAAATCCTGGGCCGATAACGATAAGCAAAAAATAATCCATCTAAAGCAAAGTTTACACAAATCAGGCTTCTTGGGTTGCATGAAGAAATATAGTGAGGAAGAAATGAAGCTGACTGTGAGCCGTTGGATATTAACATAATCACTGTTATTATTGTCATTCTCATCTGTGCCTACGTCGCCATTAGTCTCACATCTGCATACTGCCGCTGCGTATTGTTCCACCGATCTCTACGACAACATCAGGACTCACATCCTTTTTCTTCAGAGCAGGCCTGTTCTGCCCTTTAAGTATTTCCTCAGCAGGAGCTGTAATCTCTCTTAACACGTAATAACGGGGATGTTAGATCAAAATCTCCACCTTGCTCACAGGGGCCACAGCAAAAGCAGGAGGTTTTGCTCAAACCATTTCCAACACTCAAGTTTCAGAAAGAGATGCTCCGGAGAGGAAGATTATCCAATAGCATTGTGAAAGTTCGGATAGGCATTCTCAGTGTGCTTGACAGGATCGTGAAAATCGATTAGCCTAGACCGAAAACCAGCCTTTTGCCCTCTTCGTTTCCAGTAGAGACCCCATCACACTGGTGTGATCTTATGAAACGTTCTGGCAAGACCACCATCTGAATGTACTGAGTTGGACACACGCCAGAGAGCAAGTTGATTCATATAAAACAGTGCTAAGAGAAATCGACAGGTTCTGCCTTGAGTGGTTCTACTGTCTTATCTCCAAAAACGCTCTGGACAAGATCACTCATTTGGAATATGTCTGTCCAGTGCACTAAATCCCTGAGCACTTGTCCAGGGCAATCGATTTCAAAGTGTCAGCCTGGACCAGTCGATTGGTAAGTACCTGCAGAGACTAGACCTTCCCTAGGAGACAGTGCAGAGAGGTCCTCGGCAAACACCAACGCATAATAAGCTATTCCATTTTCTCACCTTATTAGCCCTCGCCATGTTGACAAGATCACTCATAGAAGGTGCTGCATGTTTGTGCACCTAACAATGGAATTATTCATTAGTGGCTTAATTTCCCCAAGTGTTGTTAAATGTCTCGGTTGTAATTTATTCAAAACTTATTTGTTTATAATTGCTTGCTTACGTCTTCCCTGCAGGCAACAGACGGTCTTGATGTCTCCCTGTCTGTGCCTGGGAGACCTGTGGATCTTATGGTGGATTGAACCCCCCCATCCCACCCCCTCCGTGAGCAAGGGATGCAGGTATTGTGCTCTAATGAGCAGCAGGCTGAGGGCATTATGGGATGGGATCCACCAGGGAGCGGAATTTGAAAAGGTGGATACCGGGTTTGAGGGGTTTACAAGTGTATTCTGTTATGGATAACCGCCAGCTGGAGCCAGGGAGAACAGATGCTCAAAAATGGGGGGATTTCTGACAGGTCTAAAGGCTGCCTGCACAAAGCCAAAGCTGTGTGGGGAAGAGAGTAAGCAGGAGCGGGTCAGAGAACATTGTAGTATATTTTATGGCTTTAGCTTCTTTCCTCTGTGACCAGGCTGCTACTCAATTCCAGGCAGGCTCATCTCCCAATATGGTGGAAATGATTTACTCATGAGAAACACAGACAGAATAGCTCAAACAGAGCAAGACAGTGAGGGGTGAAAAGAAGAATACTCTCTGGAAACTCATAACCTTTTGACGACAGATCTTCCAATCTTACAGCCTCACATGCCATAGATTGTTCATATGAGGCACAAGTGGTAGATATTGAAATAGAAAGGACAAAAGCATAGAAGCTGTGTGTAGCATGACTTGGATTCATGAAATTTTTTTTTTAGCTGCAGAAAATATAAGGGAAAAATTATTAGTTGCCTTTGCTTACTTTCCTCCTGTGGAGCAGCACTGGATGGTCACAGCAGGCTGACAGAGGAGGTTTGGGGAGTAATCTCCTGGCACTCTAGCTGCTGGAGTTCACGCTGGGTGAAGAAGGTTAAGCGATGTGTTCCATTAATTAAAGCCTGCCCCAAAATCCCTCCTGCATCCCTGCTTCCCAATCCTGTGGAACCAGTCGAGTCTGAAGTTGTGGAGAGATGAAGCGCAGCACATCATGGGGACAACGCTATGCTATCTATGTGTAATAAGGGATTTTAATTGTGTGGATTTAATTTAAGCACAGATTTATGGCTTCACAAGCTCTCATCATGCCCACGTTAAAATAACTGGAAAAGTCTTTCCCTTAATCAATCTTTGTGAGACAATAGCCACGTTTCCATCCGAGGGTTTTTCGCGATAAAAGGTTTAGCGCAAATTATCGATAAAACTTCACACGTGTCGACGCAATCTTTTTCCGTTTAACTTTATCACATAAACGCTATGTAGAATAGCTTGGAAACAGTTTTTGTCGAGAAAAAATGGCATTCGCGCAACAACAAAAAAAAGTCACATGACCGAATTTATCCATTAGTCGGGGGAAGAGTAGGGATATGTGAGCCATCCAGCGCACTCCAAACCTGTGATACAAGATGTGCCAAGGAATTAGGGTAATGGATGTCAGTGGCCTCCACCACATTCAGCAGCCTGATATAACGCCACATTCGTTTTTCCTTAATAGCTGTGCACACAGCATATACACATCGATGGACAGTCGTATTACTAACCCCGAAACCTTCCCCCACTACACTGTACTCGGAGCAGGATGGCAGCTTAAGCAATCCACGTTCTGGTCGGAACCGGTGTTCCGTGGCAACCTGCGATGGGCGCAGCACTACCTCCGCCATGGGCAGGGCCGGAATTGGACCCACTTTCAGCTCGCGAGTTTAATGCCCACAGACCAGCCTTTTTTTTTAAATTACTGACATGTTTATAGATAAATTAATTTAAGATAAATAACAAATAACACAGGCTACTGAGTATTGTTTTCTGCTAACAAAAATATTAACATTTTCTGCTACAAAAAGTCCAACTGTGACATTATGAAAAAAAATGCTTGTTTGCATTCAAAGAAATATGAAGTATTTCAGTAAGAAATATACTTTTTTTTGGCAGCTCGCACCACGGCATGTTTATATCTCCACGGTAATGACCTGAGTGCGCGCACGTGTGTGTCTGTGAGTGTGTAAGACAGAGAGAGAAAGAGCGTACGTGTGCTGAGCCAAATGACGTGAGAAAACGGCCTTTTAAATGTATAACTAACTGATGCGCTGCTTTAAATTCCAATGTAGTGTAATCTTTACTTTAGTTATCAGTCATGCAATAATGTAATGCTTATTTTATGAGCCCAACTTATGAGCGGCCCACCGGGAATTCTCCCGATTCTCCTGATGAGCCACTGCGGCTATGCCCATGGGCTTCAGCATGCTTGGAGCCCTATAAGGCGAGCAGCTGCTCCTTTCTCACCTCGTCCTCTGATATTTCGTACAACTGCAATTATTTCTGAAATTAAAATGAAAGTGAGCAGATCAATTTCATTTAATTGTCTCAATACGTTCCCCATTTTACAAAGACTCGAGGACGTGCGGAACACAAAAGGTACACGGATATATACAAATTATGTATGGAAACGGCTCAAGGGCAGATTTCTTTTGCGATACACCGTGACGTATGCGACAATTTTTTAAAGGATCACATCATCACGCACACTACATTATCGGTAAAAGGCCAACTGGATGGAAACAGGCGGGAGACGGCAAATATCGCAAACTTTTTTTTTTTACGCACTTTCACTTTGTCGATAACAGAAAGGCGCAAAAAGTGGATGGAAACTTGGCAACTGTCCCAGACTATCCTGAATAAAAGGAGGAAGGCATCTTTAAAAATACAGAAACGTATCTTACATGTCGTATCATGTAATAGAGTGTTTAAACAGAACTGACCAAAACTATTTCTTCACTTTCTTCCTTAGTCTGCTTATTCATTTTTCTATAGTAGGTTCAATAAAAGACTCTTGGGTTTAACTTGGGAACGTGCATGTTTTCAAATTTTCCTGAAACATATGTATATGGTAAAATATATGGTGGGAAAAGTGGGCTGTGGAACCTGTACTGATATATGAGTCATACTACTGTATGTTACATGCTGTGTGGGAAAAAAAAATGGCAGCAACCCTTCCAGATGTGCAAGTGTTCTCGTCAGCAACCTTCACAAAAACCAAGACATTTTTAAAGTGGATAGAAAAGGAACAACCCTTGATCTGTCAGACACTGACACACAAACACACACACATACTCAGTCTTGCAAACAAATGCCTCTTCACAAAGTCAGACCCACGCCTGTGTGAACTGACCGTTCAGTGTTGTTGTTGTTGTTTTTGCACCTTTGGATAAACCTTCCGTGACAAACAAACTCCTTTTAATAATGGTTTAAGAAGCAGGATGGCGGGTAGTGAAGCCAGCAGCCAGCTGCCACGGTCTGCCCTCGCTGGTGATACACAGCAAACAAGGCTGCTATGTTTACATTCTTCACCGCTGAGACCAAGGGAGCGTGCCTCACCAGACACTAACACCTGAGCACATCTTCGCACCTCACAATGACACATTGTCAAGTGTATTACCGTTGGTTCTGCCAAACCCCGTTTCTCTACAGCTGTCACTCCGGTTTTAATATTTATTTTGGTCAATCTGTTCAACCTGATGTGGGGAGAGAACCCTCACGTGAGTTCACATCTGCTGAGAGATGTCACGTGAGTTAACATCTGTCCCTGTTTTTGTCACTCAGCTCTGCTATGGATTCAGACATATCTCAGGGTAATAATCAGATGTTTAGGTGAATACAGGATACAGGCCAGTCAGTACTCTTTACTGATGTGCAAGCACGCAAGCGATTTTAGACTCAGTGGCAGGCACGCATGGTAGGCACTGCTGGAATCTATTGTCACTTCCATGCCATATGCTGTCCGTCACAGAGCCGGTGCTGCTCTGGGTCACTCTTCTCTCCAGTCAGTAAGTCCATAGGGCCTGCACTCACCCCGACTGTCAGCTAGCATCTGCTGGTATTACCAACCAGCGGGCTGGTACTGATGAAGCCAGAGCCTACGCATCCTCAAACCGTGTCTCGTGCATATCCCCTGCCTATTAACCATCAACAACACTCAGGAGAAAAAGCTTTACCTGATAGCGCTTAATGGAACCCCAACCACCCCCCTCCTGCCACCCCCCCCAACACACACACACACACACACACACACACACACACACACACACACATCATTCTGCTTCAATAACTTAAAAGTTGTTCGCCTGCCTAAAAAAAATTAGGGTGTTGGGTTGGCATCATTCAGCAAAAAGTGTGGAGAACTCGTTCATGGACTTAGTAGCAGAAGGTCAAATATGTACCAGTCAAATTACTGACCCTGTGGGTAAAGCGGGAAGGCTGACAGATATGCACACTGCACATCCTATCTATGAAAGATAAGAAAGAGAAAAGAGAAAAACTAAGCCTATTATGAAAGGAAAATACTATCTAGTCCAAATGTGGTTTTCTAAAGGATTATATTATTACAAAATGTATTACGGTATGCTGCATGTGGAATAACTGCAGCATTATATATCCAGTTTTTCTTATTGCCTGTTTGGGGTTGTGTCTCCGTCAAATTCAACTAGCCAATTTATCTCAGTTTATATCAGTTTATCTGATATTTTAAATAAACAACTAAAGCAAACTGTCGTTTGTATATGACAGTTTACCACCAACTGAGCAGTACCTAAAAGCTATTTTTAGAGCACTGCTGCTCCTCTATTCCCCTGTGCGACAAAACCTGACGGTTAAATGTATTATTCTAGCATTATAGCTCTGATTGTGTGACGTACCTAAAAAAAAAAAAAACAGGGAAATAAATACCATGCCAATTATTTAGCAGCTTACGAAAGCATGTGACCACAGTCTTCTAATCTACCAAAGTAAATTCATGGGTAGGATTAATTAATATCTTCAGACAATTACATTTGTACACACTTACAGATTTTGTGCTGTATTTTGGCTGACTGGTCTTGTAGCTGTAATCCGAGTACTGGTCAGAGCCGGTAGAGTTGTCATCTCGTTCTGTTCCCACAAAGGTATTGGTGGCGGGGAGCTCCTGGACAGCCTGATGCTTCTGGGAAGCAGATGGAGACTGGGCCTGAAGCTGAATGGAGGGCAACGGTGAATTTGAACGGTAATGCCTGCCCAAGTCAGGGCTGCCAGGTGGGTAGGTCAAGGGTAGGTGGATCCTAGGGCTGTCATTAACCCCATCAATGTTGAACTTCAGACTCTTTTGGAGACTGACCTCTTCATCTTCTCCAAGAGGTTTGGGTGATTTTGGAGGCTTTCCCTTTCTTCCTTTTTTACCCTTAATGCTTTTTGGTCCTTGTTTGGGTGCATACAAGTCCTTGGTCTCCTTTTTGCCAGCTTGATAGCCGCTCTTGGTTTCTCTCTGGAGGCGATGTCTGATGAAGACTACCACTATGATAACAGTGACAACTCCTGCCACACCAGCCAAACTACCATATAGGATGTTGCTTCTCTGAACAGCTAGACCATAGTCAGGGTCACCTGCAATGTCTGTGTCCAGTGGAGTGTATAAGCTATGTCCCACTAGACCCTCCACCAGGCTGACATTGGAAATGGTCTCATTGACATAAATGTGCACCAAGGAAATGGCATGGCGAGAAGGCTTACCCCTGTCACTCACTTTAACTACCAAGCGATGCAGACCTCCATGTTTCCGAGTCAGTTCCTTGGTTAGTTTGATCTCGCCATCAGAGGGTGATATATAGAAGAGCTCATGGGGGTTCCCCCCAGCAATACTATAGACCAGCTCAGCATTGGACCCGTAGTCTATGTCTTCTGCCTCCACCACCTCGACAACACTATCAGGTGCAGTCAGGGGAGACAGACGTTTGAAAGAAGAATTGGAAGGTTTGGTGACAACAGGTGCATTGTCATTCTCATCAAGTACATTGATGGTCACACCAACATAAGATGACCTAGGGGGTTCTCCTCCATCTACTGCTTTGAGTCGGAAACTGTAGCTGCTTTCTTTCTCCCGGTCAAAGGATATACTTGAGAGGATTGTTCCTGTGCCATTCTGGACTACAAACTTTCCGACATCTGGTTCGACAGAGAGCTGCACTTGGGAATTTTCTCCCTTATCCATATCTAATACAGTCACCATGCCGACTGGGCTCAGTGGTGGCATGTTCTCCAAGACAGAGAAGCTGTAGCTACTAAGCATAAACTTGGGATCGTTATCATTCCTATCCAGTACTTTGATCACAACAGTAGCAGTACCCCTGTGGCTTGGAACACCTTTGTCAGATGCAGTAACACGGAACTCATAACGTTCTTTGTGCTCACGATCAAGTGGGCTCCTTGCTCGTACTTCGCCTGTGCTGGGGTCAATCTCAAAGAGCCCCCTTGTTGATGAGTCTGCAACAATGGTATAGATGAGTTCTGCGTTGGTGCCACTGTCTGCATCTACGGCAATGACATCGAGAACCTTCTCCCCCGGCTGGTTCTCTTCAGCAAACTCTATCTCAAACACTGGGGGTGAGAATATGGGAGAATTGTCATTAATATCAGTCACTTGGACTTTCAGGGAGTTGGTGCTGGACAGAGCTGGGTTGCCTGAGTCCACAGCTACTATCTCCACCCGGTAGTCCCTGACTCGCTCAAAGTCCAGAGGTGTGGTGGTCTGCAGAAAGTACTTCTTCTTGTTATCAATAGAGGAATCGCCAGCTGGTCGGAGCTGGAATGGAACATCCCCTGCTACCACACAGGTCACCACAGCATTTTCTCCCTCATCCTTATCTGACACTTGCACCAGTGCCACCGCAGTGCCCACTGGCATGTCCTCTGAGATGTTTGCCACCCCATCGCTATGGGTCCTAAGACCAATACCACGGATCTCCACAGCTGGTGCATTGTCATTCTGGTCAGTTACTTCAACAGAAACATATGTTGTTGAGCTTTTAGGTGAGGGACCTCTGTCCCGTGCAATAACATGAAATTTTAAGCTGTTGATCTCCTCACGATCCAACGAGCCTTTAACATATATGATGCCTGTGGAACGGTCAATCTGTAGCAGCTTTGGCACTGGATCACCGGCTTGATGGATGATGTATTCGATTTCACCATTTGGACCCAGATCTGAGTCATTGGCTTTGACCTGTAAGTGTAAAAAATAAGTTGTCAGTAATCAAATAAGTAATTAAAAGTCATCAGAACTTTATTGACAATGAAATGGTCTTGATGTTCTCATCTAAAAACTCCAAAGTCATGAGAAAAATGGCCACACACATGAAATAAACAGAAAACATCCTACATAAACAGATGCATTCCTAAAACTTGTTTCGGAGCACCCCATTCTCATTTGTAAAGTAATTTAAAAGATAACTCAGAGTTTGGTTAAATGATTTAAAGTCTCTGAAAAACCAAAAAAATTGAAGAACTTGTTACATCAGCAATTGTACTCATAAACAAAAATAAAAAGCATATAAAAAGGATAGAGTTGCTCTAGGAGGAAAAAAAACCTGTTAATTTATACTAGATTTTTCAAGCAATTAACCCAGGAAACCATATACTGCTCTGTTTATAAAAAGCATCAAAGTAAAAAAGTGAGGCAGTTGTGGGTATTGAAACAGCAGTGCTCATTAAAACATCTCCTACTCTCCTTTTCTTCTCTTGCTGAGATATAAAGGTTAATTGTTGTGTAGTGTATATGTTTTTACCTGTAACACAGAGTGTCCAACAGGACTGTTTTCTGAAACCTCTGCTTCATAGGACGATTTCTCAAACTTGGGTGCGTTGTCATTGGCATCAGTGACGACGACTCGCAGCAAGGCACTACTGTAACGAGGTGGGCTTCCCCCATCCACTACTTTGATGGTTAGGTCATAGGAATCTTTTAACTCCCTGTCCAGGTTTCCCATCACAATGAGCTGAGGCAATTTCTCACCCCTGTCATCTGCCACTTGTAAGCCAAAGAGTGCAACAGCCTCTGGTCCGGCAGTAAGGGTATAGTCAGCTACACCATTACGCTCTGTATCTTTGTCAGTGGCCAGCGGGATGGAGAAGGTGGCACCCATGTGAGTGTTCTCCTGCACAGAGAGCGTGAGGACAGGTGAGGGAAACTGTGGGGTGTTATCATTGATGTCAAGCACCTCGATCCGTCCCTCAATCAGCCGGGGGCTTTGGTTCTGGATGAGATCCGTGACAGATACCTCAAACTCCAGAAAGCACGGCTTTCCTTTCATCCGACAATCCTTCAGCGTCTCTCTGTCTATGGGGATTTCAGTGGTGAAAATTTCCCCTGTTTTGCCGTCCACCCGCAGGTAAGGGGCGCCCACCTCCAGCTTGTACAGATGTCCAGAGTCAGGTAAGCCCTGATCAGCCGCCAGACTACCTATCAGGGTGCTTGGCGGCTGCTCTTCACGCATACGGTACAGTATGCCACCCAGTGTGCCACGCCCAAAGTTCAACACTAATGCCCATAGCAGATACAATCCCACTGAGAAGTCCATGATGTGCCAGGGAGGTAGCACCTTAGTCTGGAAAACATAAAGAATGAGAAAAAAAAAAAATAGGTTAAATCATAAAGAAGGGTGTAGCGCATAAACATTATCAACAGCACTGAAATAGATATTTCAACATTACAAATTCCAGGATATAACTGATCTGTATTTTGTGTACACGGTAAACAGTAAATCCAGGTAAAAAAATAATAATAATAATAATTTTGGGGAAAAATGGGTTTTAATTCCCTGTAACCACTAAAAAGCTTCCATTGTCATTATCTTGCATTCTTTACCATAGGTATTTAATTATAAAAATATACCTTTTCAATATATTGTTCAATACTGAATGAGTTTCTGACACAGCATATCATAATATTCTTCAATTTAGCCCATGCAACAAATTCAGTGTTTCTCCGAAGACTCATCCTCATTAATGCCACCAGGAAACTGCTAATTATTACCCTTTTGAATGGCTGTCCAAGATAAGCTGCTTTCGGAAATTAATGATTTAACACCAGTAATAAGGCAGTTCTTAATGGGCTTTTTATTAAGAATGTATGGGTGACTGTGCTCAAAAACAACAGCTCAGCACAGTTTCCATTATTTACAACCTCACTAAGACCCAGCTCGTAACTGGATTGTAATGTATTTCTCCCCAACATGTATTTAACTTAACACAAAATTTACTAGCGATGACTGTCTTATTAGCGTGGAAGACTATGACTCAAGGAGAGATTACTTAAGCGAGGGTTTTCAATTCATCCATAACGCTAAACTGGAGGAGTGCTGATGAGATGACAGATGTGGTTAAGCAGAAGAATATTTACACAGCAGGCCACTACTGAGCATCGCAGAGTGAAACCAATCCTTTAAGATATTTAACTCAAACAAACACTGTTCCCCAGTACTCCAGTCACAGAGCCAAGCCTTTAACTGTAAACTTTAAGAGCGATCTCCATTTGATCTCGGCTCTGCTGTTGCAAAGCTAATTTACACACTGTAATGGTAATGAAGGATTTCTAACCTGCTATGCCTCCCTTAATGAATACCCTCTATTGTAGTGTCTGCTTTCATCCACATTCCCCAAGCTGAGGCATTCTCTTTTTCAGCCTCCACATTATTTTCAGACTTTAATTATTTCCTCGGTGAGCCTATTCCTTGTTGTTAGTTGAAAGAGAAGCAGATTGTTTATTGAGTCGAGTCTTAATGCTTTGACAGATCACTCCTTGACGAAACTTGTACACCTATGTGTAAACAAAGTACCAACGGCACACTGGTATGAACTGAGATCAATACGGTGCTGCACCATCATGCAATCGCTCTTGGTCTGAAGCGAAGCAAATCAAATGAGCGGAACACAAAATAGCTAAACACCGGAAAGCACTGTAATCCAATCAGAAATCCAATTCCTCTGTATCTGCCGGGATTGGGATTGCAGCATATTGACGATCTAACTGCCCATTTATTGATGTGCTGTTGTTGTTTGTTTTGTTTTTTTGCATATGCAGGTCAGCCTGGTGCCCATTTGTTTAGAAAGATTACATGTGATTAGAAAGTGGGGCATAAAGCCCACTTTCTAAAGGCCCAGGCAATAACTCTGTCTGCTTCAAACTATGAGTGGAGAATCTTCACAAAAAGGTTAATGACTGCCTGGAGACATGTTACATGAACTAGAACAATACTTTTTTGGAACAATATTACAGATATAAATATAAAAATATAGCTCTTTTTTTTTTTTTTTTTTTTTTTAAATGTGTGACACAAGTCTAGATGCTTATTTGCTTTCTGAATTTGAAATAAAACCAATAAATCATGACTAGATGAACCTACTAAAACATGACAACCTGCTGCAAAACCCATCAATCTCACACGATTCACAATTCACTTTATGTCTGAGTCTTCAGTTCATGTACTTTTGACACACTGCAGACCGTTTCTGTTTGACAAACAGATCAGACTTAAAACGCTGCTTTACTTTACTGTATTAAGTAGCATTAGCCTATGTGGATTTATGCAATATTTATAATAACTTGTAGATACATTATCTGACGTTAAACATGTACTTGTTTACAGACACAGAGGCTCTAAGGCAACTCTTAATGCCTATGAGGAAGGAAACCTGATCCTAACTTCTTCCACTTTATTCTTTAAATTGTGGGGGGGTTTTTTTCTGCTTACACTTCGGCCATGTATACCAACTCAATGTCCAACTTCATCAATCAACTGGAGAACACAAATCCCTGAAAGATAGTCAATACATTTCCACAACAGCCAAGGCAAACAAATGTCTTCCTGCATTTGTCTTCCCACATTTTTGCCCAAACCAGAATAACCTCAAACCTTCAAAAAATTCTCGAAACATTCTTAAGATAAGAGACTTGCCAAACTCCCCCTCGTGTCCACATGCTCTGTGGTAAGATAAGAGCTTTCAAAAGTGCTAAGCGCACAATATAAAATGTTGTTGATTTTGCATTATTCATAGTTGCCACCACATAAACGCCTATGCTAACACTTTTTAATTCAACTGTAAGACAGGAAAGATTTTTCTTGTTTGTTTTTTTTTTTTTTTTCATTTGGCAGGCGCTTTTATCCTAAGCATGGGTGTGGAGCGAAATCCAAATCCGTCTGAGGATTAAAGTCCAACAATGGCATTCTGGCAGTCCTGGGGTTTGAACTCATAACCCTACGCACCTAGCAACCATCATGCCCTCAAATCTGAGCCTAGGATTGGGCGATGTGACAAAAATATCATATGATTCTTGAAAGCATTTCCATGATGATATAAATGCATCAGCGATATACATGTTTGCTAAGAAACTTCCAGTAGTGCTGCAAGTGATTTTTTTTTATATATATAAACTTAAAAACTGTATTTAAAGATCATTTAATGTAGTGTCTGTAAAAATATATTATTTAAAATTGGTATAATGTTACCATCAGGAACAGTAATTCTCTGGCCAGCACATTACTAGCATGGTGTCATAGTAGTCTCAAATGAAATAGTAGCTGGTTAACTTAATTTTATGCTCTAAAACAGCATTTGAACAGTGAACAGAACTTTCCAGCGATTTTATAATATTTCAGTATAATTCTCTTGACGAGAAGAGCGCAAACCATCCAAATTCTTCTTGAGAAACTCTATTAGTTATCTAACACTACATTTCACTGCACGGCTGTAGGACTACTTAACTATGAATCAACCTGGAATTGAAATGCTTTATATGCTAAGCACCTATCAGGTTAAAAATATAATTACATTTAAAAGCAAATTTCCCATTTTAATGGCTTTAATTGTCGACTCTTACCCAACTGTAATATAGTTTTCTTTTAGGCTGCTCTACACAGTACGATTTTCACCATAATATTACTGGGGATTAAAACCTATTTGGTCATGAGGTAAGATGAGGTTGATGGTGTCAGAATGATAATACGACGGCTAATTTAGTGGCCGACAATCAAGTTCTGGCATCGTCTGAACATTTCGACCAAAATTCTAGAATGTGAACGTTGCTACAACGCGTGTCTAAAAAGATCAATGAATCTTAAATTAACAAATCTTAGTCATTCAGCACACAACACATTCTCTTCCAGCTGACACCAGATGGTAGGATTATAAATCATTACAGTATACAGGTGTAGAAGAGTAAAGACAAGCAGTATGGAGTGTGTTGAAAGGATATTCGCTATAAGCGGATTATGAAAAGTAGCACAGGACAGTCTTTATGATTATAGCAGCAGTTCCTAGGTAGACTTGTACAGTATCCAGGTGAGATTATAGGATGAAGAGAAGGTTGGACTTGTTGGGCCGTGGATTGTTTTTGGGCCGTGTGAATCTGTAGCGTAACCGTGTACGTGTTTCCTTGTAGCTGGTAACCTTATCAGTTGAACCTTTAATATGTATCTTCCATCCATACACCTTCTGTACCGCTTATCCTACTTAGCCTATCCCAGGAGATTTGGGGCACAAGGCGGGGGACATCCTGGATGGGGTGCCAACCCATCGTAGGGCACAATCATTGTGTACACATCTTTGGACTGGTGGAGGAAACCCCCGAAGCATGGGGAGAACATGCAAACTCCACACATGCTTGGGAATCAAACCCCCAAACCTGGGCGTGCGAGGCAAACATGCTAACCACTAAGCCACCGTACCCCCTAACATTTACCTGGAAATGTGGACATATTTTACCTTTAAATGTACACTACTAGGTAAACGATACATACTATCGCTACAGCAGATGCACCCTTAAGATTATCACCTCAGCGTCGAAGATTGGTTCAGTTCAGTACACTTTTTTTTTCCAAGAGTGTAAAGCAGCTTGTATTGAAGGATTGAATAAACTGACATACAAGTAAGTGACCATGCTTGCTTTGACTAAACAGGTCAACATGCTGCATTAACCAAACATTTAATCTTTGTCACGCTCAAGAAAGGTTTCATTGTGTTTATGGGCGTTGTTTCCAAACCAGAAGTGTATAACGGGCAGTCTTTGCAAATTCACACACTCATGAAGATGAATTCTTCAACGTGGATGTGGTGGTATGGGGTGGAGGTCATTGCAGGGGGTAAGGGGTAGAGGGTAGGGGGAGTAGTCACAGCTCAGACAGAATGTCTACATCGCTGATAAGGAGGTGCTGAAGACGGATATGGTTTAAAAAAAATAAAATAAAATCTTCTCAAATTAAACGAGTGAGCTTTATCTCCAGTGAAATGATTCCTGTGTTATTACATAGCACTATTATGTACATATAAAACAAAGTGCCTATTACCATATAATAGGTTGGAACCTGAGTCTTAATGATACTTAATGATAATGAGATCTTATGGGATGCTCTGTTTTGCCAGCAGTGATGCTCAACAAAAGCAGAAGCCAACCATTTTTGGGTACTGCCATATGACATTTCAACAATTCCACCCTTTATTCCAGGTCTCCGTTAGTAATCCTCGCAAGAAAAACACATGTTGATGCACTGGCTCCATTTCCAAGCCAACACCTTTTTGTTCAACACCTGAAACCTAATATGCATATAAACGCACGAGCACCTTTCAAATCCCACGGCTCATCTTACCGTAATAATTAAAGTTCATGTTGGACATTTTATCGCCCCTAAGTGTTGTGACCTTTTGGGGGGTTTTTTGTGTGTGTGTGTGTGTGTGTGTGTGTGTGTGTGTTTTTTCTTCTTTTCCCCGTAATTTTCCCCAGTGCTCTAAATAATCATCTGTTATCGCATTCATTCAAGTTCAACAGGTTTAGCATTTCAGCGTGGCACGCTTCAGTCGTTTATGCGCACTGCTGCTTCGTTCAAATTTCCCCACCAGCGAATCCACTCAACCTTGGCATCTCGTCTCAGAAACGTGCGTTCGCATTAATTAATTTGCGGCGTGCGTGCGTTCGTTCGGTTATTCATCACGACGGCATACTACGAGCACGTAGTCGTCGGAAATTAATTTTATGATCCTTATCTTTAATGCCTCGCATCCACATGATACATATTTCATTAACGATGCAAACTTCATATATTAGTGCGCCTTGATTTATTTTATTTCATTTATTTATTTGATTCTACTACTGCAAGAAGTTTACCACGCTGTTAAAATTGGCCTCTGGGTTCGGATTCGACTTTCCGAAGCGGGCTGCATTTGGTGATCCGTTACGTTTTAAGGCGAATGGATCGGTGAATCTCGAGGAACGCTCTGGGAGAAAAGAGGGCTTCTGGGATGCAAATATATACTACAACTACATACGTTAAAAAACAGGTCCTTCAGGGTTTTTATTTCCGAAGCAGGCTGGTGGGTCTGATGGTCCCAGGGTTGCTTTAAAAACCCGTAAGGTTAAGGCGGTGAGCCTGGAGAGTCGGACGATGACGGTTCTCGGGGTGTAAACCTCACTTCGTGAGATCTGTTTCGAGATTCAGTCCGCATTTTTTTTTTTTTTGCCCATGCAAAGTGTGGAAATCAAACACTCTCTAGGTGGATCAGTGTGGTATTACTCAGGAGATATATATATATATATATATATATATATATGCGGTGTAATCTTACTCGCACGGCACGAGCCTGCACCCCTATGGGACTGAACATAAAATGGTCCTGCACAAAAAAAAAAGGTTTCACGCCAAGCTTTATGAGCTCTGGTTGTAAAAAGTGACACAGTGTTGCATGCATCCCAATCAAATCGTACCATATCCCCAAAGGACTCACCAATGCAAGGCAAACAAGTGTCAGTGGCCAATTATGCAAGCAATCTGCATCCCAATCCTCCAACGGTTCATCTGAAGCGTAAAACGGCTATCTACATCCAAAACGCATGACGCAAACATGACAGGGTTTCCATCCAAGTCGAGATGCACATTTCTGGGGTTTTTTTTTGTTGTTGTTGTTTGTTTGTTTTGTGTGTGTGTTTGGGGGGGGGGGGGGGGGGGGGTCTCGGGTTCTTTCTCTTTCGACACCGTCTGAACGATTCCCTCAGTCGCAGCTACGCCATTTAGACGGTTCCTCAAGTGAATTCCTCAAGTGACATCCATCCGAAATGGAAAAGGGGGGGAGGGGGAGGGTGGGGGGCACGACAACGACGCTTAGTAACAGCCCGTACGCGATCTTTAAACTTCATAATACCGAGCTTACCTCCGTGGACCACTTTTATCTTTTCTTCGTCACTTCGAGTCGGTTCACTCGGTGTGTCTTGGTGTGAAGGATGGAGATGAAGCCTGCTGCTGTGTCTCCAGAAAGCAAAAAAAAAAAAAAAAAAAAAAAAAAACAACACCAAAAACGCCACAGCCCCTCTCATATACACAATCCAGCCATGAAGAGGAGGGGGGGACGAAGAAGAAGAATAATAATAAGAAGAAGAACAACAACAAAATCCGTCTCGTCGACGAAGAAAATCCGTTAAGTGACCGTTTTATTCGCCTCCGCCATTCTCACGAAGCCCGGCCGCTCGGACAGCCGCAGACGCGCTCTTCAGAAATGTCTGAGACGGATTTACACGAGACGAAGAACAGTTTTGAAATAAAAACGACGTGTGAGAAGTCTTGAGGTTGCTAAACACAGAAACACGACTCACTCGCGGAGTGTCAAGTCAGAGAATCCACACTTTAGCTGAAGATGGTCCCTCTTCAGAAGGAA
Source organism: Ictalurus punctatus (assembly GCF_001660625.3). Taxonomy (NCBI): domain Eukaryota; kingdom Metazoa; phylum Chordata; class Actinopteri; order Siluriformes; family Ictaluridae; genus Ictalurus; species Ictalurus punctatus. The sequence goes on from NC_030431.2 coordinate 3,654,079, forward strand.
GAGAGAGGGGGGTGGGGGGGGGGGGGAGAAACGGCACAAGTGTCCCCCACAAATGTTACACCATACTTATCTGACTGCGAAAGCCGGAGGAATTCTTTCCTTTTTCTTAAGAAAGCGAGCCCAATTTGAGTTTGAATCATGTGTGGAGCTTCTCCTCGAGTGTGGAAAAAAAAGGAAAACTGAGGCGATTCTTTAGCGCTCGGCTGTGCGCGCGCTTCCCGCCGGAACGCTGAAGCGCGAGGAGGAGTTTGAGGATGAAGAGGAGGGAGGGGGGGGGCAGAGAGAGAGAGGGGGGTGGGATCTAATGAGTCCCACAGGTTCAGTAACTAGTTTCCTTCAAGGCAGTGATGATTCTAATACGTACTAATATTGTATTGAACGAAAATAAACGATAACGAGCCGTTTATTGTTGCTGTTATTATTATTATTTTTTTTTCTGTTTGTTTTTTTAAATGGCCGTGTTTTCTGTAAGGCCCTGTCACAAACCCGTCAACTCCACAACGATTTGGCCCGTCAGATGTGGAGATCGGTCGAGTCGTGGGGTCGCGTCGGATATGAGCGCGCGCCGGTTGGTGTGTTCGCGCGGAACAGTTCAGGAGGTGAGGGCGCTCTTTGCTCATTTGGCGCCACCCGCGGGCGCTTCGGTGAACATCGCTGGAGAGCGGGGGAGAGGTGGGGTGGGGGGGCATACACCCAAAAACAAAACAAAAACACACCGGGTCCGAAATCCCATGATCAACATCATACAGACCCTAGACACACACACCACACACACACACACACACACACACAGAGAGCGAGAGACAGAGAGAAAAAGACACACACGCACACTTGTTGCATAAGATCTAACCAATGTGTTAATTGTTTATCAAGCTTGTGTCAGTTTTAATCAGGCAAATTGGTAAAATAAATGAACAATGGGTGTGTGTGTGCGCGTGTGTCTGTGAGGACGCCATCTCTTTTCAGCGGAAATAGCTAAAGTGTGCTAAAATGAGGTGCTAAGATGACATCATAGACTAACTTGCATGTTCATTAATCCATTACGATCCTTTGTATATTAAAAATATACATATATATATACTGGGAAGAAATAGAGATAGAGTATAATTATAACCTATTTCTTGTAGTAGAAATCTGTGTTCAAGGCACCACAAACGAACTATATACATATTTACAATATTCTATCACAAATGCTACCAAAATGAAGCAGTGGTAGCGAGGAGTCAAGAAATAGACAAAGTTTCAAGGAAAACAGTTATAGATGGAATAGCTATGTTTAATTACTTGTAGTTATGACCAAGAAGAGAGTTTAATACAAAGAATAAATAAGTGTGCAGGTGGGACAAATCGGTCATTTGGGATAATGGTGATCAGTGTATTTGGTCATTTGGAACAATGGTGATCAGTGTATTTGGTCATTTGGAACAATGGTGATCAGTGATTGGTCATTTAGAACAATGGGGATCAGTGTATTTGGTCATTTGGAATAGTGGTGATCAATGATTGGTCATTTGGAACAATGCTGATCAGTGATTGGTCATTTGGAACAATGTTGATCAGTGTAATTGGTCATTTGGAACAATGGTGATCAGTGATTGGGCATTTTAACAATACTGATCAATGATTGGTCATGTGAGACACTGATGATCAGCGATTGGTCATTTGCAACAATGCTGATCCATGATTGGCCATTTGGAACAATTCTGATCAGTGTAATTAGTCATTTTGAACAATGCTGATCGGTGTAATTAGTCATTTGGAACAATGCTGATCAGTGTTTGGTTATTTGGAACAATGCTGATCAGTGCTTGGTCATTTGGAACATTGGTAATCATTGATTGGTCATTTGGAACAATGCTGATATTTAATTGTTCATTTTGAACAAAGCTGATCAGTGTAATTGTTCATTTGGAACAAAGCTGATCAGTGTAATTGATTATTTGGAACAATGGTGATCAGTAATTGGTCATTTGGAACAATGGTGATCAGTGATTGGTCATTGGGAACATAGGCTTGCATTATCACAACTCAGTCAGGCTGTACACACTGTTTGTGAGTTGATTGAACCAGCTCTTTTAACTCTTAAAACCAGCAGCTGTGATGTGAACTGCAGAGCTGTACCAAGTACAGGACCATCCTTGGCATACGCTCAAAAACTTGCTGGATATGTTCCTAGGCTGTTTTTTAAAATAAAGCCAAGGGCTCTAAAAAGTCATCTTAAAATCTAACAACAAAGTTGCAAGTTGGCAACACTGCCTTTTATTCAGGCTGCATATTACAGTGGGTTTGAGAAGATCTAACACCCCACCCCCAAGATTTTGTCCCTGTGAGCTGAGCTGAAGTGAACACAATACATTGGGAGAGTTCCTAAGAATTACACTTATACAGTAAATATTTTAATAGTGAACACTAAAACGCATTTGTTCAACTGTGTCAGAAAGAAACACCTGTACAACAGGGTATAAAATTCTTCTTCTTCTACATTGTCTTCAGTTTGATACCCTCAATACAGTAATATTCATTGTCAAAAAAATGAAGCATCCAGGCAAAGGAATTTTAATGGATAAGCTAGTTAGCTTGGTTTGTTCGTTTAAATGGAACAGTGGAACTGCTCAAAATGTAATTAAATATATTTGTTTAATGGAATAAGTGCTAGTCCTTAATTCACTTAAGCACACATCTGCATTGTATAATGCATTCAGGATTCGTGCACAGTCAGTGTAGGAAAAAACTGATATGTCATTATATACAATATGTAGCCAAAACTTTGTGGACATCTGATCATCACAACCTTATGTTCTTTTTCAACATCCCATCCAAATCTAGTCCCCCCCCCCCTTCTGTTTTAACCTGCACTCTTCTGGCTCAACTGTTTTGAAATATAGCTGTGAAGATGTGCCCGTTCAGCCACAAGAGCATTAGTGAAGTCATACACTGATATTGGGCGAGGAGGTCTGGGGTGCACTCAGCATTCCAGTTCATCCCAATGGTGTTCAATGGGGTTGAGGTCAGGGCTCTGTGCAGGAAACTCAAGTTCTTCCACTTGATCCTTGCCACATCATGTCTTCATGGAGCGCGTTTAGTGCACAGGAGCATTGTCATGCTGGAACAGGTTTGGGCCTCTTAGTTCCAGTGAAAAAAGTTTTCAATCCTACAGAATACAAATTCATTCACCCATATATAGGTGTGACGGTCAATTATCCTCAAATCTTTAGCTATATAGTGTTTTACATTTAAGCTGTGCACCATTTATGCAATGCTTACACCAAATATTTGTGCTAGATTAACCACATTTGTTTTGAGTCAATACAATTGGATTAGCTGCGGCTAATTCAAACTATTGGGTAACAGCATGACACTCGAATGTTTTTCTGTCAATATTGGGCCACGTCTTGTGTAAGTATATTATTCATTACAAAGAAATAATGAATGTCTGTTTGACAAACCTTCTACCCCAGTATGTTCCAGAAGCCCGAGTGTGAGCAATATTATCAGTTTTATCAGGAAATCATGCCTGAGGCAGCAGTGTTTATGAGGGTCACAAGAAGGGGCAAAGCAAGTTAGTACTTGGCAGTAGTGATGTTGGGCTACTTTGATGGTCACTATCCCTGACAGGAAGATCCCAGCATGTCTTTCAGTTTAAACACTGACCCCATATGATTTCAGATACACTCTGGATCTCAAAAGTGTGTCTACTTTCTCTCTTTCCTTCATTTTCACCATGTAAAGGGCAGCTTTTTCAGTAAAAACTAGATGTGTGCATGATTGGTTTGTTTGTTTTTTTATATCTGGCCCCTTGCCCACACGAAGGTTAAAAAACCCCAAGCTCCCGTAACTTTTATGTTGGGTCCTGTGAGTCTTGTGGTATCCCAGTCCCAATGCATACCTCTAGTAGACACATACCATCATTTATCTGGCAGTACAGCAAAACTGATAAGTACATTCTTAGCAAAAAGCATACTTCTTTATCTATACTCACCAAAAAAAGAAACGTCCCGTTTTCAGGAGACGGTATTTTACAGATCATTTTGTAAAATCCAAATAAGCTTTACAGATCTTTATTGGAAAGGGTTTAAACGATGTTTTTCCTGCTTGTTCAATGAACCGTAAACAATTATTGCACATGCACCTGTGGAACAGTCCTTAAGACATGAACAGTTTACAGGCGCTAGGTGATTAAGGTCACAGTTACAGTAACGTAGGACACTAAAGAGACCTTTCTACTGACTCTGAAAAACACCAGAAAAAACATGCCTATTGTTCCTGCTCACCTGCATGAACATATCATAGACCTGCTGCAGGGAGGCATGAGGACTGCAGATGTGGCCAGAGCAATAAACTGCAATGTCTGTAATGTGGGATGCCTAAGACAGTGCTACAGGGAGACAGAAAGGACAGCTGATCGCCCTCGCAGTGGAAAATTACATGTAACCGTGTGTGTCCACACCAGACGTGATCGAGAACTTGCAAACGCCTCGGTAGAAGAGTGAGGGAACATCTCACAGCAAGAACTGACCAATCTGGTGCAGTCCATGAGGATGAGATGCACTGTAGGACTTAAAGCAGCTGGAGGACACACCACATACTGACTGTTACTTTTAATACCCCCCCCCCCCCCCTTTGTTCAGGGACTCGTTATTCCATTTCTGTTCCTCAAACGTCGGTGAAACTTGTTCAGTTTATGTGTCAGTGGTTGAATGAGTTTATGTTCATACAAATATTTACACATATTAAGAAATTTGCTGGAAATAAAAGCAATCGAATGTGTAGGGACATTTCTTTTTTTTTTTTTTTGCTGAGTATATAAACATACATAGCTAACTGGCTAATTTGTAGCTAAATAGCACAGTGATGCACAAGAAAGTTATGTCAGTTGTTGTACAGAATATTTGACTACATAAAACCCTAATTAAGCAACTAAAATATCATATTCTTTAATTTATCTATTTTTTAAAAGCAATTGGGCAATTGGGTCAGGTTACACGGCTTTCTCTCTACAGTGATCTATAGTGGTGTTGACACAATCCCTCATCTGATGATCCTTTGGGCTGATAAAGTACTAGAACAACCCCTATGATGGCAACAGGGATTCAACCAGGGCAATAGTAATAAGAAGTGGGACAGTGCAGGAAAGGTGTCCCCTGAACTGTCTGCAATATGGACTCAACAGCTCTCTTGTGAAGCTTTGGAGATGATCACAATATTGCCAGGGGATACATTATTTCTTTTCAGCTGTAGTTTAATGATGCGTATGGACATTTGTCTAAAAATACATCTGTTCTGCCATTGGCCTTCTGCTGAGTCAATACACTTATAACCTAATGGTGGTGTGCCAAGGCCTTTGGCAGGATGTGAACACTCTCTGATTTATCTAAATGGTATATTTACATTTGAAAAAATACTTCATTTACTAGTTTATATATATATATATATATATAAAATAACAATACAATTGCAAATATATTTAATCACACACACACACACACACACACACACACACACATATAATAACAATACAATTGCAAATATATTTAATCATACACCCACAAACACACACACACATATATATATATATATATATATATATATATATATATATATATATATATATATATATATATATATATACTTACAATTGTATTGTTATTAGCATATTTCCATTGGGGTTCCTACAGTTAATATGAAATTGGGGAAACATTCAGACGTGTGTAATGTTCCCAGTTCGCATCAAATTGTAATTAACAGAAAGTGTATCAGTGGGTAACATAAAAATGATTAGACACTCAAGATGTCCGCTGCACATGCTGAAATTGAATGTCCATCTTAAGTCCTTTGTGTGTGCTTTATATTTAATATTGTTCACCTGTACATAATCTTAACTTAATGGTTCAAATTAAGGCAAGGTTTCCGAAGTGCCCTGCATGTTTTGGTATACACTTCACGTCTCCTGCAGCAGGAGTACATTTTCTGGCCACCTGATGCTGTCTGCTAAACGAGGAGGAGCTCTGAAACGGGGCAGAGACAGCAGGCTGTCTGTGCTCTTCAAAACCCACGACAGACATCTAAGCATTTGTGGCTGGAAAGCACTCATTTAATTACTTCCACCACGCTGCGGCAGCTCTGTGAGAGCTCAGGAAAAAAGAGGGGTATGTTACCGTACAGACAGAATTGCAGCAATAGCTGACACAATAGCAGCCTTTCAGGATCCACAGCAGAGATCCTTATTAAACATATACCCCCTATCGGTTTTGGACAATCTTTTAGAAGATTTTTTTTTTAAAAACACAAAAAACTTATTTGCTGGGTTTCCAAGCCGCCAACGGGTCAGTGGAAACGGGTGTAAACACAGAGAATGACCAGGGATGCTGCAAAACAACTTCAGACCACACACATTTCCCCAGGATCGATCATGAAATGATGATGATCAGCAGTTGGAAAGCCCACCTTGTACCCAAGCTTCATGATGAAAGCAAGAAAAAGAAACCTATATCAAACACCTCCGGCATGTGATCCAGGCTTCTCGAACAATCCTCATTAGTGGCAAACAAACAGCTGTCGGCTTGCTTCTCCAGGGCTCTCATTAAGTGCTGCCTGTCATCCACTTCCTGACTAACACCCAATCAGGGTACTAAACCAAACTGTACCCGCCCAACAGGGTTCAAGGTAAGCCTCGGATGAGGCAGCATTCCCAGCATTCTGATGAATGATTTATTTCATGAAAGACTAAGGTTGTACATAGAGCACTACCAACTCACACTTTTTTGTAGTTATCTTACGTAAGTATTGCCAGACATGAACCAAGATCCAACAACGATGGATCAAACTTTCACCTTTTGCTTTCACTTATATTTTTGTCTACATCTGCGTTCCATTGCTCGCCATCTCCTTTATGGATGCAAATTCCCGGCTCTAATGAAAGGTGAGGCTCTCTGTAAAATCACAAGGCCTTTGTTCTCTGATTGTGAAATCGTTATGACTCACTCGCCTCTCAGTGCTCGGTAATGACAGCCACCCGCCGTCAATCAGCGCTAATCAGAAATATTCAAAGGGAATAAAACTGCAAAATGGGCTTGCTCAGTCCTTGAGGGGGGTTATGCTGTGGTGAGTGCACAACAGCACAAACAATGCAGTTTGATTATGCAGATTTTGAGGTGGTTTGGAGAGCTTGATATTTTCTTAAGTCTTTAAGATGTATGTGTGAAAAAAATTTTGACAGAAACTGTCTGTCAGTTTCTCTTCTCTCTTTCTCTCTCGCTTATCTCTAGCTAACGCTAACTGTTTTGCCCACTCTGTTGAACCTGATCTCATTAAAAAAAAAAAGTACAAATCCAACCAAATAAAGGTTGAACTTAAATTTTCTATGAATATAAGTGGTACAATGGTTCCGTGGGTAGCAATGGGTAATTCGTTTCATCTGGTTTTTCTGGTTTCCTCCCAAAAACATTCTGCTAGGTGGATAAGCTACACTAAATTGCCCCTTGGTGTGAATGATTTTGTGAATGTTTGTGTGGTGCCCTGGCATCCCATTCAGAGTGCCTCACGCCCAGCGTTCCCAGTACTCCGTTATGCACCATGACAATGACCAGGATAAAGCTCTTAGTGAAGATGAATGAATCAAAGAATGAATGAAGTAATAAAAAAACCAAGGCTAACTCCATCCCTAATCCTAACCCTAAACTTCTTAGCATTAAAGCCTCAACATGAGACATGTTGATTCTCTCTCGCCTAGTTTTTCTTCTCTTCCTTCCTATTTTCCTTCCTTCCCCTCTCTCTCTCTCTTTTCTCTCCTTATATCTTTTCAAAAGGATTTTATAGAATATGAATTGAAAAGGCTCACTGCATGTGTCTGCATATTTTGTTCTGAACATTTCTGAGAGAACTATTCAGTCAGAGAAAAGTTCTGTGGGTTTGGGATTCAGCCCTGCAGGCTAGCCGTGCAGCAAGGCCACTGGAGAACAATTAACTGAGCTTATAAACCAATCCTTCCAGAGTCATTTTTGAACTTTGAGTTCAGGGTCAGTCGGCATGTATCCGCAGCGAACCAACTCTCATCCTTCAGTGTACATAGGGATTTCTGTCCAAAATAGCAGATGCAATGCATGCTCAGAAACAAACACCGATGGATCTATTACAGTCATGAACATAGCACTTTGAAGTAGTTCAAAGCGAAAACCTGGGAAATGCATCCACCAGCCGCTTTCGCTCAAACGTTATTTCTACTATCACGTTGCTAATCGCCTGGAAGGTTGCGTAGTCAGACCTGTGGCAGATGTTTCCCCGGTGAACACTTGGTTTTGATCCTTTAGTTGTGAAATGAGGTGGTTTGATTTCTTTGTTATAAAAGATGATCATCAGACAATTGCCTGTTCTGTACCCCCTGGCAGAGGAGCTCGTTTTCTTTTCCACTAGGAGCTAAGCCGATCTGTAATATGAGAGATGGTGGAAGTCCAAAGCAAAACGGAGAACGCTTGGAATGCTGGAAGTGCTCAAATGGCCCTGGTGGCCCCATCACTCTAATGATCTGTCTTCTCTCTCTCTCTCTCTCTCTCTCTCTGGCTTGAAGCAATAGTTGCGCTCTCGATGACTGTCCAGCATCACTAAGAGGACGGTTAAATGAAGGCCTTCATCAAGGGCTTGAGCCACCAAAATAGAACCCTCCTACAGTGCACGACTAAAAAGAAATTATGGAAGCCTTTCATTGCAGCACAGATTAGCGTTCAATATGATATAATGGCGCTCTTATATCACATGGTAATTATAAATCCTACCTGTGGCGGTTGCAAATCAATGAGCTCCAAATTATAATGGGAACAATTAGGGTCCTTGAGAGTAGCTACAGTATTTGTGTGAGGCGAGTATTTGTGCGTGTGCTCAGGTGCTACGATGTCCGATGCCGAAACTTCCGTTTCTTGCTGCTGTCATCGTCTTTGTTTTGGGCACAAGCGGGGGCTGCGAGCAGAGGAGTTCATTTGCATGGAAATTGTTGTTGATTGCGAATAAAGCATGTTTCCCTGTATGTACTTAAACAATTCCATTGAATGCTGAGCGAGTAGCAAGAACACATTAGACAAAATCAGATCAGTTATTCATATCGTGCTGTGATTGCAAATGTTTTTTAAATTGCAGCTACAAAGGACCATCACGGACTTGAATACATAACACAGTATTTAGCACAATAAGTCTTCTGATGCCAGACAGGCAAAAACTTTTGCTGAAAGTTCAATTGAACCTTTTTTGTTATCCTCTGCAATGTTAATATGGCCTTGCTCGATTCTCGAGCCAGTGTTGTCATTCAGAGGAAGAGAATTGTAATATTCTGTTGCAGTTCCTTGAATAGTGTTGTGTCATTTCATTTATCCGACATAATTGCTTTCTCTTGGTCAATTGCCAGTGACAAATATTAGATAGTTGCAAGCATGATTCTGTCAGTCCTTATCTGCCTCCATGTCTCTGATAATTGCGTTTGGCCTTTACATCTCAGAGCAGCAAAAACAAAACCCAAAAAAAAAGGCGAGTAATTGATTTTTCTCCCATTTGTGAGATATGAGGATCTTATTTGCTCTGAGACGCTGCTTCCGCATCAATGAAGCTGTTAGGCATCTTGCTGATGTCTTTGATAGGTAAACCTGTGCACGCGTGAGTGTGTTTGCACATACACTTTCATGGCAGCCAAAGGATCAATGTGTCATTTTGTCCTATTAGTATGGATTCCTACGGTAAAAACAGGAAATCCACACACCCTTTTGTTTGTAATAATAAATGAGCATTGTATTTTTTTTTCTCCCTGGATAGTAACCTCCACCAAGTTTCTGTGATGTGTTGAGTGTTTCTGGTGCTAATTTGTTGGCTGGTGCTATATTTTGAGACGCTAATAGTTGTGTGTCATGCTGGTGTCACGGGGGACGTTGTTATTGGTAGCACAGTTACAGTGGTGTTTAATAGGCCGGGGGGGGTGTGTGTGGGGGGGGTGTGGGTGTGAATTCAACGATCTCAAACAAATTTTCTCACTCATCATTTTCCCACCGAGTTCAACATCATATTAATGGGAAATAGTTTCGAATTTGAGTTGGAGCGAATGCAGGACTCAATAGCGTAGATGCAACGCAGCTATGCAGCAGAGACTTGGCTAGTTAGCGATCTACGAGTGGACGAGTGCGATGGCGTTTGACAGCAGTATTAAAATGAAAGTTGAAGCTGCTGCTGCATGGCTGTCTTTAGACAGAGATGGCTTTAGGCAGAGATTTAGCAAGGGCTAAATCCCACTGCACCACTTTCAGCAGGTACTCGACTCTTGGACGCCATTGAAAATCATGTGTTAATTAAAAAGATTACTACTATTCAGGGTGTAGCTTTCCTTTAAACTGGCAAGACTCGCACTTGTCAGAAAGCCGCAGTGCCGCATGGAGGACGGAGCTGTTTCTGAGGACAGAGGATAAATACCGAAGAGTGCAAACAAACAGCTATCGCAAAAATAGTATATGAGCATCCGAGCCAGGATGTGTACTGTTCAGCAATGTTTAAGTCGTTCCCCTGGCTGTCAGCCGATGCTGCTGTGGCAGAACCAAAGCCCTGGCCGTTTGTCTCTATGAGAAATGCCGTGTCAGCCAGCCCAGATGAGCTTTTAAATGACTGTCACTTCTCCTTCTATTTCAAATGGCTGTGTGTTATGGCATCCTATAGGCATTCACTTTATTTACGACCTTTACCCTATGCCACTTTCATTTATGGGCCAGAATATAAACTTGAGCAAAAAAAAAAAAAAAAGGTAGGGAGAGATCTGGCCTTGTGTTTTCCCAGCTAGGCAGCCTTTTCTTTTACGGCGTGAATAGCAAGCAAGGGAGCCGTGGCGTCTGCTCATTAAAAGCACATTACTGTTTAATAAGTGCGGCGAAGCTGAGAGGGAGGTGTGTGAGATGAGAGGA